>NC_086452.1:65932607-66241607 GCF_028390025.1 Pseudophryne corroboree | reverse complement strand
TGGCAGGTGAACCCCAAAGTTTGGAGAGTGGAAGAGTGAGGGTCACCCTCCCACATCGCGCCCACTTTGGGATCTGGTCTCTTGGTCGACAATGTCTAGGTCAACCACTATTGGTTGACAGTAAGTAGGTCGACATGGTTTCTAGGTCAATAGGGACTCTAGGTCGACATGACAAAAGGTCGACATGAGTTTTTCAAATTTTTCAAAAAAAAAGTTGAACTTTTTCATACTTTACGATCCACGTGGACTACAATTGGGAACGGTAACCTGTGCCGAGTGCAGCGGTAGCGGAGCGAGGCACCTTGCCCAAAGCATGGCGAGTGAAGCGAGCCATGCGAGGGGACACGGTGCACAAATTGGGGTTCCCCGGCCACTCTATGAAGAAAACTACACCAACATTTTTTTTAAAACTCATGTCGACCTTTTTTCATGTCGACATAGTACATGTCGACCTAGAGTCCCTACTTACTGTCGACCAATAGTGGTCGACCTAGACACTGTCGACCTAATTCTAGTCTATCTAACATACCACACCCGCCCACTTTATAGTGATATATACAGGAGTATTCAAGGCCACTATTCACAAAATTATGCAGGACAATGATGATGCAATCTGCGACACCCCACCACACCTTCCACTGGCTATTTTCTTCTGCCCTCTGGAATCTCCTATATAATAGCCCTGTGATTCTGTGCCTGGGTCTCTAACGCTGGGCGTGGCTAGGAGCTCTCATTGGGTTAGTGGCAGGTCTATCACACCCAGTACACAGCTGATTGGGCGAGAAACGCCCTCCCACATAGGTTACATCCAATGGGAGGCTCTGCCCTTTGCCTGCTGTGTGTTCACAGAGCACTATTAGCAATGGGACTGATGGAGCTGCAGCTCCAGCCCCACACCCCAAAATAGGCCCACTGCATCTGCAGCATCATACCCTCCAACAATTTACACATAAACATTGATACAAATTCGAAAAGGGGGTGTGGCCACGGGTACAGCGGCGTGGCCACACCCCTTTTCCTATACTTTCAATGGAAGCTTGGAGAGTCAAAAAACGGTACAGACCATAAAAAAAAGGGACTGTACCTGCCAAAAAGGTGCAGCTGGAGGGTATGCCACTGCATCTGCAGCAAGTCTCTGCGCTGTAGATAGGGCGAAAAACAATCCTTTTACTGCAGCGTCCTATGGGGGTCATTCCGAGTTGTTCGCTAGCTGCATTCGTTCGCTGTGCAGCGATCAGGCAAAAACTGGGCACTTCTGCGCATGCGTATGCAGCGCAATGTGCACGTGCGGCGTACTATTACAACAAACAATGTAGTTTTACACAGGGTCTAGCGATGATGCTTTTCAGTCGTAAAGCCAGCCGCAGAGTGATTGACAGGAAGTGGGCGTTTCTGGGTGTCAACTGACAGTTTTCAGGGAGTGTTCGGAAAAACGCAGGCGTGGCTGGCCGAACGCAGGGCGTGTTCATGACGTCAAATCAGGAAATGAATGGTCTGAAGTTATCGCAAGCGCTGAGTAGGTCTGAAGCTACTCTGAAACTGCACAACAATTTTTTGTACCCGCTCTCCGATCCCTTCGTTCCCACTTCTGCTAAGCTAAAATACACTCCCAGTGGGCGGCGGCATAGCGTTTGCACGGCTGCTAAAAACTGCTAGCGAGCGATCGACTCGGAATGACCACCAATGTCTTGCTGCCAGTCCACCTGCCCCCTCAGGCATCAACAATCCCCACTCCCTAGCCGTGCCGCAGGTGGAACAAAAGCTGCTGCGGCCACCGGCGTAGATGTGTATGAAAGTGGCGCAGAGGAAGACTTTCATAGCCCTCCCTGCACCGCATACTCTCAGCCCCAGAGCCTCCTCTGCGTGTGATGTCACAGAAGTGCCTCCCAGCCACAGCCACGCCCAGATCCCCAGAGGCCCTGACTCCGCAACACAGCACCTGGGCTGCCGGCCTGGAAGCCCCGAGATGGCTAATGTAACGGATAGAGAGGGTGATATCGCGGAGGGTAATGTCTGGACGCTGAATCAACATAAAAGGTGACAGTGCTGTGCAGTGCAGTGGGTGTGCAGTCAGGGCCGTTGCTAGAGTGTTTTGCGCCCCCCTGCAAACTATAAATTTGCAACCTCGCATACTTTACAAAGGCACAGCGCACATAATGACCCCTGTAGTAGAGACATTTACACATGTAACGCCCCCTGTACCAGAGACGCTTACACGCGAAACGCCCCCTGTACCAGACACGCTTACACATGTAATGCCCCCCTGAACCAGTGACGCTTACACATGTCACGCCCCCCCTGTACCAGTGACGCTTACACACGTAATGCCCCCTGTAGCAGTGACGCTTAAACACGTAATGCCCCCTGTAGCAGTGACGCTTACACACGTAACGCTCTCTGTACCAGTGCCGCTTACACACGTAACGCCCCCTGTACCAGTGCCGCTTACACACGTAATGCCCCCTGTACGTGTCGCTTACACACGTAATGCCCTCTGTACCAGTGCCGCTTACACACATTATGCAGCAGTCACACATACACACACAACAGACACATATATACAAACACACACACATACATACTGTACATACATTACACACATACACAGTCACACATATATACAGTATACACACACACACACACACACACACACACTCACTCTCTTTCCAGACACTTATCTAATGAAGTCTGGCTGGCCGAAGCTGTAGCAGCTCATCCTCCTGCTGCAGCATGGTCCCGTGTAGCTCCGCCCCTTACTCCCATCTAGCTCCGCCCACTTTGGCTCCCTCCCAGACACTGAATGTCACACAGGGGAGGGGAGTGGGGAGAGGTGGTTTTGTGCTGCCGGCGCAGAGGGGGAGAAAAGGTTTTGTGCTTCCCGCGCCGCTGCATGTGTGACAGCAGCCGGCAGCAGCAGGGATAGCAGCAGCAGCTCAGCACAGGGATGCAGAGCAGGGAGAACGTCTCTCCTTCCTGGCGCCTCCCTGCACTGCATCCCTTTGCTGAGCGGCTAGCGCCGGGCCTGTGTGCAGTGTCACTGACACTGCACAGCACTCTCACCTTTTACATTGATTCAGCCAGTCACTCAGTTCTGCCAGCCAGTCACTATTGTTATCACCAGTGTCCCAACGCGCCGCATTACAGGGAAGTAGACGCACTACATAAACTACAGCTCCCAGCAGCCCTTAGCGCCAAAGCATTCCACCCCTTAGGGCTGCTGGGAGCTGTAGTTTATTGCGTACATCATCTTCCCTGTAATGCGGTGCATTGGGACACCGGCGCAAACAATAGTGACTGCCTGCTGTGCGAGTCTCTGGGAGAGCCACTGCCAAAGGGAGGACTGCAGCTTAGCTGCTGACAGGAGGAGAAGCAGGATAAACATTACCCGCCCCTCCCCCACTCGCAGTACCTCCGAGCCTCATCCGCGGCACCCCCACACACCCCCTCCACCACCCGCGATAGCTCCGGACCCCCTCCCGCACCCGCAGCGACCCTGCACCCGTACCTCCCGCCGCACCACTGCATCCGCCCCTCCCCCACCCGGGGCAGCTCCGCAACTGCTCCTCCCCCACCCGCAGCGGCTCTGGACCACCACCCGCGGCACCCATGCACCCTCCCCCACCTGCGGTACCACCGCAACCGCCCCTCCCATGGCACCCCAGGATCCCATCCGCCTCTTCCCCGCACCCCCTACTCCCCCAACCAAAGCACCTACTAGGTGATTCACCAGGCCCTGCGTGCGCTGTTCACCCCGTTGCAAGGGGCTTCCACCCCTTAACCATTGCACGCCCCTTTGTTCATGCAATATTTAACCACTCACACAATTATGATTGGATGTAATACTCCATATAATAAAAATAATGCATGCCACAAGGGTGTGCAAGGGTTAAGGGGGCGTAGCCCCTTACGACGGTGTGAAGAGCGCCCATAGGGCGCGATGAATCACCTAGTATTATATATTTTGGGTAGCAGCAAACAATGACCAAGTGTGAAATAGAGTCCAGTAGTCAACACACAGGACAGGACTTCCCTTTACTAATGATACACTATAATATGCTTTGGTCACTGTAATATGACTGATTTATAGGTATCATTCCGAGTTGATCGCACGTAGAAACTTTTTGCTGCTTGTGCGATCAACTTGATGCCGCCTATGGGGGAGTGTAATTTAGCATAGCAGGGCTGCGATCGCTTGTGCAGCCCTGCTATGCTAAAAAAGTTTCCTCCAAAACAAGACCAGCCCTGGACATACTTACCCTGTGCCACGGATCCAGCAACGAAGGTCCTGGGATTGACGACAGACATCCGACCTCCAAACGCCTGGATCCGCCTGCTTTCGCCTCACCAAGCCTTGAAAATGATAAGTTGACGCCCAGAATGCCTCCCGCTGCGATCACTTTCTGCGCTGGCGTCGTCGATGGGCATGCGCATTGCGGGCGCCGCGCAGCCGCAGTCCCGACCCGTTCGCACCGCAGCGAAGAACCGCTGCGTGCGAACGGGTCGGAATGATCCCAATAATACAATAGGTTATAAAATAAAAGCATTAGAAACAGCAGAACTATTCTGGCAGCCACATTGATGTATTCCTCTTTACAGAAACAATTAGACTGCAATAATGAAGTGCTCATTAATTGATCTTACAAAGCACACAAGTTACATATGTCACAAAATGCTACAACCTGCAACTTTATCATGGCTGTGTCATCAGTAAGAAGGGTAAGTACATCCACTGTAGGGTAACTACTACTTACCTGTAAATTACACTAAGCATACAGCAGGAGACCTACAGCCATGTTGGGGCTGGGAGACCGACACTCAAGATCCCCATTGGACAGCATACCGATCCCGGGTCGTGGACACCCACAAGTGGAAATAGTCCCTGTGGGTCGGCATTCTGTCTACCGGCATTTTAATTGTTTGGGATCCCAGCGTCGGCAGGATACCGAGCAGCGGTCACATGACCGCATCTCTTACAGCCCCTATGCATTGCTCATGGAGACAGAACAGCATTATGGGAAGGATGCAACAGTTATCTGAGGGTACAGGGTGAACAATTCTTATCTTATCTACCATGACTGGCACCAATTCCAGCACCGTTCCCGGCAGACAGGTCGCTGGTCCTGGAAAAGCTGGTGGGTGTACAGTATAAAGTCCACTGCTGGGCACACAAACCCTCCCACTCCTCACACACATCTCAGGGAATCACAGGAATTGGTAAATGTACATTGGCAGCATAGATGGGGAATATGTCACCATTAACATTTCCACAAACAGCTCCGATATTTCCAAGAAGGCCATTGGTCCTAAGTCTTATATGTATTGTGACAAGAACACTGGGATAGTGTTTGAGGGCAGGTATATTTGTCCCAGGTTCTTGTCTTACATGTTTTAGAAAATGTTAACTTCTAGGAAAAATGCTTTTTGTTTTGTCTGAACCTTTTCAGTTTGCTGTAAAAGCTGGGTAAAGGCTCTGAGAGAGAGATAAGGCGAGTTCTAGACATTGGGCCCAGTTCGGGTCTTTGGCCTCACAGAGGGCTAATCAGGGTTTCAGCTGTGTAAGAGTGTTATAGTGCTTCTAACCTGATTAGTATAGGCAGACTGCCTGGGAAGGCTGCAGGATCTGTGTGTGAGAGACACGTTTTCTGATGCAAGTAAGCTATACAGTATGTACTGAAGAACTCTGTGTTTTGTTTAGTGACAGTTAGGAATATCTTATGTTTAGTTAGTGCCGGACAGGCAAGGTATTTTTATTTTGGGGTTTGTTTTATTTTCTGTTTCAATAAAACTGGCCGGGGTCAGTTGTACCAGAAACTGGACTTGTGTTGTTCCTCAGCTGCTGCATGCGGCCATATTCCCCAGGAAAAGGCGCCTTGCACCCCTACAGTGTTACAACTTGGTGGAGAATGCGAGCACACCGTTCTGCGCATAATTGAAAGCAGCAGCTTTGTGAGGCCTGCAGAAAACGGTGGTTTATGCAGATACAGCCCAGTGTGAAGTTACTGAGACTCACCCCTGAGGGTTTGATATATGTCCTGGGTGAAAGCAGCTACAAAGCCGCCTGAAAAATCTGTCGACATGGAGGATCTGCTTAAAGCCTTGCTGCAAGCTACAGCGGCTCAGCAGGAGGCCAACCGACAGCAGCAGGTGGCAATGGAGGAAAATAGGAGACAACAGCAGGTGGCAATGGAGGAAAATTGGAGACTACAGCAGGAGGCCAACAGACAGCAGCAGGTGGCAATGGAGGAAAATAAGAGACAACAGCAGGCAGTTGTTGATGAACTTTACAGGCAACAGCGTCAGGATAGAGAGGCCTTAGCAGAAGTGGTGCAGAGACTTGCAGCTCGGGTTGGAGATGTGGCCGTCAGTGCTCCAACCAGCTCTAGTTCTATACGGGCCAGTCACTTCCTGCAGAAAATGACAGAGGCTGATGATGTGGAGGCCTATCTGACCACGTTTGAAAGGACTGCCGAGCGTGAGAACTGGCCGAAAGCACAGTGGGCCAGTCTGCTGGCACCTTTCCTGTCAGGTGAGCCCCAAAAAGCTTACTTTGATTTAAGCCCTGCTGAGGCTCGGGACTATGATAAACTAAAGACTGAGATCCTGACCCGCCTGGGAGTCACGCTGTCAGTACGAGCACAACGGGTGCACCGTTGGCTGTACACCATGGAGAAGCCTCCGCGCTCCCAGATGCACGACCTTATTCAGCTAACAAAAAAATGGCTACAGCCAGAGACATTAACTGGTCCCCAGATGGTGGAAAGAGTCGTCATGGACCGCTACTTGAGATCTTTGCCCATGGTCCTGCGCAAGTGGGTGAGCCATGGAAACCCGGGTACTGCTGACCAATTAGTGGACATGGTAGAGAGGTATTTGGCAGCAGAGGAACTACTGATGACCACCCAGCAACCCATAGATCCTCGACAGCGCCCTTCAGTAAAGACTGGTAAGACTGTTCCGTGGGAAAACGTTGCTGGGCGGTTAAGAGAACGCAAGGCTGGAGAGACTGTAAACACTGGCCCTGGAAACAGGCCAATGGGGCTAGAACGGTCTATGCTGCCCAAACGGGTTGATAATCGTGTGATTAAATGTTTTAGGTGTGGTATGCCAGGTCATGTTATTGCCAATTGCCCAGTCACGCAAGAACCCATGCAATGTGATGCTGCCTTTGAATGTCGCAGAATGTCTTTCTTTGCTAGGTTAGCCTGTACTGTGGTACCTTCACCTGAGCTGGAAAAACAAATGTGTGATGTGTTCTTAGAGGGTAACCGGGTAGAGGCCTTGCTAGATTCAGGAAGTTTAGTTACCCTCGTGAAAGCTGGGTTAGTGAACCCCTTAAAGGTCCAGCAAATACCTATTGGGGTAACTTGCATACATGGGGATACCCAACATTATGCCACTGCTGAGGTGAATATAGAAACTTGTTGTGGGTCAGCAATAGTTAAAGTGGGACTGGTCCCTACCTTGGTGCATGAGGCCATAATAGGGAGGGATTTTCCTCATTTTTGGAAACTGTGGGAATCACGGTTATCTACAGATGTGAGAAGTAAAAAGCCAGTTGATAATACCGGTGATTTTATGGATGTACGTGGGTCTTCGGAACTTTCTGGCCCTTTGCCTTTTGCTAGTTTGGCTGGGGAAGTGACAGATGGGGAGTCCAGTGAGGACCCTCTTGCTGGGAACAGAGACATAGTAGTTAGAACGGAAAGCGTGCCTGACCTGGAGGTAAAGAAGGATCTGTTTGCGTCTGAACAGTTAAAGGATCCTACCTTAATAAAGGCTAGAGAGAATGTTAAGATTGTTAATGGGGAACCTGTGGTACCAGGTGACAGGGTTACGTATCCCCACATGGCCATCTGTAATGAGCTCTTGTACCACATTGTCAAAAGGGGTGAGGATGTGGTGGAACAGTTGGTAGTTCCCCAGCCTTATCGGAGAACGGTACTAGATTTAGCTCATAGTCACGTTACCGCAGGACATTTAGGGGCAGAAAAAACCACTGAAAGAGTTTTACAAAGGTTCTTTTGGCCAGGGGTTTATAAAGAAGTGTCTGAATATTGTTCTTCCTGTCCTGAATGCCAGTATCATGCCCCTAGACCCCATTTCAGGAGCCCACTAGTTCCCATGCCTATTATAGAGGTCCCGTTTGACAGAATAGCCATGGATCTCGTGGGGCCCTTGTTAAAGTCTGCTCGGGGCCATCAGTATATCCTGGTAATTATGGACTATGCCACTCGATATCCTGAGGCTGTCCCTTTACGCACTATCACAACCAAGGCGATAGCTAGGGAGCTGGTGCAGGTATTTAGTAGAGTGGGAATACCAAAAGAAATTTTGACTGACCAAGGTACTCCATTTATGTTAAGGATCATGAAAGAATTGTGCAAGTTATTTAAGGTCACTCACCTCAGGACGTCCATCTACCATCCCCAAACTGACGGGTTGGTGGAAAGGTTTAATAAAACATTAAAAAGTATGTTAAAAAAGGTTGTTGAGAGAGATGGGAAAAACTGGGATTGTTTGTTGCCCTACTTGTTAATGGCCATCAGAGAAGTTCCTCAGTCCTCTACGGGGTTTTCTCCATTTGATTTGTTGTATGGTAGACACCCCAGAGGGCTGTTGGATATTGCCAAAGAGACGTGGGAAGGACAGCCCACTCCTTATAGAAGCGTTATTGAGCATGTAACACAAATGCAGGATAGGATTGCAGCCGTGGTACCTGTTGTCAGAGAGCACATGGAACAGGCCCAAAGTGCTCAACAGAGGGTCTATAACCGGAGTGCCAAGATACGGGAATTTGCTCCTGGAGATAGAGTTCTTGTTTTGGTACCCACTGTGGAAAGCAAATTCCTAGCTAAATGGCAGGGTCCATTTGAGATTAGGGAAAAAGTGAATGAGGTTAATTACAAAGTATACCAGCCGGGAAAGAGAAAACCCGAACAGATCTACCATGTTAACTTAATCAAACCCTGGAAAGATAGGTTGTCTCTGTCAGCGGAGCCTTGCCCTTCGGTGTCTTCACCCCGGTTGCTTCCCGCAGTGAAGGTGTCAGAGACATTATCAGCTGATCAGAACAATCAGGTTAAAGAATTTCTCATCCAAAATAGGGAGGTATTTTCAGAGCTGCCTGGCCGAACGACCATAATAAAACATGACATTGTCACAGAACCAGGGGTCAGGGTTCATTTAAAGCCATATAGGATTCCTGAAGCTCAGCGAGAAGCTATTTCTAAAGAAGTTAAAACCATGTTAGAACTTGGAGTCATAGAGGAGTCTAACAGTGAGTGGTCCAGTCCCATAGTGCTCATCCCGAAGCCCGACGGTAGCATACGCTTCTGTAATGACTTTCGTAAGTTAAATGAGGTGTCCAAGTTTGACGCATACCCCATGCCCCGTGTGGATGAGCTTGTAGAAAGGCTGGGAACAGCCAGGTTTCTCACCACATTGGACCTGACCAAAGGTTACTGGCAAATACCTTTATCTGATAGCGCCAAAGAAAAAACAGCCTTTTCGGTTCCGGAGGGGCTGTACCAGTATAAGATGTTACCCTTTGGGTTGCATGGGGCTCCAGCAACCTTTCAACGGGCGATGGATAAAATTTTGAGGCCCCATAGAAAATATGCAGCTGCCTATTTGGATGATGTGGTAATTCACAGTAAAGACTGGGGGTCCCATTTGGTTAAAGTACAAGCAGTACTGGACTCAATCAGAGAGGCAGGGTTAACTGCTAACCCAAAGAAGTGCTGCCTCGCAATGGAGGAGGTCAAATACTTGGGCTTCACCATAGGCAGAGGTCTGATTAGGCCCCAATTGAATAAAGTTGATGCTATTCAAAACTGGCCTCGTCCAGTGAATAAAAAACAGGTAAGGGCTTTTTTGGGAATTACTGGGTACTATAGACGGTTTATTCCCAATTTTGCGACCACAGCGGTGCCGTTGTCAGACCTTACCAAAGGGAAGCAGTCAAATGTGGTGAAATGGAACCCTGATGCAGAAAAGGCGTTCCAAGCGTTAAAAGTGGCTTTGTGTTCACAACCGGTGTTGATAACACCAGATTTTTCAAAAGAATTTGTGGTACAGACAGATGCCTCAGAGGTAGGGATAGGTGCTGTGCTGTCCCAAACCAGAGATGGGGACGAACACCCTATCATTTATTTGAGTAGGAAACTCAATGAGCATGAAAAAAGGTATGCCATTGTGGAAAAGGAGGCTTTGGCCATTAAGTGGGCACTAGATACCTTGAGATATTACCTCTTGGGTAGACAATTCAGACTAGTGACGGATCATGCCCCTTTAAAATGGATGTATGTAAATAGAGGCAAGAATGCTCGGGTAACTAGATGGTTTCTAGCGTTGCAGGATTTTAAGTTTACTGTTGAACATAGACCGGGAACACAATTGGCCAACGCAGATGCATTGTCTCGCATCTTCTGTTTGGGGGCTACAAGTGTTCCGGCCCCTAGGTCGAAACAGGGGAGGGGGATATGTGACAAGAACACTGGGATAGTGTTTGAGGGCAGGTATATTTGTCCCAGGTTCTTGTCTTACATGTTTTAGAAAATGTTAACTTCTAGGAAAAATGCTTTTTGTTTTGTCTGAACCTTTTCAGTTTGCTGTAAAAGCTGGGTAAAGGCTCTGAGAGAGAGATAAGGCGAGTTCTAGACATTGGGCCCAGTTCGGGTCTTTGGCCTCACAGAGGGCTAATCAGGGTTTCAGCTGTGTAAGAGTGTTATAGTGCTTCTAACCTGATTAGTATAGGCAGACTGCCTGGGAAGGCTGCAGGATCTGTGTGTGAGAGACACGTTTTCTGATGCAAGTAAGCTATACAGTATGTACTGAAGAACTCTGTGTTTTGTTTAGTGACAGTTAGGAATATCTTATGTTTAGTTAGTGCCGGACAGGCAAGGTATTTTTATTTTGGGGTTTGTTTTATTTTCTGTTTCAATAAAACTGGCCGGGGTCAGTTGTACCAGAAACTGGACTTGTGTTGTTCCTCAGCTGCTGCATGCGGCCATATTCCCCAGGAAAAGGCGCCTTGCACCCCTACAGTGTTACAGTATAAAAGGTAGGTACGTAACAATCTGGACCTCAGTGACAAAGCACACTACAAACTGCTTTGTTATGCCCCAGCGTATAAAGTTCCCTTCCCTCAGCACTTTTTAAGGTTCCACCTACTTTCTGCTCTCGGGGGACCGGCAAATGGTACAGATGTGTCCCTATACTCTCAATACAACACGCAGCGTGAGATGTCTGGTGCACCGAGCCGCCAGGTTCTGCGCAACTCTGCTAGTGTCACACACAGATATACAAGTGTCATATTAAATTATTCAGCACGGTCTGCTGGTACGTCCTAGCCGCACTGTGTTGCTGCTAAGACACATTTTCAGCAGAACAAGAAGCAGAAAGACACCCCACACTAGAAGAGTTTCACGGGACCAGGCGCGCCGAGAGGGTATGTTTGGCGTCACTGCAGCAATGATGTATGAGGACACACCTGTACGTGCACCTAGGCATACAGGGAGTGGGACAAGTCAGGGAATCAGGGTGACTACAATCGTAAATATAGGGTGGGAAGTCCAGTAGCGGAGCATTTTTAACCTGGTTGTGGGAGTCATGGTGGATGTGTGGGTGGGAGGTGGAATATTACACAATGGGCAGCGGCATTTAATCAGAGGTGGGGTTCCATGTATACTATCCACGTAGGTTGCCATTTTTGCAAGCACTGTAGCCTTTGGCACTGTATTAGAGTCTACTGTGCAGGTCTCCAGGAAAATGGCGCAATTTTCCCAGTGATTTCTTCACTAAATATCACAAGGTGAGTAAATCTAATGGGTACAGGACGTGTGGTGTTGTCCCCCCTTGACTCACGGGCTGAGTGTGGCTTGTTCTGCTTAATGGGCATGGCTTGTACTGTGGTCATCTTCTGCATGCAGTATGCTGCCAAACACTGTGTTCATGTCTGATCACACTACCACAACACAATACTATAAATCTAGATTGTAAGCTCCCTGTGTCAGGCTCTGCCATTGCATCCTAATACTGAAAGAATCTCAGACAAGTATGATAATTATAGTACAAGATTACTATAGGGTATACTTACCTATTCTTGTTGTCTCCCCAGGAGAAGCCTGAGGAGGAGATGCATCTGCTAGGGATAGCATTCGACCATCAATAACCAATGGTCAATACTTTTACCATCGATGGGGGAGTACCTGATGGCTTCCCACCATCGATGGTACAAAACTACCTGGTGGTTTTGTTTTATGTTTTCTTCAATGTGCCAGTACAGAGCATAGCTCCGCCCCCAAAACACCCCGCCCGCAGTCTCTGATTGGCCTGCAGCTCAGTGTATAGTAAAGCAGGGATGACCATCGGTGAGTGAAAACATTGATGGTTCCCTTGCAGCTGCACACTTAAAAGGGGGGATGCTGGACTCTCCTGTCACTAGACCCCGCCCCAACACAGGCAAAATGCCACGATTCACTGGTCCGCAGGTACGGGGTGGGGCTAAAAGGAAGCAAGTTGTGACATTTAGCTCCGCCCCTCATTCTCTTACACCTTTATTGTGATAATCTCCCCATCCTGCCGGCTCCACTAGGAAGCACCCAGGATGCTGGAGATATGCATACTCACCCGGGGGTGCGGGGGACTACATGAAAAATTGGGAGTCTCCCGCAACTTCCAAAAGAGTAGGCAAGTCTGCCATAGGGTTAAGTCGTGTATCCACATACTACAGATGCAATCACATATCTGGTAACGCAGCAGGAGGCGTCTGGTTTAACTAAAAGTTTCCTGCATGCATTGGTGATCCAGTGCTGCTTCAAAGGAAGCAGATTGGATCACTTGCCACACCGTCGGCTAGCTGCATGACCCATGGGGTCACGAAAGCCGTCCACCGCGTCGCTTTCGAAGAGGGTCAGGAAATCTCCGTCGGAAGACAGAGATCCTGGTGTCGGCACTCCCACAAAACGAAGGCGACACGTCTCCGATTTGTGAAATGGCCGCCGTCACTGCACTGTCACTGTCTTGATGTCTGCATCCTTCATGCGACCGACGACGCAGGACCCATACTGCACATGCGACAAGTATTGAGTATTGGTACTTTGCATCTGTGCCTTCAATTACTGTACATCGGGATCTGAATTAGGGGTGTGGTATTGAAAGTCGACAGTAACTAGGTCGACAATGTCTAGGTCGACCACTATTGGTCGACAGTAACTAGGTCGACAGGGTCTTTAGGTCGACATGTTCTAGGTCGACAGGTCAAAAGGTCGACATGAGTTTTTAATGTTATTTTGGTGTCGTTTTCTTCGTAGAGTGACCAGGAACCCCAATTAGTGCACCGCGTCCCCTCGCATGGCTTGCTTCGCTCGCCATGCTTCGGGCATGGTGCCTTCGCTCCGCTACCGCTTCGCTCGGCACAGATTACCGTTCCAATCGTAGTCCACGTGGATCGTTAAGTATGAAAAGGTTAAAAAAAAGAAAAAAATTGTGAAAAACTCATGTCGACCTTTTGACCTGTCGACCTAGAACATGTCGACCTAAAGACCCTGTCGACCTAGACACCCTGTCGACCTAGTTACTGTCGACCAATAGTGGTCGACCTAGACATTGTCGACCTAGTTACTGTCGACTTTTAATCCGGATCCCCTGAATTAGGCCCCCCTCTGCGCAACTGCTGAAATACTGATTCTGGGGCTGATTCTGAGTTTGGAGCAAAGCAAAAACAGCAAGTAACTTTGTATCTGGATAAACCATATTGCTATACAAGGGGTACAAATAAAACACACACACACACACACACACACACACCTTTTTATTTTGGCTGCTTTTGAATGTAGCCCAAATACACACACACACATATAATAAGAATTTACTTACCGATAATTCTATTTCTCGGAGTCCGTAGTGGATGCTGGGGTTCCTGAAAGGACCATGGGGAATAGCGGCTCCGCAGGAGACAGGGCACAAAAGTAAAGCTTTCCGATCAGGTGGTGTGCACTGGCTCCTCCCCCTATGACCCTCCTCCAAGCCAGTTAGGTACTGTGCCCGGACGAGCGTACACAATAAGGGAGGAATTTTGAATCCCGGGTAAGACTCATACCAGCCACACCAATCACACCGTACAACTTGTGATCTAAACCCAGTTAACAGTATGATAACAGCGGAGCCTCTGAAAAGATGGCTCACAACAATAATAACCCGATTTTTGTAACTATGTACAAGTATTGCAGATAATCCGCACTTGGGATGGGCGCCCAGCATCCACTACGGACTCCGAGAAATAGAATTATCGGTAAGTAAATTCTTATTTTCTCTATCGTCCTAGTGGATGCTGGGGTTCCTGAAAGGACCATGGGGATTATACCAAAGCTCCCAAACGGGCGGGAGAGTGCGGATGACTCTGCAGCACCGAATGAGAGAACTCCAGGTCCTCCTTAGCCAGGGTATCAAATTTGTAGGATTTTACAAACGTGTTTGCCCCTGACTAAATAACCGCTCGGCAAAGTTGTAAAGCCGAGACCCCTCGGGCAGCCGCCCAAGATGAGCCCACCTTCCTTGTGGAATGGGCATTTACATATTTTGGCTGTGGCAGGCCTGCCACAGAATGTGCAAGCTGAATTGTATTACACATCCAACTAGCAATAGTCTGCTTAAAAGCAAGAGCACCCAGTTTGTTGGGTGCATACAGGATAACAGCAAGTCAGTTTTCCTGACTCCAGCCGTCCTGGAACCTATATTTTCAGGGCCCTGACAACATCTAGCAACTTGGAGTCCTCCAAGTCCCTAGTAGGTGCAAGGCACCACAATAAGCTGGTTCAGGTGAAACACTGACACCACCTTAGGGAGAGAACTGGGGACGAGTCCGCAGCTCTGCCCTGTCCGAATGGACAAACAAATATGGGCTTTTTTGAGAAAAAAACCACCAATTTGACACTCGCCTGGTCCAGGCCAGGGCCAAGAACATGGTCACTTTTCATGTGAGATGCTTCAAATCCACAGATTTGACTGGTTTTAAACCAATGTGATTTGAAGAATCCCAGAACTACGTTGAGATCCCACAGTGCCACTGGAGGCACAAAAGAGGGTTGTATATGCAATACTCCCTTGACAAAGTTCTGGAATTTGAGGCCCATAGACACTCCTGTTTGCAGGAAATGCAGGAATCGACCGAGTTGAAATTTCTTTGTGGGGCCTTCCTGGCCTTACACCACGCAACATATTTTCGCCACATGTGGTGATAATGTTGTGCGGTCACCTCCTTTCTGGCTTTGACCAGGGTAGGAATGACCTCTTCCGGAATGCCTTTTTCCCTTAGGATCCGGCGTTCCACCGCCATGCCAACAAACGCAGCTGCGGTAAGTCTTGGAACAGACATGGTACTTGCTGAAGCAAGTCCCTTCTTAGCGGCAGAGGCCATAAGACCTCTGTAAACATCTCTTGAAGTTCCGGGTACCAAGTCCTTCTTGGCCAATCCGGAGCCATGAGTATAGTTCTTACTCCTCTACGTCTTATAATTCTCAGCACCTTAGATATGAGAAGCAGAGGAGGGAACACATACACCGACTGGTACACCCACGGTGTTACCAGAACGTCCACAGCTATTGCCTGAGGGTCTCTTGACCTGGCGCAATACCTGTCCCGTTTTTTGTTCAGACGGGACGCCATCATGTCCACCTTTGGTATTTCCCAACGGTTTACAATCATGTGGAAAAAACTTCCCGATGAAGTTTCCACTCTCCCGGGTGGAGGTCGTGCCTGCTGAGGAAGTCTGCTTCCCAGTTTCCATTCCCGGGATGAAACACTGCTGACAGTGCTATCACATGATTTTCCGCCCAGCGAAAAGTCCTTGCAGTTTTTGCCATTGCCCTCCTGCTTCTTGTGTCGCCCTGTCTGTTTACGTGGGCGACTGCCGTGATGTTTTTCCCACTGGATCAATACCGGCTGACCTTGAAGCAGAGGTCTTGCTAAGCTTAGAGCATTATAAATTTACCCTTAGCTCCAGTATATTTATGTGGAGAAAAGTCTCCAGACTTGATCACACTCCCTGGAAATTTTTTCCTTGTGTGACTGCTCCCCAGCCTCTCGGGCTGGGCTCCGTGGTCACCAGCATCCAATCCTGAATGCCGAATCTGCGGCCCTCTAGAAGATGAGCACTCTATAACCACCACAGGAGAGACACCCTTGTCCTTGGATATAGGGTTATCCGCTGATGCATCTGAAGATGCGATCCGGACCATTTGTCCAGCAGATCCCACTGAAAAGTTCTTGCGTGAAATCTGCCGAATGGAATTGCTTCGTAGGAAGCCACCATTTTCTACCAGGACCCTTGTGCAATGATGCACTGTTTTTAGGAGGTTCCTGACTAGCTCGGATAACTCCCTGGCTTTCTCTTTCGGGAGAAACACCTTTTTCTGGACTGTGTCCAGAATCATCCCTAGGCACAGCAGACGTGTCGTCGGGATCAGCTGCGATTTTGGAATATTTAGAATCCACCCGTGCTGTTGTAGCAGTATCCGAGATAGTGCTACTCCTACCTCCAACTGTTCCCTGGACTATGCCCTTATCAGGAGATCGTCCAAGTAAGGGATAATTAAGACGCCTTTTCTTCGAAGAAGAATCATCATTTCGGCCATTACCTTAGTAAAGACCCGGGGTGCCGTGGACAATCCAAACGGCAGCGTCTGAAACTGATAGTGACAGTTCTGCACCACGAACCTGAGGTACCCTTAGTGAGAAGGGCAAATTTGGGACATAGAGGTAAGCATCCCTGATGTCCCGGGACACTATATAGTCCCCTTCTTCCTGTTCGTTATCACTGCTCTGAGTGACTCCATCTTGATTTGAACCTTTGTAAGTGTTCAAAAATTTTTTAGATTTAGAATAAGTCTCACCTAGCCTTCTGGCTTCAGTACCACAATATAGTGTGGAATAATACCCCTTTTCTTGTAGTAGGAGGGGTAATTTAATTATCACCTGCTGGGAATACAGCTTGTGAATTTTTTCCCATACTGCCTCCTTGTCGGAGGGAGACCTTGGTAAAGCAGACTTCAGGAGCCTGCGAAGGGGAAACGTCTCGACATTCCAATCTGTACCCCTGGGATACTACTTGTAGGATCCAGGGGTCATGTACGGTCTCAGCGCCATGCTGAGAACTTGTCAGAAGCGGTGGAACGCTTCTGTTCCTGGGAATGGGCTGCCTGCTGCAGTCTTCTTCCCTTTCCTCTATCCCTGGGCAGATATGATCTTATAGGGACGAAAGGACTGAGGCTGAAAAGACGGTGTCTTTTTCTGCAGAGATGTGACTTAGGGTAAAAACGGTGGATTTTCCAGCAGTTGCCGTGGCCACCAGGTCCGATGGACCGACCCCAAATAACTCCTCTTCCTTTATACGGCAATACACCTTTGTGCCGTTTGGAATCTGCATCACCTGACCCCTGTCGTGTCCATAACATCTTCTGGCAGTTATGGACATCGCATTTACTCTTGATGCCAGAGTGCAAATATCCCTCTGTGCATCTCGCATATATAGAAATGCATCCTTTAAATGCTCTATAGTCAATAAAATACTGTCCCTGTCAAGGGTATCAATATTTTTAGTCAGGGAATCCGACCAAGCCACCCCAGCTCTGCACATCCAGGCTGAGGCGATCGCTGGTCGCAGTATAACACCAGTATGTGTGTATATACTTTTTATGATATTTTCCAGCCTCCTGTCAGCTGGTCCTTGAGGACGGCCCTATCTATAGACGGTACCGCCACTTGTTTTGATAAGCGTGTGAGCGCCTTATCCACCCTAAGGGGTGTTTCCCAACGCGCCCTAACTTCTGGCGGGAAAGGGTATACCGCCCATAATTTTCTATCGGGGGGAACCCACGCATCATCACACACTTTATTTAATTTATCTGATTCAGGAAAAACTATGGTAGTTTTTTCACATCCCACATAATACCCTCTTTTGTGGTACTTGTAGTATCAGAAATATGTAACACCTCCTTCATTGCCTTTAACGTGTGGCCCTAATAAGGAATACGTTTGTTTATTCACCGTCGACACTGGATTCAGTGTCCCTGTCTGTGTCTGTGTCGACCGACTAAAGTAAACGGGCGTTTTAAAACCCCTGACGGTGTTTTTGAGACGTCTGGACCGGTACTAATTGTTTGTCGGCCGTCTCATGTCGTCAACCGACCTTGCAGCGTGTTGACATTATCACGTAATTCCCTAAATAAGCCATCCATTCCGGTGTCGACTCCCTAGAGAGTGACATCACCATTACAGGCAATTGCTCCGCCTCCTCACCAACATCGTCCTCCTACATGTCGACACACACGTACCGACACACAGCACACACACAGGGAATGCTCTGATAGAGGACAGGACCCACTAGCCCTTTGGAGAGACAGAGGGAGAGTTTGCCAGCACACACCAAAAACGCTATAATTATATAGGGACAACCTTATATAAGTGTTTTCCCTTATAGCATCTTTTTTATATATTTCTAACGCCAAATTAGTGCCCCCCCTCTCTGTTTTAACCCTGTTTCTGTAGTGCAGTGCAGGGGAGAGCCTGGGAGCCTTCCCTCCAGCCTTTCTGTGAGGGAAAATGGCGCTGTGTGCTGAGGAGATAGGCCCCGCCCCTTTTTCGGCGGCCTCGTCTCCCGCTCTTAACGGATTCTGGCAGGGGTTAAATATCTCCATATAGCCTCCGGAGGCTATATGTGAGGTATTTTTAGCCAAAATAGGTTTTCATTTGCCTCCCAGGGCGCCCCCCTCCCAGCGCCCTGCACCCTCAGTGACTGCCGTGTGAAGTGTGCTGAGAGGAAAATGGCGCACAGCTGCAGTGCTGTGCGCTACCTTTAGAAGACTGAGGAGTCTTCTGCCGCCGATTCTGGACCTCTTCTTATTTCAGCATCTGCAAGGGGGCCGGCGGCAAGGCTCCGGTGACCATCCAGGCTGTACCTGTGATCGTCCCTCTGGAGCTGATGTCCAGTAGCCAAGAAGCCAATCCATCCTGCACGCAGGTGAGTTCACTTCTTCTCCCCTAAGTCCCTCGTTGCAGTGATCCTGTTGCCAGCAGGACTCACTGTAAAATAAAAAACCTAAGCTAAACTTTTCTAAGCAGCTCTTTAGGAGAGCCACCTAGATTGCACCCTTCTCGGCCGGGCACAAAAATCTAACTGGCTTGGAGGAGGGTCATAGGGGGAGGAGCCAGTGCACACCACCTGATCGGAAAGCTTTACTTTTGTGCCCTGTCTCCTGCGGAGCCGCTATTCCCCATGGTCCTTTCAGGAACCCCAGCATCCACTAGGACGATAGAGAAATATATATATATATATATATATATATATATATATATTATTTACACATATATATATATACATATATATATATATACACACACACGGCTTTTTTTATATTGGCTGTTTTTGAATGTAGCCCACAAATGCTGGACACTTTCTATTTACACTGCAGTTTAGATTTGAATTTAGACATCACCCTCCGAAATCTAAATCTCTCTCCAAGTTACATCTGCCCCACCTGCAGCGCAACAGGGTGCAAAGATACTTGAGCTGGGTACACAAGGCCATATTGTGGACGCGTCTGATTCTGACATCACAATATTATCTAGCGGGAATGCGGTAAGATGCTGACGTCAGCGACATTGTCTATCAGACCTGCATGCATGGTCGACATCGCCAGCGAGGGCCATGCTGCCCCCGCCATGGACCCCCCTCCTCCCCCGCCGTTGTTTGTTGCTGCTGGCATCGGCAAGTGTATACCCAGCTTTACTGTTTTTGATTTGCTCCCATGTCACAGCGGATCACAGCAAGTGACCGCCTCTACCTCGTCTAGCTTACTGAGTGCTGTCACATCCTGCCAGCTCCTTGGTGGCTCCTCTTTGTAATGTCATCATCCCACCATGCAGCATGACAAGCCAGAGGAGGAGGGTAGGCGGGATGCCAGAAGGACGCAGGGTAGGAACTAGTTCTGCCGCCCAAAGACGGACCTCAGTTTTTAGCTCTGATTCATCCGACTAGTGGAACAAGGTAAATGACGAGTAGAACGGTCCATCAAAATCAGGACTGTCCCACAGAATCAGGACATTTGGGTGGTAGGGTATAGAGTAGACATGTATGCTGGGATAGGCAATGATATCTAATAGGGAATTATGACTGTTATGTGTCCATATCACTAAAGAAAACGTTCTGGGAAAAATAACACTTGCGCTGTGAAAATACCAGAGCATGAGAATCAATCATTGTTATCAGCCCACATGTAACATGCAGGACACACAGAAACAGGCCGTGCTGGTCACATCAGCAACTCGGTTACCGGGATAACTTGTTCTCATCCATCAGAATAAGGATGATTTATTTATGTAGCACCAGCCTACATTACAGTTGGGGCAAACACAGTAACAAGACTGTGCTAAAGCTAAGGGGCCTCCCAGCCTGCTCTGTAATGACAACCTGTAGAGCAGTGCTGCTCAGTTTTCTGCCGTGACACACTGAAGGGCGATAAAACCTAAAGATATAAAAAATAAATGTAAAGTACCCTATTGTACCCAAAGCACACAACCCAAGCAGTTTTTTACATATCAAACATCCCCACCACCACCACCACAATTTGGGTATGGTATACCAGCAGTGAGGCTGCCAATGGTCAGAATGCCGGCACCAGCATCCCGACTGCCAAAATCCTGACAGGTGCAAGCAACTAAACTAACCCCTAATCCAACCCCTAACCATCTCTTCCCGCAGCCTAACCCCTCTACTCCCCGCAGCCTAACCATCTCTTCCCGCAGCCTAACCCCTCTACTCCCCGCAGCCTAACCCTAACCCTCTACTCCCCGCAGCTTAACCCTAACCCTCCTCTCCCGCAGTCTAACCCTATCCATCCTCTCCCACAGTCTAACCCTTCCCCCCACAGTCTAACCCTCACCCTCCACTCCCTGCAGCCTAACCCTCCCTTCTCACAGCCTAACCCTCCCCCCTAGTGCCTAACTCTAACCCTCCACTCCCCACAACCTATCCCTTTTCCTCCCCTCCCACAGCCTAACCTTCTTCCCGCAGTCTAACCTTCCCCCCAGTGCCTAACCCTAAACCTCCACTTCCTGCAGCCTAACCCTCCCTTCCCGTAGCCTAACCCTCCCCTCACGCATCCTAACCCCTCCTGCAGCCTAAACCTAACACTCTACCTAGTGCCTAATTCTAACCCTCCCTGCAGCCTAACCCTAACCCTCCCCTTCCCGTGGCCTAACACTAACCCTCCCCTCCCGCAGTCTAACCCTAACCCTCCTCTCCCGCAGTCTAACCCTAACCCCTCCCCTCCCAGTCTAATCCTAACCCTCCTCTCCCGCAGTCTAACCCTAACCCCTCCCCTCCCAGTCTAATCCTAACCCTCCTCTCCCGCAGTCTAACCATAACCCTCCCCTCCCGCAGTCTAACCCTAACCCTCCTCTCCCGCAGTCTAACACTAACCCTCCCTTCCTGTAGCCTAACACTAACCCTCCCCTCCCGCAGTCTAACACTAACCCTCCCCTCCCGCAGTCTTTCCCTAACCCTACCCTCCCGCAGTCTAACACTAACCCTCCTCTCACAGTCTAACCCTAACCATCCCTTCCCGTAGTCTAACCCTAACCCCTCCCTTCCCGTAGCCTAACCATAAACCTCCCTTCCTGTAGCCTAACCCCTCCCCTCCTGCAGCCTATCCCTAAACTCTCCCCGCCCAGCCTAACCCTAACCCTCCTTGCCGTAGCCTAATCCTCCCTTCCCATAGCCCTAACCCTCCCCTCCTGCAGCCTATCCCTAACTCTCGCCCCGCAGCCTAACCCTAACCCTCCCTTCCCATAGCCTAACCCTCCCTTCCCTTAGCCTATCCCTAACTCTCCCCCTCCCGCAGGTCTAACCCTAACCCTCCCTTCCCGTAGCCTAACCCTCCCTTCCCTTAGCCTATCCCTAACCCTCCTCTCCCGCAGTCTAACCCTAACCCTCCCTTCCCGTAGCCTAACCCTCCCCCTCCTGCAGCCTATCCCTAACTCTCCCCCCCCGCAGCCTAACCCTAACCCCTCCTTGGCATACTTACATTTGGGATTCTGGCTGTCGGGATTCCGGCGTCGGTCTTCTGACCACCGTCATCCCATCCGTCGGGATGTCATCTACACCAACCACCACCTCTTTAACTGTTATAGTTTACTTACCTTAGGACTCCCTTTCCTCTAAGGCCCTCATCCTACTGAGCTTGCCTGCCTGCCCCCAGCTCCTCTCCGTAAATTACGTCATGACGCTGACATGTGTGCACTGCTGCGGCTTCTCGCCTGCTCCCGGCTCCTCTGGTGCTTCAGGGAAACCACTGGGTGAATGGGGACTTGGTTTTGACAAGGCTGTGCAGTATCCAGTGCAGCAGTGGGGAGAGCAGGAAAGCACCGGCTATAATCCAGGCCTGGCCATACTGTGGCTCTCCAGCTGTTGTGAAACTACACATCCCAGCATGTCCTGCCACAGCATATAGCATGCCCTAATAGCAAAACTGTGACAGGGCATACAGGTGCAGCAGCCTGCAGTGCAGTGGGAGGAGTCAGTAACAGGCAGTTATAGAATCCAAATACCTCCGTAGTGGCCAGGTAAGCTCACTCAGGTATCTCAAGGAATAGAACAATCTCCCGCAACCTATACTCGCAATTGTCTTATTGTGAACGGTACCAGTAAATAATCTCCTGTACGATTCTCACCAGTTCATAAAAGACAATGAAGCTTTATTCCAATAATGGTTAAGATCATCGGAGAAGGTTGGGTTGCATTTTTTTTTTTATCTATAAGGAGTTTACTCTCTTATGTGACATTGTAACGTGTACATTTATTCCATGAGATGACAGAATGATCACCTGACTACAGCTGGAGCATTTCCTAGTGTCAACCTTGATCTAGTTTTCTCACTAAGCCAGTGATACATTTGTACACATTACATCATGGACAGCCGCTACTACGTGCTATACCCACGCTGCTGCCAGCGGTGGCTCTCAGACAAGAAATGATCACTTTAATACATGTAGGATCCCAAGCACGTGTCTATGCCGTACTCACAGTCTGCAGTACAGCAATAAATATAAAATACAGTTCTGCAGTTTTCGGAACAAAATGAGTGTTTGCAGAGTGCTGCGTAACCATGGCAGCCAGTATATTTCCTGCTGCCGGCACAAAATCTCCGGCATTTATTGCAATCTGAGCTTTTCAATCACTACGGGCGGATCTGTTTGTCCCGTCCATTGTGACATGAAGGTGATCAACAGTCAGTGACCTCTAGTTTGTGCGGGTGAGGCTGGGGGGGGGGGGGGGGGGGGGGTTGCATTGCCAAGTGAGCACTTCATAACAAAACTGCAAGGGACTCGCACGCTGGGGCCCTGCACACCTACGCCTGGAACCTAAAAATGGAAACACTTATTTCACAACAAACAGGTAATTTAGAGGGGTTCTAACAGACTGAGGGCTGAGTACTGAGAGCACAGTGACTGGCATAATCAGAAACGCTGTAATAAGACAAACAAAACAAGCACACCATATCTGTCTAAAGGTGCGTATACACTAGACGACGTGCTCTGTGAGCGACATTGTCTAGTGTTTCCTCTTCCCGGGCCGGGCATACACACTGCGCGATATGACAACCATGGGGTTAATTCAGACCTGATCCCTGCTGTGTGTTTTCGCACAGCAGGCGATCAGGTTGGAACTGCACGTGCGCAGGCGCCGCAGTGCACCGGCGCATGCCAGAGATGCGATTGGCATCTCTGCACAGCGATTGCCTCTGCCTGATGGACAGGCAGAGGCGTTCGCTAGGCGGGAGAGGGCAGGTCGGTTTTGGGGGGCGCGGTCCGGGCATCGCAGGCGTGCCCGAACTGCGCGGGGGATGGGCCGCGGCGGCTACATGACGTCCCAAGCAGCCGTTGCGACCCGGATACCGACGGGTAGCTCGCTGCCAGCGCGCAGGTGCAGTGCTGGTAGGGAGCTACTCTTCAGGTACAAAAGCATCACTGCCGTACGATGATCTTGTACCTGTGCGACGGGGGGAGGGCCAGACATGCGGGGCGGACTAGTCCTGTGCTGGGCGTCCCCCCCCGCATGTCAGGGTGGCTGATCGTAGTCGTGCATAATTTTGGCTACGATCAGGTCTGAATTAGCCCCTATATCGCTCAGTGACGTCACGCCGCGGCCGGGCCGTGCAGGCAGCTCTTGGACGACAGTCCAGATTAAGCATGCATGCATGACCGACAGGGAGGATTGTTAACAGACTGTGCATCGCCGGCATACACACTTGCCGAGAAGGTGAATGACGTCACTCGCGACGTTGTTCATTTATCGGCAAGTGTGTATGCACCCTAAGGTGCCTATTTATCGATAATTAGGAATTGTTGTCACTAATTAACAATCCTTATTGTGACTCAAATAAAATAGTCTCAGTACCTATTTTATGACTGATAGACGGGACAGCTCTTCTGGTACCAGCTGTCCCGGCAAAGATGCGTCCTGCCATGCGAAGTGGAGCATGTGTCACGGCTGAATGTGCGCACATGTGATAGAATAGCTACAGGATGTGCATTGAAACAAGCTCCAGTCCACTGCGAAAGAAACAGAAGATCGCTCTAAAACTGAGCTTCCCCATAGAGTATGGGGAGCTAACGCCATCTATAGGGATATCACCAACATCTCCTGCGTTTAAGTTTTCTTAAATAGTGGTGATATTTAACACTCCTTAAACATATGGAGACAGCTGTTTCCACAGTTATCATGTTAATACGTTATTTATTAACAGTTTCTTATATAGCGCAGCAAATTCCGTTGCGCTTTACAATTGGACACAATGATACAACAAAACTGGCTAATAAACAAACAGTCAGAGGTAGGAAGGCCCTGCTCGCAAGCTTACAATCGATAGGATATCATATTATATTATTAAACGTAGGTCTCAAAAAAAATACAAATAAAATAAAAAGCACATAAAAAGTATTTGCCGATGTATCGGAACGACAAAACATACATATTGGGGGTCATTCCGAGTTGATCGTAGCTGTGCTAAGTTACGGTCTTCTTCCCTGACATGCGGGGGGACGCCCAGCACAGGGCTAGCCCGCCCCGCATGTCAGTCAGGCCCCCCCTCGCAGAAGTACAAAGGCATCACGCCTTTGCACTTCAAGAGTAGCTCACGGCCAGCGCAGCTTTAGCGTGCTGGCCGTGAGCTACTAATCGCTCCCCGGCCCGCAGCGGCTGCGCGTGACGTCACGCAGCTGATGCGGCCCGTCCCCCGTTCGGTCCGACCACGCCTGTGTTGGCCGGACCAAACCCACGAAACGGCGGCCGAACGCTGCCGTTCCGCCCCCTCCCGCCCAGCGATCACCTCTGCCTGTCAATCAGGCATAGGCGATCGCATCCCTGCTACGGACTTCGGCCGTCTGGCATGCGCAGTAGGGGCCCATTCGCTCTGCTGCATTAAAACGCAGCGAACGAACGGGTCAGAATGACCCCCATTGTCTGATGTGTACACTCAACTGCATGCTCCTGTGGGCCGCATGCGACATCTTCCGGTCAACCGGGCACCAAGTATACTAATGAAGGACGGAACAGTGATCGTTCAGTTGTTCATTAAATCTTCCTGTGGTGTACTGCCAATCTGGCAAGAAGGGAAATCGCCCCGACCATCGACCAGATTTTCAGTCGTTCTAATGTGTAGCCGGCCTTAGGGAGGGGCACACACCAGTACCACCGGCAATCAGGCTGATGATCAGGGCGATTTCCCTTTGCCCCGGCCCATTCTAGATTGCCGGTACACATCAGGAAGATTTAATAAACAATGGAAGGTACACTTATAGCTCCGCATGCGATATCGTCTGGTTGGCTGTACTGTGTGGCCATCCGTAATACGTCACATTACACGAAATACGTTCCAATACGGCAAATTGTGCTGATATAGGACTGATGTGTACCAAGCCTAAAGAAAGGAAGAATCAGCTGTCAATGATCATTGCTACAATGCCTCTGCCTTGGTCACTGCTTCCCATGCACGAGTTCAGGATTTTGCCCGTGCTGCACCCCTTCAGTGGAACGCGCTCCCCCGCTCCATTAGACTCTCCCCGACCTTGCAAAGCTTCAAATGGGCACTGAAAACCCACCTATTCATCAAAGCGTACCCCTCCGATGCATAACCCAGTCCTGAGGCTGCTCCTCCATCCCCCTGCCTTATGTCTTGAACATCTCTGCTTTGCTTGCATACCGCCATCAGGCTTCCTCCTGCTTGCTTGCACCTCATGTCATCTGTCTGTCGCCCCTCCCCACTAGATTGTTAGCTCTTCAGAGCAGGGCCCTCTTTCCTCTTGTTCTCTAAGCCCTCTTCTCGACACATTTCACTCAGCGACCATCTTTACCTGCTTTTTCTCCTACTGGTAAAGGCTCCTCTCTCTCTATGGCTGCCAGCCCCAAGCAGTACAATGATTACTCCCTCGCTACTTACATCTAAGCAGTATTATGTTTTGAGAATTGTGGTGCTCTTTGTTACCGGCACTCTATTTTTGTTTATTTACTGTTATGCTAAGGTTTGTCTCCCTGTACTGTCCTTTGTATGGTGCTGTGAAACACTTGTGGCGCCCTATAAATAAAATTTAATAATAATAATAATAATAATAATAATAATACAAACTGAGTGACCGCAGGCAGCCCCTGAACCTATAGAACTCATCAGTACTATGGGGACTTTCACTTTTCCCAGCATATAGGTGTGAACGGGCCATGGGATACGCCTCTAACGGAATGTTACAGACACATAACAGTTCCCTTAAGATTGATACACACCAAGTGTTATTTTTGGGTTAGATCATTTCACTAATATTACTTAGAATATTACTAATATTTCACTAACAGTTATCTCCGAGCCATGTACTGGGTATCACAGAGAATAATTAATAAAATGAAAATGTGATACCGTACTGGAAAGTGTTTTAACATATCACAATATCAAAAGTATCACAGGGGTCCACGTGTTTTATTTTCCCTATTCAATGAAAGTTAATGATGTTATTTCATACACAATACACACATACACAAATGATACTTATATAAAATTAACATTTACCATTTATGAGGAGTAATTTTACCACTTCATATCTAAGGCTTATACAGACCTCAATGACCTGACCGATCTATAAGTGTAGAACGATTTACATTTTATATAATTACATATTTACGCACCGAGGTCAGTCAAATTCAGTAAAGTGTCTGGAAAAAGTAAATGTAACTATTGTGAAATTGAACTGGTTTCCTGACTCCACTTTCACAACTTTTCACCAGTAAACGTATAAAACGCAATCATTAACTATTAGCCAATCACAACAACAGGACATCAGATGGCAAATAAACAAAGTTTCCGAAATGTTGCCCTAATAATACCATTATCAAAACGACATTCAGTTACACAGTAACCAATTAACGCTGTATAAATGAAAAAGGCTGCTCTGTACACAATGAATCACAAACAGTATAAAAAGACAATGCACGTAAAGTGAGAGTACTGTAGGTAGTATTGTGTGTGTGTGTAATTACAGATAAACAATGGTTATATACTAGCCAACACTGAATTACATTTCAGCCTGTGCCACTCTCATACTGCCCGGGAATACCGTGTAATGCTGCGCTGTGTGCTACTAGAAAGTCTGAAAGGTGACAATATGGTTTGTCACTGTATCTCTCATTATACAAAATGTCACATAAATAACTGTGAAACATGCACAGGTTAATGATTTATAACTACAAATCAACAGAACTATACCAAATCCAATAAACATATCTATTGTATACAGACGTGTGTAGATATATACACCTACATATCTATAGTATACAGACATGTGTAGATATATACACCTACATATCTATCTATCTATCTATCTATCTATCTATCTATCTATCTATCTATCTATCTATCTATCTATCTATCTATCTATCTATCTATCTATCTATATATACACACACATGCGAAAGCCCTCACTTACTGACTGACTGACTCATCCCTAATTCTCTTACTCCCGGTTTGGTAGTAAGATGAAATTGAACAAACATATTCTTCAGGTAGAGAATAGGAAAGCTACGTAATTAGAATTTTAATAATCATCTCATAAGGAGATGAAAGGGGGTTTACATAATGACATCATTACCGATGCGTGACTTGTGCTGCGTAAACGATAACGACCAAACGGACAATCATATCAAAATTAATTGATTGCACCTCCAGTGTGCAGAATTTAATAAACTACAAAAATATTCCTGTCACTTTTTACCGTATCTGCTATGGGTGCTCCACGGGTAACGCCAAGAACCATGGATTAATATTTACTTACATTAAGACGTCTCAAATGTACATCTCTATAGATTTACCAAATTGTTAACACTCATTTATATTTACAACCATGAAAATCAGAAAGTCCCGTGCAAAGAATGGGTAGAACAGCTAGTTTTATATATATTTATATTAAACTCTGCAATATAAATCTCACTCTTGCAAACAGACATTTGTGGGTGTCCCAATACAGCTGAGTATATACACTATATTTATATATGTACCCGGGTACTCCCCTCTCTGGATATTGCACACATATAGCTATAATTAAATACCCAATGTGCAGAGGAACTATAGGGCAGCGGCAGTGACACAGAGAAATGCATTACTGCCGAGACTATGTGACATATAGCCCAATATACGCTATTCTGTCAGTAACAACAATTTAGCACCATTTGATTGAATATAATGTACAGACACATTCCCGTTTTCCATATAAATATATGTTACTAAGTAGTATGCAATTAAATAACGATTTATTTAATTATTACAGATAATATATAATGGTTTTATTTATGTTTTGGTTCCTCTTCAGTATATAAGAGTCGCTGTTGGTATTACTGTCCGTACAGAGATTCTGACAGCGACTGAAAGCTCTCCACAGGTTACAAACACTAGAACATAGATCAGAATGTAATGAAAACCCAGCAGCTGACATGCACTGCAACATCCAATTAGCTTTCATTGTAGACAATATTTCATCCTTAATGTTCACTATGGATTCACTTGCTTGGATGCATGAAAGAGACAAATGCAACAAGCCCACGTATCATGACTGTAGATCAGTAAAATGACATATTGAGACAAAAATGCATCTAATTACTATTTGTAAGTATAGTCGGAATCACTAGCCCTTATTTTATATACAATGTACCGTGCAAAAAGATGAGAACTTTTAGTAAAGATCTATGAAGACAAAGAGATAATGTTCCATGAAATAAAAGCCAAGTGATTATAACTCAAGTGATTATAACTGAATATTTGCCTACGGCGGATATTGACAAACCCTAATAGTGGAATCATTGGCATTGCTGTACAATTCAGATACATACCTCAGAAAATCATTAGATTACACTAAAGCAAGAAACACAACATTAATGCAATTCCATCAAAGCCGCGTTTTATGCTATAACTGAAATATTCTGGTTATAAACCGTACAGATGCTGTACCCCAAAACCACCCAACAAGGCAAGAGACAGTATGGAGCTCCCAGGACGAAACACCACCACTGAATAGGACACGGTGCATTAATCATCGCAGCGTTCCTAGATAATGTTCTCATTTCCACTCTCTACAGAAGAGAAACAACGCCCAGCGAACTAGCGTCCACTAAGGCACAGAGCATGGGGGTACTTACCTCACTGAAAGAAGTATTACGTTTGTCGTGAAGTTTCTATAGTAGTTAATTTCCTCCTATATACAGATGGAGCAGTTTTTAGTGCAGGAAATAGCTCAGTTGACTCATCCATCACCACTGATTATATTGATCATGTTTTCCAGCAGAGAATTAGCTGTGATACCCGCACAGTGGGATATAAAGGAGCTCTGAGGTCATCTCCAAATGTAACAACCCCTCATCAGCAACTTACCACCTCCCCATTTATTCCCAGCACTGGGAGCACAGAGTGACACAGCCAGTAAAATCTTCAGCTGTATAATAACTGGCATGGTCACCTGTCTATCTTTTCCGCACATCTCTGATCAAAACTCACCAGATTTACAGGAGTTTATACTGCTGCACCTGTGTATAATGCCCAGATGTATGCTCTGGCTCAGATATTGTATGTAAACCTGTCTCAGGTGCTAGCCAGTGCCTCCTGAGCCATTTAGCTCACCGCACGTCCCTGGTATGTGGTATTATATATATATATATATATATACTGTATATATATATGTATATATATATATATATATATATATATATATATAATACAGTATTTTCCACTAATGTGGAAAGAATAGCACTCCTCCTACGGAGGAGGAATAACGCTACTTGGAACTGTGAGACTGACCTTGTACATTAAATACTATTTCACTTTGCTGATTCAAATCTAGTGAGTGCTATTCTTTCCACATTAGTGGAAAATACTGTATTGTACTTTGGGTCACACCCCTCAGGGGGTTTTGACTTTGATTGGCACCCTAGTAGTTGGCTGTGGTTTGTGAGAGTGCAGGGACCCCTGTTTGTTTTATATATATATATATATATATATATATATATATATGGTCAATGTGCAGACCGGCACTCCTCCCTATAGGCTCAGTCGCTCTGGTGCCTCCAGAAAACATGGAATGTAGAACGAACAAAAAAGACTGCGGCACTCAGAGACTTAATGCAAAAATCGTAGTGTATTAAAAATAACACCTGATATCCAACATTTCGGGGTTGGCACACCCCTTTGTCAAGGAGAAACAGCATTGCTTTTTAATACACTAAGATTTTTGCATTAAGTCTCTGAGTGCCGCAGTCTTTTTTGTTTGTTTTATATATATATATATATATATATATATATATATATATATAACATAGGATTTTACTTACCGGTAAATCTATTTCTCGTAGTCCGTAGAGGATGCTGGGACTCCGTAAGGACCATGGGGAATAGACAGGCTCCGCAGGAGATAGGGCACTTTAAGAAAGCTTTGGATTCTGGGTGTGCACTGGCTCCTCCCTCTCTGCCCCTCCTCCAGACCTCAGTTAGGGAAACTGTGCCCAGAGGAGATGGATAGTACGAGGAAGGATTTTTGTAAACCTAAGGGCGAGATCCATACCAGCCACACCAATCACACCGTATAACTTGTGATAAACTACCCAGTTAACAGTATGAACAACAAACATAGCCTCGGGCCAACCGATAAACTATAACATAACCCTTATGTAAGCAATAACCATAAACAAGTCTTGCAGAAGAAGTCCGCACATGGGACGGGCGCCCAGCATCCTCTACGGACTACAAGAAATAGATTTACCGGTAAGTAAAATCCTATTTTCTCTAACGTCCTTGAGGATGCTGGGACTCCGTAAGGACCATGGGGATTATACCAAAGCTCCCAAACGGGCGGGAGAGTGCGGATGACTCTGCAGCACCGATTGAGCAAACAGGAGGTCCTCCTCAGCCAGGGTATCAAACTTATAGAACTTTGCAAAGGTGTTTGACCCCGACCAAGTAGCTGCTCGGCACAAATGTAATGCCGAGACCCCTCGGGCAGCCGCCCAAGAAGAGCCCACCTTCCTAGTGGAATGGGAATTAACCGATTTAGGCAATGGTAATCCTGCCGTAGAATGCGCCTGCTGAATCGTGTTACAGATCCAGCGAGCAATAGTCTGCTTTGAAGCAGGAGCGCCAACCTTGTTGGCCGCATACAGAACAAACAGAGCTTCAGTCTTCCTGATCCTAGCCGTTCTGGTCACATAAATCTTCAAAGCCCTGACCACATCCAGGGACTCGGAATCCTCCAAGTCCCGTGTAGCCACAGGCACGACAATAGGATGGTTCACATGAAAAGATGAGACGAGTCCTCAACTCTGCCCTATTCACGTGAAAAACCAAATATGGGCTTTTATGTGATAAAGCCGCCAATTCTGAAACACGCCTTGCCGAAGCTAATGCCAACAACATGACCACTTTCCACGTGAGGTATTTCAACTCTACTGTTTTGAGTGGTTCAAACCAAGGTGACTTGAGGAAACGTAACACCACGTTAAGATCCCAAGGCGCCACCGGAGGTACAAAGGGAGGCTGAATATGCAGCACTCCCTTCACAAAAGTCTGTACTTCAGGAAGAGAGGCCAATTCTCTTTGAAAGAATATGGATAAGGCCGAAATTTGGACCTTTATGGACCCTAATTTTAGGCCCAAATTCACTCCTGTTTGAAGGAAGTGAAGTAGACGGCCCAAATGGAACTCCTCCGTAGGAGCAGCTCTGGCCTCACACCAAGAAACATATTTTCGCCATATACGGTGATAATGTTTCAACGTCACGTCTTTCCTAGCCTTGATCAGGGTAGGAATGACCTCCTCCGGAATCCCTTTTTCCGCTAGGATCCGGCATTTAACCGCCATGCCGTCAAACGCAGCCGCAGTAAGTCTTGGAACAGACAGGGCCCCTGCTGCAGCAGGTCCTGCCTTAGAGGAAGAGGCCACGGATCTTCTGTGAGCAACTCTTGCAGCCCCGGATACCAAGTCCTCTGTGGCCAATCTGGAACAATGAGGATTGTTCTGACCCTGCTTATTCTTATTATTCTCAACACCTTGGGTATGAGAGGAAGAGGAGGAAACACATAGACCGATCTGAACACCCAAGGTGTCACCAGAGCGTCTACTGCTACCGCCTGAGGGTCCCTTGACCTGGCGCAATACCGCTTTAGCTTTTTGTTGAGACGGGATGCCATCATGTCTATTTGAGGCAGTCGCCACCGACCCGTGATCTGTGCGAAGACTTCTTGATGAAGTCCCCACTCTCCCGGATGCAGGTCGTGCCTGCTGAGGAAGTCCGCCTCCCAGTTGTCCACCCCCGGGATGAACACTGCTGATAGTGCGCTTACATGGTCTTCCGCCCAGCGTAGAATCCTGGTCGCTTCTGCCATGGCCACTCTGCTCCTTGTTCTGCCTTGACGGTTTATATGAGCCACTGCCGTGACATTGTCTGACTGAATCAGAACCGGTTTTCCCCCGAAGCAATTCCTCCGCTTGACGCAGGGCGTTGTATATGGCCCTCAACTCCAGGACGTTGATGTGGAGACAAGTCTCTAGATTTGACCAGAGACGTTGGAAATTTCTTCCCAGTGTGACTGCTCCCCAGCCTCGGAGGCTTGTGTCCGTGGTCACCAGGACCCAGTCCTGAATGCCGAACCTGCGACCCTCTAGTAGGTGAGCACTGTGCAGCCACCACAGGAGAGATACCCTGGTTCTGGGAGACAGGGTGATCCTTTGATGCATTTGTAAATGGGACCCGGACCACTTGTCCAAGAGGTCCCATTGAAAAGTCCTCGCATGGAACCTGCCGAAGGGGATGGCCTCGTATGAAGCCACCATCTTCCCCAGAACCCGTGTGCAATGATGCACTGAAACCTTTTTTGGCTTTAATATGTTCCTGACCAGGGCTATGAGCTCCTGAACCTTTTCGATCGGAAGAAAAACCTTTTTCTGGTCTGTGTCTAGAATCAGGCCCAAAAAGGTCAGACGCGTTGTAGGGACTAGCTGGGACTTCGGTATATTGAGAATCCAGCCGTGTAACTGCAACGTCTTCATGGACAGAGACACGCTGTCCCGCAACTTCTCCCGAGATCTCGCCTTTATGAGGAGATCGTCCAAGTATGGGATAATTGTGACACCCTGCCTGCGCAGGAGCACCATCATTTCCGGCATTACCTTGGTGAAAATTCTCGGGGCCGTGGAAAGCCCAAACGGCAACGTCTGAAAATAAGAATTTACTCACCGGTAATTCTATTTCTCGTAGTCCGTAGTGGATGCTGAGGACTCCGTAAGGACCATGGGGAATAGACGGGCTCCGCAGGAGACTGGGCACTCTATAAGAAAGATTTGGTTCTTTCTGGTGTGCACTGGCTCCTCCCTCTATGCCCCTCCTCCAGACCTCAGTTAGGATACTGTGCCCGGAAGAGCTGACACAATAAGGAAGGATTTTGAATCCCGGGTAAGACTCATACCAGCCACACCAATCACACCGTATAACTCGTGATATTATACCCAGTTAACAGTATGAAATATAACTGAGCCTCTCAACAGATGGCTCAACAATAACCCTTAAGTTAGGCAATAACTATATACAAGTATTGCAGACAATCCGCACTTGGGATGGGCGCCCAGCATCCACTACGGACTACGAGAAATAGAATTACCGGTGAGTAAATTCTTATTTTCTCTGACGTCCTAGTGGATGCTGGGGACTCCGTAAGGACCATGGGGATTATACCAAAGCTCCCAAACGGGCGGGAGAGTGCGGATGACTCTGCAGCACCGAATGAGAGAACTCAAGGTCCTCCTCAGCCAGGGTATCAAATTTGTAGAATTTAGCAAACGTGTTTGCCCCTGACCAAGTTGCAGCTCGGCAAAGTTGTAAAGCCGAGACCCCTCGGGCAGCCGCCCAAGATGAGCCCACCTTCCTCGTGGAATGGGCTTTCACTGATTTAGGATGTGGCAATCCAGCCGCAGAATGCGACAGCTGAATTGTGCTACAAATCCAGCGAGCAATAGTCTGCTTAGAAGCAGGAGCACCTATTTTGTTGGGTGCATACAGGATAAAAAGCGAGTCGGTTTTCCTGACTCCAGCCGTCCTGGAAACATAAATTTTCAAGGCCCTGACTACGTCCAGTAACTTGGAATCCTCCAAGTCCCTAGTAGCCGCAGGCACCACAATAGGTTGGTTCAAGTGAAAAGCTGATACCACCTTAGGGAGAAACTGGGGACGAGTCCTCAATTCTGCCCTATCCATATTGAAAATCAGATAAGGGCTTTTACATGACAAAGCCGCCAATTCTGACACACGCCTGGCCGAAGCCAAGGCCAATAACATGACCACTTTCCACGTGAGATATTTCAGATCCACAGTTTTAAGTGGTTCAAACCAATGTGATTTTAGGAAACAAAACACCACATTGAGATCCCAAGGTGCCACAGGAGGCACAAAAGGGGGCTGAATATGAAGCACTCCCTTTACAAAAGTCTGAACTTCAGGCAGTGAAGCCAGTTCTTTCTGGAAGAAAATCGACAGAGCCGAAATCTGGACCTTAATGGAACCCAATTTTAGGCCCATAGTCACTCCCGACTGTAGGAAGTGCAGAAAACGACCCAGCTGAAATTCCTCTGTAGGGGCCTTCCTGGCCTCACACCACGCAACATATTTTCGCCAAATGCGGTGATAATGGTTTGCGGTTACTTCTTTCCTGGCTTTTATCAGCGTAGGAATGACTTCCTCCGGAATGCCCTTTTCCTTTAGGATCCGGAATTCAACCGCCATGCCGTCAAACGCAGCCGCGGTAAGTCTTGGAACAGACAGGGCCCCTGCTGTAGCAGATCCTGTCTGAGCGGTAGAGGCCATGGGTCCTCTGATAACATTTCTTGAAGTTCCGGGTACCAAGCTCTTCTTGGCCAATCCGGAACCACGAGTATCGTTCTTACTCCTCGCCTTCTTATTATTCTCAGTACCTTTGGTATGAGAGGCAGAGGAGGGAACACATAAACCGACTGGTACACCCACGGTGTCACTAGAGCGTCCACAGCTATCGCCTGAGGATCCCTTGACCTGGCGCAATATCTCTTTAGCTTTTTGTTGAGGCGGGACGCCATCATGTCCACCTGTGGCCTTTCCCAACGGTTTACCAACAGTAGGAAGACTTCTGGATGAAGTCCCCACTCTCCCGGGTGTAGGTCGTGTCTGCTGAGGAAGTTTGCTTCCCAGTTGTCCACTCCCGGAATGAACACTGCTGACAGTGCTAGTACGTGATTTTTCGCCCATCGGAGAATCCTTGGGGTCGATTCTATTCGGCAACTAATGAATAGCGCCGGGAATTAGCTCCCGACGCTATTCAATTCAGCAACTAGTTACGTCGGCGATGGCCCGTTCTCGCCGACAAAACAGGTTGAATTGTCGGGAGAACGGGCATTCTCCGACTTAACTCCCCGGCGCGAGGCTGATTCCCGACAGAATCAGCCTCGCGCCGGCCGCGAGGCAGCACTTTTGTCGGGTTTCTCTTCTCATCCCCCGGGGATGAGAGAAGAATTCCCGACAATTGCAGGTAATTAGTTGCTGAATTGAATAGCGTCGGGAGCTAATTCCCGGCGCTATTCATTAGTTGCCGAATAGAATCGACCCCCTTGTGGCTTCTGCCATCGCCATCCTGCTTCTTGTGCCGCCCTGTCGGTTTACATGGGCGACTGCCGTGATGTTGTCTGATTGGATCAGAACCGGCTGGTTTTGAAGCAGGGGCCTTGCCTAACTTAGGGCATTGTAAATGGCCCTCAGTTCCAGAATATTTATGTGTAGGGACGACTCCTGACTTGACCAAAGTCCCTGGAAATTTCTTCCCTGTGTGACTGCGCCCCAGCCTCGAAGGCTGGCATCCGTGGTCACCAGGACCCAGTCCTGTATGCCGAATCTGCGGCCCTCTAGAAGATGAGCACTCTGCAGCCACCACAGTAGAGACACCCTGGTCCTTGGAGATAGGGTTATCAGTTGATGCATCTGAAGATGCGATCCTGACCACTTGTCCAAGAGGTCCCACTGGAAGGTCCTTGCATGGAACCTGCCGAATGGAATTGCTTCGTATGAAGCCACCATTTTTCCCAGGACTCGTGTGCAGTGATGCACCGATACCCGTTTTGGTTTTAGGAGGTCTCTGACTAGAGATGACAGCTCCTTGGCTTTCTCCTGCGGGAGAAACACTTTTTTCTGTTCTGTGTCCAGAATCATCCCCAGGAACAGTAAGCGTGTGGAAGGAACCAGTTGTGACTTTGGAATGTTTAGAATCCAGCCATGCTGTTGTAGCACTTCCCGAGATAGTGCTACTCCGACCAGTAACTGCTCCCTGGACCTCGCCTTTATTAGGAGATCGTCCAAGTATGGGATAATTAAAACTCCCTTTTTTCGAAGGAGTATCATCATTTCTGCCATTACCTTGGTAAACACCCTCGGTGCCGTGGACAGTCCAAACGGTAGTGTCTGGAATTGGTAATGGCAATCCTGTACCACAAATCTGAGGTACTCCTGGTGAGGAAGGTAAATTGGGACATGCAGGTAAGCATCCTTGATGTCCAGGGATACCATGTAATCCCCCTCGTCCAGGCTTGCAATAACCGCCCTGAGCGATTCCATCTTGAACTTGAATCTTTTTATGTATGTGTTCAAGGATTTCAAATTTAAAATGGGTCTCACCGAACCGTCCGGTTTCGGTACCACAAACAGTGTGGAATAGTAACCCCGTCCTTGTTGAAGTAGGGGTACCTTGACTATCACCTGCTGGGAATACAGCTTGTGAATTGCCTCTAGTACAGCCTCCCTGCCCGAGGGAGTTGTCGGTAAGGCCGATTTGAGGAAACGGCGGGGGGGAGGCGCCTCGAATTCCAGCTTGTACCCCTGAGATACTACTTGAAGGATCCAGGGATCCACCCGTGAGCGAAGCCACTGATCGCTGACATTTTTGAGGCGGCCCCCCACCGTACCTGGCTCCGCCTGTGGAGCCCCACCGTCATGCGGCGGATTTGGAAGAAGCGGGGGAGGACTTTTGTTCCTGGGAACCTGCTGTGTGTTGCAGCTTTTTTCCCCTTCCTCTGCCTCTAGACAGAAAGGAACCGCCTTTTCCCCGCCTGTTTTTCTGGGGTCGAAAGGACTGTACCTGATAATACGGCGCTTTCTTAGGCTGTGAGGGGACATGGGGCAAAAATGCTCACTTCCCAGCTGTTGCTGTGGAAACAAGGTCTGAGAGACGATCCCCGAATAACTCCTCACCTTTATAAGGCAAAACTTCCATGTGCCTTTTAGAATCTGCATCCCCTGTCCACTGCCGAGTCCATAAGCCTCTTCTAGCAGAAATGGACAATGCACTTATTCTAGATGCCAGCCGGCAGATCTCCCTCTGTGCATCTCTCATGTACAAGACTGAGTCTTTTATATGCTCTACGGTTAGCAATATAGTGTCCCTGTCTAGGGTGTCAATATTTTCCGACAGGGAATCTGACCAAGCAGCAGCAGCACTGCACATCCACGCTGAAGCAATAGCTGGTCTCAGTATAACACCAGTGTGTGTATATATAGACTTTAGGATAGCCTCCTGCTTTCTATCAGCAGGTTCCTTTAGGGCGGCCGTATCCGGAGACGGTAGTGCCACCTTTTTAGACAAACGTGTGAGCGCTTTATCCACCCTAGGGGGAGTTCCCCAACGTGACCTATCCTCTGGCGAGAAAGGGAACGCCATTAGTAATTTTTTTGAAATCACCAATTTTTTATCGGGGAAAGCCCACGCTTCTTCACACACTTCATTTAATTCTTCAGATGGGGGAAAAACTATTGGTAGTTTTTTCTCCCCAAACATAATACCCTTTTTTGAGGTACCTGGGTTTATATCAGAAATGTGTAATACCTCTTTCACTGCCTCAATCATGCAACGAATGGCCCTAGTGGACATTAAATTTGACTCATCGTTGTCGACACTGGTATCAGTATCCGTGTCGACATCTGTGTCTGCCATCTGAGGTAGTGGGCGTTTCAGAGCCCCTGATGGCCTTTGAATTGTCTGGGCAGGCACGAGCTGAGAAGCCGGCTGTCCCGCATTTGGCATGTCGTCAAATTTTTTATGTAAGGAGTCGACACTTGCACGTAATTCCTTCCATAAGTCCATCCACTCAGGTGTCTGCCCCGCAGGGGGTGACATCACATTTATAGGCATCTGCTCCGCCTCCACATAAGCCTCCTCATCAAACATGTCGACACAGCCGTACCGACACACCGCACACACACAGGGAATGCTCTTAAAGGAGACAGGACCCCACAAAAGCCCTTTGGGGAGACAGAGAGAGAGTATGTCAGCACACACCAGAGCGCTATATAATGCAGGGACTAACTGAATTATGTCCCCTATAGCTGCTATAATATTTACTGCGCCTAAATTTAGTGCCCCCCTCTCTTTTTTACCCTTTTCTGTAGTGTAGACTGCAGGGGAGAGTCAGGGAGCTTCCTTCCAGCGGAACTGTGAGGGAGAAATGGCGCCAGTGTGCTGAGGGAGATGGCTCCGCCCCTTTTTCGGCGGACTTTTCTCCCGCTTTTTTCTGTATTCTGGCAGGGGTAATTACCACATATATAGCCTCTGGGGCTATATATTGTGGTTATTTTGCCAGCCAAGGTGATTTTATTGCTGCTCAGGGCGCCCCCCCCCCAGCGCCCTGCACCCTCAGTGACCGGAGTGTGAAGTGTGTATGAGGAGCAATGGCGCACAGCTGCAGTGCTGTGCGCTACCTTGGTGAAGACTGAAGTCTTCTGCCGCCGATTTTCCGGACCATCTTCTTGCTTCTGGCTCTGTAAGGGGGACGGCGGCGCGGCTCCGGGAACGAACACCAAGGACGGGTCCTGCGGTCGATCCCTCTGGAGCTAATGGTGTCCAGTAGCCTAAGAAGCCCAAGCTAGCTGCAAGCAGGTAGGTTCGCTTCTTCTCCCCTTAGTCCCTCGTTGCAGTGAGCCTGTTGCCAGCAGGTCTCACTGTAAAATAAAAAACCTAACATATACTTTCTTTCTAGGAGCTCAGGAGAGCCCCTAGTGTGCATCCAGCTCGGCCGGGCACAGAAATCTAACTGAGGTCTGGAGGAGGGGCATAGAGGGAGGAGCCAGTGCACACCAGATAGTACCAAATCTTTCTTATAGAGTGCCCAGTCACCTGCGGAGCCCGTCTATTCCCCATGGTCCTTACGGAGTCCCCAGCATCCACTAGGACGTCAGAGAAATTGGTAGTGACAGTCCTGCACTGCAAATCTCAGGAACGCCTGGTGAGGGGGGAATATCGGAACATGAAGGTAAGCATCCTTTATGTCCAGGTACACCATCCAATCCCCCCCCCTCCAGGCTGGCGATGACCGCCCTGAGTGATTCCATTTAGAACTTGAACCTCTTCAAGTACAGGTTCAGGGATTTTAGGTTTAAAATGGGTCTGACCGAACCGTCTGGTTTCGGGACCACAAACAGGGTTGAGTAATATCCCTCTCCTTGCTGGAGATGAGGAACTGTGACAATCACCTGTTGAATATACAATTTTTGGATTGCTGCCAACACTAGCTCCCTCTCTGACGGGGAAGCCGGCAGAGCCAATTTGAAAAACCGGCGAGGAGGCAAGTCTTCGAATTCCAGCCTGTATCCCTGAGAAACAATCTCTAATGCCCAGGGATCCACCTGCGAGTGAACCCAGATGTGGCTGAAAAACCGAAGACGAGCCCCCACTAGATCTGCCTCCCCCCGGGAAGCCCCAGCGTCATGCGGTGGACTTTGCAGATGCAGGGGAGGACTTCTGCTCCTGGGAACTAGCTGTGTGCAGCTTTCTTCCCTTGCCTTTTCCTCTGGCAACAAAGGACGATCCCCGTACCTTCTTGCTCTTATTGGAACGAAAGGACTGCATTTGATAATGAGGTGCCTTTTTTGTATGCTGCGGGGGGACATAAGGTAAGAAATTCGACTTACCAGCCGTAGCAGTAGAGACAAGGTCCGAGAGGCCGTCTCCAAACAACTCCTCCCCTTTGTAAGGCAAGGACTCCATATGCCGCTTTGAATCGGCGTCTCCCGTCCACTGTCGGGTCCACAAGAGCCGCCTAGCAGAAATAGACATAGCGTTTATTCTGGAGCTTAATAAACAAATGTCTCTTTGAGCATCTCTCATATACAAGGCAGCATCTCTGATATGCTCTATGGTCATTAAAATGGCATCCCTATCTAAGGTGTCAATCTCCGTAGATAAGGAATCTGCCCATGCCACAACAGCACTACAAACCCAGGCCGACGCCATAGCCGGTCTAACAATAGTACCTGAATGAGTGTAAATGTGCTTCATGGTAATTTCCTGCCTGCGATCAGCAGGATCCTTGAGGGAAGCCGTATCCTGAGAAGGCAGTGCCACCTTTTTGGATAAGCGTGTCAGCGCCTTGTCTACTTTAGGCGAAGATTCCCATCGTATTCTATCCGTTTGTGGAAAAGGATACGCCATAAGAATCCGTTTGGGAACTTGTGGTCTCCTATCTGGAGATTCCCAAGCCTTTTCGCACAATTCGCTCAGCTCAAATGAGGACGGAAAGGTGACCTCAGGCTTTTCCCTTTATACATGCGTACCCTCGTGTCAGGGACAGGGGGTTCTTCAGTAATATGCAAAACCTTTTTAATGGCAATAATCATGTACCGAATACCTTTTGCCACCCTCGGCTGTAATTTTGCATCTTCATAGTCGACACTAGTCAGTATCCGTGTCGGTATCTGTGTCATCGATCTGGGATATGGTGCGCTTCTGAGACCCCGAAGGTCCTGGCGCCACAGGGACAGGCATGGTCTGGCTACCTGACTGATCCCTAGCTTCAGCCTTGTCTAACCTTTTATGCAATAGATTGACATTTGCATTTAAGACATTCAGCATATCCACCCATTCCGGTGTCGGCGTTGCCGACGGCGACATGACATTCAAGCACTCCCCCTCCACATTAAGTGAGCCTTCCTCGTCAAACATGTCGACACACGCGTACCGACACACTTCACACACACAGGGAAACTCTTTTCTGAAGACAGTATCCCCTTTAAGGCCCTTTGGAGAGACAGAGAGAGAGTATGCCAGCACACACCCCAGCGCTATACCCCTGGAAAAAAACACAGAATGCCCTTTTCCAGAAGCGCTGAGTAGTAATAAAACGCCAATTATGTGCCCCCCCTCTCCTTCAAACCCCCTTTCACCGTGTGTAAAGCAGGGGAGAGTCCAGGGAGCTTCCTCTCAGCGGTGCTGTGGAGAGAAAATGGCGCTGGTGAGTGCTGAGGGAGAAGCCCCGCCCCCTCGGCGGCAGGCTTCTGTCCCGCTCAAAGTTATTAAAAAATGGCGGGGGCTCTTTTATATACATGTACAGTGCCCACCTGTACATGTATATTGGGGGTCATTCCGAGTTGTTCGCTCGTTAATTTTTTTTTCGCAACGGAGCGATTAATCGCTAATGCGCATGCGCAATGTCCGCAGTGCGACTGCGCCAAGTGAATTTGCTATGCAGTTAGGTTTTTTACTCACGGCATTACGAGGTTTTTTCTTCGTTCTGGTGATCGTAATGTGATTGACAGGAAGTGGGTGTTTCTGGGCGGAAACTGGCCGTTTTATGGGAGTGTGTGAAAAAACGCTGCCGTTTCTGGGAAAAACGCAGGAGTGTCTGAAGAAACGGGGGAGTGTCTGGGCGAACGCTGGGTGTGTTTGTGACGTCAAACCAGGAACGAAACTGACTGAACTGATCGCAGTTGCCGAGTAAGTGTGGAGCTACTCAGAAACTGCTAAGAAGTGTCTATCCGCAATTCTGCTAATCTTTCGTTCGCAATTTTGATAAGCTAAGATTCACTCCCAGTAGGCGGCGGCTTAGCGTGTGCAATGCTGCTAAAAGCAGCTTGCGAGCGAACAACTCGGAATGAGGGCCCTTGTCTTTTGCCATAAGAGAGGTGTTATATTGCTGCCCAGGGCGCCCCCCCTGCGCCCTGCACCCTTACAGTGACCGGACTGTGTGAGGTGTATGGGAGCAATAACGCACAGCTGCAGTGCTGTGCGTTACCTCAGTGAAGCTCTGAAGGCTTCTGCCGCCTGAGACGTCTTCTGACTTCGTTTCTTCTGGCTCTGTGAGGAGAACGGCGGCGCGGCTCTGGGAGTGAACGCCCAGGACGAACCTGTGTTCACCCCCTCTGGAGCTAATGGTGTCCAGTAGCCGAGGAAGCAGAGCCTATCATTTAAGTAGGTCTGCCCCTCTATCCTCAGTCCCTCGATGCAGGGAGCCTGTTGCCAGCAGTGCTCCCTGTAAAAATATAGAAAAAATCCAAACAAAAATGCTTTCTAGGCAGAGAACTCAGGGGAGCTCCCTGCAGTGCACCCATTTCCCTCTGGGCACAGTGTAAAACTGAGGTCTGGAGGAGGGGCATAGAGGGAGGAGCCAGTACACACCCAGAATCCAAAGCTTTCTTAAAGTACCCTATCTCCTGCGGAGCCCGTCTATTCCCCATGGTCCTTACGGAGTCCCAGCATCCTCAAGGACGTTAGAGAAATATATATATATATATATATATATATATAAAAAATAAAATATATATAGATATATAGATATATATACATACACACACATTTTAGATATATATATATATATATATATATATATAAAGATGTAGACTTTAATTACGATTGTCCATAAAAAGCCATATTAACTATTAAATGAAGGTTAAATGTTCAAAGAAAATTCCAACAGGACTTGATTAGGATCCCACCAGGGACTGCTATTCTACGGAGTTTAGGTCGCCGATTGCTGTACTCAGCCAAAAGATATCCCGCTGCTATATGGATACTGTTTGAAATGTGAACTGATGTTCTTGGAATAAACATTCTGCTAAACGTGAGTGCTGGTCTTTGTGCTTTTTCTGAAAAGTGAGTGCATCTATATATATATATATATATATATATACACACATACATACATACATACATACATACATAAAGTACTGTGAAAAAGTTTTCGGCAGGTGTGGAAAAAATGCTGCAAAGTTAAGGTGCATACTCTCGGTGCGATGCGTGCTTACGATTTTGACTATATAGTCAAAATTGGAAGAGAAGTTAGCACATTTCGCACCGTGTGTATACAGCTTGCGATACCGATGCGCGCTCTCGTGGGGTCGGTATCGCAGGAAAAAATAGACTGTGCAGGCAAGGCAATTTTGACTATATTGTGTACAATCTAGTTTCTAGTATAGTCAAAATTGTATATAGTCAAAATCGCAAGTAAATATAGTCAAAATGCATAGTGAATGAACAGAAAATAAATTGAAATCAAGTCAATTGTGACCACCCTTTGCCTTCAAAAACAGCATCAATTCTTCTAAGTACACTTGCACACAGGTTTTGAAGGAACTTGCAGGGAGGTTGTTCCAAACATCTTGGAGAACTAAACACAGATCTTCTGTGGATGTAGGCTTGCTCAAATCCTTCTGTCTCTTCATGTAACCCTAGACAGACTCGATTATGTTGAGATCAGGGCTCCGTGGGGGCCATATCATCACTTCCAGTACTCCTTGTTCTTCTTTACACTGAAGATAATTGTTAATGACATTGGCCGTATGTTTGCAGTCGTTGTCCTGCTGCAGAATAAATTTAAAGCCAATCAGACGATTCCCTATTGCATGATGGATAATAACTACCTGTATTTTTCAGCATTGAGGACACCATTAATTCTGACCAAATCCCCAACTCCATTTGCAGAAATGCAGCCCCAAACTTGCAAGGAACCTCCACCATTCTTCACGGTTTCCTGCAGACACTCATTTTTGTACCGTACTTCACACCTTCGGCGAACAAACTGCATTCTGTTACAGCCAAATATTTCACATTTTGATTAGTCAGTACACAGCACCCCAGTTACAATGTTTCCGTGCATAGTTAAGTCACTTGGCTTTATTTCAACTCAACTATGCAAGAAAACATGGGAAAATGGGGTGCAGAAAAATGGCAGCATGTGCCTGCCCAGTTGTGCTGTCAGTCACCAGCGGCTTCTGCAGCAAGAAAACACAACAGCAATAAGATAACACCTTTCCGATATACTGTAACACACCCCATACACCTAAAGATTTATCTTCCAATCTGGCTGGTTGGAATGAAAATCTGGTAAGGGATGGGAGCAAATGACAGTTGACCATTTGAAATGTCAACTGTCATTTGCTCCTATCCATGTCATTTGCTCCCATCCATTACCAGATTTTCGTTCCAACCAGCCAGATTGGAAGATACATCTTTTGGTGTATTACAGGTAGAGTGAGTGCAGACATAAAAATGAACTATATGCACATTATACAGTGGAGGGAAGAGGTATTTACATGTAAACTCCCTCACAAAGAGGAACGTGAAATCAGCCAATGAGAGATCGCTGGAGAGCATGATTAGGGGTGGAAGAATTGGGAAGGGATAATGTTTCATTCTCGCCCTGCAAGACGGAGGGTTTAGGACTACAAAGGAATCTGGAAGCAATAAATGTGTGTGACATTATTATATAACAAGGTAAATAACAGCTATAATCTCTTACAAATTACAGATTATCCGGAATGATGTTGGCAGTCACTCAGAATTATCCCAGTTACCAAATTCCAGGAAATCTCTATTAAATAAATAAATATCAGTCTATCGCTGACACAAGGTGTGTGGGGTTCATTCACTGCTGCCAGACAGGGATTTAGGGGCTGATGCACTTTGGGAACAAAACATATCGCTCAAAGGGAGCGTTTACTGGAAAAAAATATCTGGTTTGATTGCAATCAGTGAGGACTTGCACCTACCTACCCTATTCTAGGTACCACTCTGCATTGCCCGTACTTGTGCGCCCTCATTTGCAGAGCATGCCATATGCAAAAACACACAAGATATGCTCTTCAAACAGACGTACATTCAATTCTGCATCAGCCCGATAAGGTGTAGCCAAGACAGGGTCTCGGCTTCAACGAGGCCAGGACGAGGACCAATACGCCATGTGGAACATTCCGTGAGCACTGGATGCAGGAATACATGGAACAATTACAACGTCGTTCAATAAAAGTGCAAACAGCAAGTACAAAACTTAAACTACAGAAATATCCAGGTTGTCTCTGCAGCTTGTAAACTTGTTCTGCGCGGTAATAGCACAGAGTAACGAGGAACCAGTCATAAATAAATATAAAAAATTAGAACCAACAAATTGTGTATGGAAGCTCCCGAGAAGTTACCCCCATGAGAGCAGTAACGACTGTATAGGGAAAAAACCCTGAACATTAGGAAGTAAACCTGATAGCAAGACAGTCTACCCTACAGAATTTTTTTTTTATTTTTTTTAATATAGCTTGGAGATAGATAGGCCAGCTACACATCTGAACATCCGGCAATCGCACCAATGGTTGGGGAGATTTCCCTTCGTTCTAGACCATGCCAGATTGCCAGTGCACGCCAGCAAGATTTAATGATTACTGTTCCGTCCTTCATTAATATGCATGGCGCAGCATGTAATATCGTCCGGTTGGCCGTGTAGCACGGCTGACCGGAAGATGACGCATACGACCCGCAGGAGCACGCAATTGAGCGCACACATCAGATGATACGCACAATTTGTTGTTTCAATAAGGTACCGGTAACTTGTGCCTATATCAGCGTGATGTGTAGCCACCAATCAGCTTCTAACACAGCCAGTAAACTGACAGTTAGAAGCTGATTGGTTAGTACATTATCTCTCTCCAAGCTTTGATACATAAGCCTCATAATGTTACTTACTGGGAAGCGAAGCAATAATCTATGGGGGTCATTCCGAGTTGATCGCTAGCTGAAAATGTTCGCTGCGCTGCGATTAAGTAAAAATCCGGTACTTCTGCGCATGCGTATGCGGCGCAGTGTGCATGCGTGACGTACTTTCACAACGGCCGATGTATTTTCACACAAGGTCTAGCGAAGCTTTTCAGTCACAATGGCCGCCGCAGAGTGATTGACATGAAGTGGGCGTTTCTGGGTATCAACTGACCGTTTTCAGGGAGTGTACGAAAAAACGCAGACGTGCCAGGAAAAATGCAGGCATGGCTGGGCGAACGCAAGGTGTGTTTGTGACATCAAATCCGGAACTGAATGGTCTGTAGCGCTGAGTAGGTCTGAAGTTACTCAGAAACGGCGCAGTATTTTTTTGTAGCCGTTCTGCGATCCTTTCGTTCGTACTTCTGCTAAGCTAAGATACACTCCCAGAGGGCGGCGGCTTAGCGTTTGCATGGCTGCTAAAAACTGCTAGCGAGCGATCAACTCGGAATGACCCCCTATGTTAGCTGTTAAGCGTGTCGAGCAGGCCGCAGACCTGGGTACACGGAGGTTATTGCATTTCAGACACGGTCCTTAGCGGTTCTGTATGAACTTCATGTTTTTGTTGTGAGGGAATATCCTATTGACAGGTTGGAATCATTTACTGGAGTCTCCTAATGATAAAGTTGGGCACAACAGAACATTCCATACAATGTCTGAGCAATAGCAGAATCCAAGGATTACAGAAAGGGTAACGCTGCCCCATAGTGGAGTTCAGAGTCTGTCCCTGTCTTCCAGCAGAGATCTATCACTATGTCCCAAATACATACTGTCGCCGCAATGAACCCATATACACCGAGTGACCACTGTGCAGTGACTACTGCGGACTGGAACATCCTGGCTCCTGAGCATGAGCGAACAAATATTTCCTGCTGGAATTTTGGGACTTACAAAAATAGATCCGCATTGTCTACATATAGTGGCTGAGACAGACGGGTATAGTATGTTACGCCGGCGGCCAGCAAACTGGCGCCGGGATCCCGACCGCTGGCATAACGTCAACTGGGCGAGCACAAATGAGCCCCTTGCGGGCTCGCTGTGCTCGCCACACTGCGGGCACGGTGGCACGCTACGCTCACTACGCTATTTATTCTCCCACCAGGGGGGTCGTGGACCCCCAAGAGAGAGAATAGTTGTCAGTATGCTGGGTGTCGGGATTCCGGCGCCGGTATACTGAGCGTCCGGCATACTGAATACCACCCGCGACAGACGGATCTCTTTGCACGGTTGCAAATGACGAGTTTTAGCATACAGCACACACATGCAAATTAACACGTTACTGCGTATCCGCGTCAGATTCAGAATTGGATGGAACCTGGCCAGATCTGTCTGTGAAATTTGGAGTTTGGGAGTAAGAACTGGGAGGCAACAATGTGTTCGCACCCAGGTGTCCTGACTTGTGACAGTGTTACAGGAATGTCGCGGTTGGGTATAAAGCCCCTTTACGTCTGACTCAGCATCAGATCCATAATGTGATTTGCTTTAAACACAGGTTCGCTAGAACTGGGCCTACAATACTGTACCACCTACACATCACGGCCCAGATTTATCAAGCCTTGGAGAGTGATAAATTGCACAGTGATAAAGTACCAACCAATCAGCTCCCAATTGTCATTTTTCAAACACAGCCTGTGACATGACAAGAGCTGATTGGTTGGTACTTTATCACCTGCAATTTATCACTCTCCAAGGCTTGATAACTAGCCGAAGACAGCACCATAAAGACGAATTTCCCTGGTCTCCGCCAGATACGGCAATACTGAAACGGTGCCACTTTAAAATGGCGGTATCGATGGTAGTGTGTGAATTGCCACAATCTCTCAATCCTCCCACTCACCCCCCTGTAAGGACAGAGCATGTAAGTAAAATGTAATGTGTATGTGATTGCACAGCTTTAAAGTTTCTGCTCCAATATCCATTAGCGTGGGAAGTACAGATGCCAACATGACGACTTGTATGGAAATGATGGAAAATACTGAGAAATTAGCCCTTATGTCCATTACTGTTCTAAAAAAAAACAAAAAAAAACCCCAAAACTGAGGCTTCATTACATTACATTTTACCTACAAAACATCAACTTGCTAAACACAATTATTATGGTAAATACACAGTTACGATGAACTGACACAGCTCTTGGTTTACAGATTTTGCCTGCGAGATAAAGAAACACATTGGGATATAGGAGGCAGCCATACATGAACAGACAGCTGCGCATATACCTACAACGTTAACGGCTGACCTAGCTTATTAATTAAACCCAGTTTTTTTTATGGCTAATCAGAACAGTCAGTGGTTCGTTCTCAGTCAGTATGACAAAACAGTCATTTCAGCAGTGGATAAACATCCTTCCAAATACGGAGACATAGATCTGCAATTCACAAAGCAGGCGGCAGTTTATAAACCCGGTTTTATAATAGATGTGTGGCAGGATTGTGTGTTTCAGACAAATAACAACAACTGTTTGTAAAACTTTGTATCCACTGCTAAATGTAACATATTACGGCTGATGCAGTTATTATAATTATAATAGGCATATATTAATCAAAGGTAAATTGCACTGAAAAATAGCGTAATTATACAAATATGCAGTGCCATGTGCATTCTGATGCCCACCTTTGCCTTGGTAGCGCACGATTAATCCTTATCATCGTGTACCTACACTTGCCAAATACTAGGCACAAAAGACAGAAAAACAAACTCGCTAGGGATAGGAATACGAACTTCCCGATTCCTCTGCAACTTTTTCTTCACCTCTTCTACCGCCCCTTCCCCCCCTCACAAAACCACAATAGAGGGAGCGCAACTTCAATTATACTCTATTTGGGTACAAAACATAGCCTATTAACAGACATAAGGGCAGGTGGATTTAGTCTTGGAGAGTGACAAAGTAGAGAGAGGTAAACTACCAAACAGCCCTTGTCATTTTTTCAACCTGTAACATGGCAGTTAGGAGCTGACTGGTTGGTACTTTGGGGTCTATTTACTAAGCCTCTGAGAGAGATAAAGTGGATAGAGCTAAAGTACCAACTAACCAGCTCCTGTCATTTTTGAAACACAATACACCTCCTGAATATACCGTATGCGCTTACTTTTCGGTCAGTGTCTCAAGCATTAAAAGGTAGCGACGGAATCTATGACAAAATGGTTGTCTTTACCGCAGTGTAAGGCGCCCATCTAACGGGTTCACTACGGCTGGCCAGCGGTCGGGCTCCCGGCGACCAGCATACCGGCGCCAGGAGGCCGACCGCCGGCTTACCGACAGTGTGGCGAGCGCAAATGAGCCCCTTGCGGGCTCGCTGCGCTCGCCACGCTACGGGCACGGTGGCGCGCTATTTTATTCTCCCTCTATGGGGGTCGTGGACCCCCACGAGGGAAAATAAGTGTCGGTATGCCGGCTGTCGGGCTCCCGGCGCCGGTATACTGAGCGCCGGGAGCCCGACCGCCGGCATACAGAAGACCACCCCATCTAACACAGCTGAACCGTTCACCTGCTATATTAAAGCTAATTACACGCCAGCAGCAGATAAGGACGATATACTAGAGCTCACGTTATATCAGCCAACTTGGGGTCTCATAGATCCAGCTGTAAGTTTTAATGTTTAGTTTTCTGCACTAATAAGCTCCAGCTGAAGACAACTGTCACACATACGGTGTCTGGGCTGGGATCCGGTCTGAAGATCGACAGTGTCTAGGTCGACAATGTTTAGGTCGACCACTATAGGTCGACAGTCACTAGGTCGACATGGATGGAAGGTCGACAGGGTTTCTAGGTCGACATGTGCTAGGTCGACAGGTCTAAAGGTCGACATGAGTTTTTCAAAAAAAAATTCTTTTTTTAAATTTTTTCATACTTAACGATCCACGTGGACTACGATTGGAACGGTAAAGTGTGCCGAGCAAAGCGGTAGCGGAGCGAAGGCACCATGCCCGAAGCATGGCGAGCGAAGCGAGCCATGCGAGGGGACGCGGTGCACTAATTTGGGATCCCGGTCACTCTACGAAGAAAACGACACCAAAGAAAAAAAAAATCCTCATGTCGACCTTTAGACCTGTCGACCTTCCATCCATGTCGACCTAGTGACTGTCGACCTATAGTGCTCGACCTAAACATTGTCGACCTAGACACTGTCGATTTGATGAACCACACCCGTCTGGACTATGGACAGAAAGTGTCTATATAGGCAGTCAATACATCAACATCATATGGTTGACAGGCATTACAACCAAACAACTTCTTTTGTTGCTGGTCCTAAAGTAAACACTACTTTGAATTCTATATACAGATTAGAGTCGGTATAAATATTACAAAGATTAAAACGGCAAGTTGTTTTCTGTTTTACAGACTGCAAATCACAAGGACAACCACGTACGTACTGTAGGTGCAAAATCTGCACTAAATGACGGCAACCAATAAACAATCAGCTTTTATTTATCTGGTGGAAGCATGTGTCTGCCTGACTGCTGTGCTAGTAACTGAGCCCTACTATAGGTGAAGATCCACTGGGTCTCTACAAGAGTCTTGCACAGCAATCATGTCTCACTTGAAATAATTATTTCTTCTGTTAAGTCAAGGGGTCTGCACCAGTCTCTGGGCTATAGACAATGAAAATTAATGATAACTGTACAAAACATGAAAGCGTGAAGCTTACAGTAATTTGCATCCCATGTAGTCAACCATTTTAAATGTCCTTTAACGGTCAACTCAAGTGAGAGCACTGCTCCCATTATCCCATAATGATAATCTTGTGCATGGAAAGCAAAGTCTAAAGCGTTTTAATGTTCTGATCCAGTTTAATGATGTTCTGAAGCAGTTTAGTTATGCTAACCTGGGGGGGGGGGGGGGGGTCCCACGTTCTGAACTTGAACCAGATTACTGAGATCTCAGATCATGTTCTGCACAACATATAGTTGTAGAATGACAGCGATAATTTATTTTTGAGGCTACACTAATTGTGTAAAAATAACATATGACAAAACCACAGCCAAGTGCACTTACATTTTTCCCTGTAGTATCCAAATGTAAAAGATAAATAATAAAAAATAGTTATCCCCAGTGGAAGGGATTAACAGAGAAAATGGTGATAAATGGTCATTTGGGTCGAAAAAGAATCTTTATCAAGAGGAAAAACATCAAACAAGGACCGGCTAGATCTGAGTCTTCCAACCTGTTCTACGTATGCTCATGGTTACCTCAGATAAATGGTTAATTCAGTGGGGTCTATTCATTTAAGCAGTGAAAATTGTGGATAAGTTAGCCAGTGGAGAAGTTGCCCATGGCAACCGATCAGCATTAAGATGTATCATTTGCATACTATAAAATAATACAGAGCAGCTGATTGGTTGCCATGGGCAACTTCTCCACTGGCTCACTTCTCCACACGTTTCACTGTTTAATGAAAAGACCCCAATATCTGTCTCCGAGTCCTTCCACTTATTTGCATATAGTGCCACAAGGGAGGAGCAAAGGCCAGAGAAGAAACAAATAGATGTGACCTCATACACTGCGCTATTTATGCTGTATAGCACCAGACGCCTGGCGCAACTTGTACGTTCTGCCACGGGCAGAGATTCCCGGACTTTTGGACATTTTCCTGAATTTAGCGTCTTATTCGCACTTATTATTAGTATTTCTGTGGCAAAGAAATTAGTAATAAAGCTGCAGATTAGGCACAAAATTGGGTGGTAATGCGTGGCTGCTCGTATCAGTCCTCTGTCCTTTTACACAGGTTAGCATCTAAGGTGCACGCAAAGCTAAGCGCCCAGGGTACCTGTCCATTGTACTTCTGCCGCATTAGTGGTGTGAACAAGATTCAGATTTTGTGAATAAGTATGTGGCAGGATGCATGGCATCGATGCAAAGTCTATGGCGTGGCATGGCTATGTCGCAAAGTCTGTGGTGCGGCGTGCCTTAGACGTAAAGTCTGTGGCATGCAAACATGGCTATTTCACACAAATTGAGGCAGCATCTGTATTTTAATGAAGAAACAAAAATAAATGTCAAAAACATAACACTTTTTATGCTCTAATAACTCAAGGATTTATGGTAGCCACCAGGTCACTGGGGTACCTGCACATAGTGAAGGTAGCCATTTTGAGGGCAGAGTTAGTGTGAGTGGGCAAGTAACACTACCAATGAAATGCTTGGAAAATTAACACCTGTAAATTAAACAACCATCAAATCAGAAGCAAAGGCTAAATCATGGTGGCAAAACCTTCCTCTATGACTAACGCATCACCAGGTAGTTTGAGGCGTGGGTACACTCTGCAGATTGATCACACGTGTGTGCTATGAAAATACATAGAAAGAAAAAAAAACATTCTCACATGGCAAAGGATTCTCATGCCCTTTGCCAATACAAATCGTCTTGTATGCAGTAAACAGGGAACTGTGTATAATAAAAGCTTAAAAGCAACACTATGATTTTAAAACACAATATTGCGAATAACACCGTCTCTTATTTGTACTATTGTTACACTTTTTTCCCACTTACACTAATTACTTATGCTGGGTACACACTGGACGATATTTTGTTTGAGTATTAGCAGGTATGTAAACAAGATATGTCTGTGAACAATGTTATTCACTGACATATCGCGATGGCCCTGCAGCACAGGCGATGCCCGCTATTCTCTGTAAAGCGCTGCGGAATATGTGTGCGCTATATAAATAACTGGTAATAAATAAATAATATCTGCAGATACTTCGGCGCAACTGGCTGTGTGTGTGTACAGGTGACCCGCCGACCGGCCAAACACTTGCTGCAGGGACCATCGGTGACTGACATCTGAGATGGGCTGGCAGACACATTGGGGGGGAATTCAATTGTTATCGCGCCCCGAACTCCCGTCTAAAGGGCAGGAGATTGCAGGGGCGATATTCAATTGATCTCATTATCGCGCTGACCGTGCCCATTAGTGTCGGGATCCGAAAAGTGGCGTTTAGGCACCCAAACATGTAACTTTTGACATATTTCAGCTTGCACCACCGATGGGGTGTGAGCATAAATGTCAGCGACGGCAGCTAATCATGCCCGAACTGAGCTACAATTGGTTAGCTCCGTTTGGCGCCATCTGGTGGTTGCCGGAGCGAATTACATTTGAATTCCTGTAAGTGGATATGCCAGAGGTTCCCAAACTGCACCATTACAATACAGGTTTTAAGGATATACATGCTGCAACCCAGATGGTTAAGTCAAATTAACTGAGGTACTAATTAAGTCACCTGAGCTCAAGCAAGGATATCCTTAAAACCTGGACTGTAATAACAGAGCTTGTGAAACTCCGGTGTCTGCTTACCTGAATCAGCCACTCGATAGGCAGGATGGCGGATTGGCAGATAGATCTGCCTGGTGTGTACCCACCCTTAGCCACATCAGAACAAACAGTTACTGGAATGTGGCTGGGAATAAGTACAGTAATTGTTATAGAGAACACCAAGATCTGTCAGAACCCTGATGCTTCATGAGTGGCATGGAAATAGTCACACAGCTCCCCCCCCCACCAACCTGCCCCTTACTATCTGCACCAGTTCTGTCTCTTAGTGCCTCCCCCCCCCCCCTCACTTATGCCCTTTACTGCCCCCATTAGCCCTGTCAATCCCTTACTGCCCCACCAGCCCTGTCCCTTCCGCTCCCACTAGCCTTGCACCTTACTGTCTCCACCGGCCCTAACTATCTCCCTTACTGCCCCCACCAGCCCTCTCCCTTACTGCCCTCATCAGCCTTGTCCCTTCTGTTCCCACCAGCCCTACCTATCTCCCTTACTGCCCCCACCAGCCCTAGCTATCTCCGTTACTGCCCCCACCATCAGCCCTGCTCCTTACAACCCCCACCACCAGCCCTGCTCCTTACTGCCTCCACCACCAGCCCTGCTCCTTACTGCCCCCACCACCAGCCCTGCTCCTTACTGGCCACACCATCAGCCCTGCTCCTTACAGTCCTCACCACCAACCCTGCTCCTTACTGCCCCCACCATCAGCCCTGCTCCTTACAGCCCTCAATACCAGCCATGCTCCTTACTGCCCCCACCACCAACCCTGCTCCTTACTGCCCCCACCACCAGCCCTGCTCCTTACTGCCCCCACCACCAGCCCTGCTCCTTAATGCCCCCACCACCAGTCCTGCTCCTTACTGCCCCCCACCACCAGCCCTGCTCCGTACTGCCCCCACCACCAGCCCTGTTCCTTACTGCCCACAACACCAGCCATGCTCCTTACTGCCCCCACCACCAGCCCTGCTCCTTACTGCCCCCACCACCAGCCCTGCTCCTTACTGCCCCCAATACCAGCCCTGCTCCTTACTGCCCCCAATACCAGCCCTGCTCCTTACAGCCACCAATACCAGCCATGTTCCTTACTGCCCCCACCACCAGCCCTGCTCCTTACTGCCCCCACCATCAGCCCTGCTCCTTACTGCCCCCACCACCAGCCCTGCACCTTACTGCCCCCACCACCAGCCCTGCTTCTGACTGCCCCCACCATCAGCCCTGTTCCTTACTGCCCCCACCATCAGCCCTGCTTCTTACTGCCCCACCACCAGCCCTGCGCCTTACTGCCCCCACCACCAGCCCTGCTCATTACAGCCCCCACCACCAGCCCTGTTCCTTACTGCCCCCACCACCAGCCCTGCTCCTTACTGCCCCCACCGCCAGCCCTGCTCCTTACTGTCCCCAATACCAGCCCTGCTCCTTACTGCCCCCACCATCAGCCCTGCTCCTTACTGCCCCCACCACCATCCCTGCTCCTTACTGCCCCCACCATCAGCCCTGCTGCTTACTGCCCCCACCACCAGCCCTGCGCCTTACTGCCCCCACCACCAGCCCTGCTCCTTACTGCCCCACCATCAGCCCTGCTCCTTACTGCCCACACAGGGCAGCTCTTATCTGTCCCCACCAGCCCTCACTCCTTACTGTACCCCCAGCCCTGCACCTTGTTGGAGCAGCAGCAGCAGTTCTGCCCCGCCCCTTTGTTGCCCCCCACTCTGTGTACCTTCTAGTGTAGTTACATCAGCTGCCACGTGTTGTAGGAGTGGCCCCGCCCACTATATGTTGTGGAAAGTTACTGGGGGGCAGAACCCACATGCTACATAAACACCCCAGGAGGCAGACAGCCAACAGCACCAGCACAGAAATAATTCTAATAATAATAATAATAATAATGACAATCCCACCTATATATCCCCAATACAGCAGGCATGAGACACTGTGCCCTGCACATCATGCACAATGCACCCATACACTGCAGAGGTTCCAGCAGCCTGCAATAAAATATATAATATATATCCCACATATACATGGTACATCCAATACACAGCATATACATCATACATAACATGCATCCTACATATAACATACACATCCCATATATCAGTGCAGTGTCCCAAGTTCTTCACGAGTTCTGTCACAGGCATAATACATCAGCTGTAGCTTCCATTGTGCCCCAGTGCAGTACCAGCAGCAGAGACCCCCGGATACTGAGCAGCAGCAGCAGCCCCCGCACAGACTGCCAGCAGCACACACTGCAGTAACCGCAGAGACCCCCGGCCACCGAGCTGCTGCTCCCAGTGCAGAGACTGACTGACCCCAGCACCCAGTGCAGTAACCGCAGAGACCCCGGACACTGAGCACTGAGCAGCCCCGCACTGAGCACTGAGCAGCCCCGCACTGACACTACACATCCCGGGCACACAGAGCGGAGGAAGCCCCTTACCATGCTGCAGTCAGTCCTTCTCTCCCCCGGCAGACCCCGGCTCCTGTCTGTAGCCTCCTGTCACTGTCACAGCTTTTCTTAAAGGCAAAGTTGCATCATCCAGCTAGAGGACGGCCCCTGGTCTGCGAGTCCTCCCCCTGTCAGCGCTGCTGAGTTTGGGGAAGGAATGGGGAAGTCACTCCCTCCACTGCTCCGCTGGGCTCAGCTCCTGCACACTGCACTGCCCGGAGACCCCTCCTGGCCGGCATCATGTAACCGTTCCTGCACGTAGCACTGCCCGGGGAGCCCCTCCTGGCCGGCATCAAAGAACGGTTCCTGCACGTAGCACTGCCCGGAGACCCCCTCCTGGCCGGCATCATGCAACCGTTCCTGCACGCAGCAGTGCCCACAGAGTGAGGGAAAGGTCCTGTCTATCATTAAGTAACCGTTCCTGCACACAGCACTGGCCAGGGACCCCTCCTGTCTATGATCATGGAACTGTTCCTGCACACAGCACTGCCTGGGGACCACTGAAGTAACCGTTCCTGCATGCAGCATTGCCCAGAGAGACCCCTCCTGGCCGGCATCATGGAACCGTTCCTGCACGCAGCACTGCCCAGAGAGACCCCTCCTGACCGGCATCATGTAACTGTTCCTGCACGCAGCACTGCCCAGAGAGACCCCTCCTGACCGGCATCATGTAACCGTTCCTGCACGCAGCACTGCCCAGAGAGACCCCTCCTGACCGGTATCATGTAACCGTTCCTGCACGCAGCACTGCCCTGAGAGTGGGGGACACGTTCTGTCTATCATTAAGTAACTGTTCCTGCATATAGCACTGCTTGGGGACCCGTCATGTAACCGTTCCTGCACACAGCAATCCTTGGGGACCCGTCATGTAACCGTTCCTGCACACAACACTGCTTGGGGACCCGTCATGTAACCGTTCCTGCACACAACACTGCTTGGGGACCCGTCATGTAACCGTTCCTGCACACAACACTGCTTGGGGACCCGTCATGTAACCGTTCCTGCACACAGCAATGCTCGGGGACAGTTCCTGTCTATTATCATAGAACCGTTCCTGCACACAGCACTGCCTGGGGAACCCTCCTGTCTATCATCATGTAAAATTCCTCCACACAGCACTGTCCGGGTGGCACCACTTCTATTTATGATCATGGAACCGTTCCTGCACACAGCACAGCCTGGGACTGCTCCTGTCTATGATCATTTAACCTTTCCTGCACACAGCACAGCCAGTTACTTCTCCTGTCTATGATCACGGAACTGTTCCTGCACACAGCACAGCCTGTTACTGCTCCTGTCTATCACCATGGAACCGTTCCTGCACACAGCACTGCCCGGGATTTGCTCCTGTCTATGACCATGGAACCGTTCCTGCACACAGCACAGCCTGTTACTGCTCCTGTCTATGACCATGGAACCGTTCCTGCACACAGCACTGCCCGGGATTTGCTCCTGTCTATGATCATGGAACCGTTCCTGCACACAGCACTTGCTGGGACTGCTTCTGTCTATGATAATGGAACTGTTCCTGCACACAGCACAGCCTGTTACTGCTCCTGTCTATCACCATGGAACCGTTCCTGCACACAGCACTGCCCGGGATTTGCTCCTGTCTATGATCATGGAACCGTTCCTGCACACAGCACTTGCTGGGACTGCTTCTGTCTATGATAATGGAACTGTTCCTGCACACAGCACAGCCTGTTACTGCTCCTGTCTATCACCATGGAACCGTTCCTGCACACAGCACTGCCCGGGATTTGCTCCTGTCTATGATCATGGAACCGTTCCTGCACACAGCACTTGCTGGGACTGCTTCTGTCTATGATCACGGAACTGTTCCTGCACACAGCACAGCCTGTTACTGCTCCTGTCTATCACCATGGAACCGTTCCTGCACACAGCACTGCCCGGGATTTGCTCCTGTCTATGATCATGGAACCGTTCCTGCACACAGCACTTGCTGGGACTGCTTCTGTCTATGATAATGGAACTGTTCCTGCACACAGCACAGCCTGTTACTGCTCCTGTCTATCACCATGGAACCGTTCCTGCACACAGCACTGCCCGGGATTTGCTCCTGTCTATGATCATGGAACCGTTCCTGCACACAGCACTTGCTGGGACTGCTTCTGTCTATGATCACGGAACTGTTCCTGCACACAGCACAGCCTGTTACTGCTCCTGTCTATCACCATGGAACCGTTCCTGCACACAGCACTGCCCGGGATTTGCTCCTGTCTATGATCATGGAACCGTTCCTGCACACAGCACTTGCTGGGACTGCTTCTGTCTATGATCATGGAACCGTTCCTGCACACAGCACTTGCTGGGACTGCTTCTGTCTATGATAATGGAACTGTTCCTGCACACAGCACTGCCGGGGATCCCTCCTGTATATATCGTGAACCGTTCTTACATGCAGCAATGGCTGGAGCTGATATTTCTGCAAATACCAGCTCGGTGACACAAAAACCTGCTTCCCTACCAGATCATCCAGATCTTTTACTGTGTCTTCCCCCAGTCACTGATCGCACCTTACCTGCAGAGCCCCTACTGCCATGTCTGTCTCACCTGTAACATGCTGTACCTGCCTTATGTCAGGTGTGCTTCTCACCTGTTGATAACCTGCAGCTGAGTCCCACTTCTAATATTCCTCCAGCTACACACAAATACACTGATAATATTCCCATAATATAGCCATAACAGTATGTAGTCAAAATGTCGACACTCACATTGCCGACGGGTTTAGTGTTTGGTTTAGGCATAGGGCTACGATCAGTGCTGAAATACACTAAAAATGCATTGTCGACATGTCAGTGTCAACATTTCAGGTGTATTTCCACTGAAGTGTTGACATGCAGCATGACTGCATGCTCAGAATGTTGACAGTGACTGTCAACATTCATAAACTACCCGATGATATGTTGACATGATGAACTGTCAGCGAACCATTCCTGGTAGTAGGCGTTGGCTAACTCCTTCCAGGTTCTGTGGTCGACATTGTGGCATTGACCTTATGAGTGCTGACATTGTTACTGTCGACCATTTGACCGGATACGATATCCAGTTGTTGAGTCGACGCAACCTCTTTAAGCTATGCCTACATATGAACTCCCTGTTACTACCCAGTTGTTTTGGAGTAAGCACCATCCACAAACTGGTGTATGTTCAACTCGGCATCAGCCACAAAAGGGTCAATCTTAATAGGTGTGATTTGGGTCCTGCGAGCCACTCTCACTTCGGGTCCGCACAGTGGCCCTCATTCCGAGTTGTTCGCTCGGTAAAAATCTTCGCATCGCAGCGATTTTCCGCTTAATGCGCATGCGCAATGTCCGCACTGCGACTGCGCCAAGTAAATTTGCTATGCACTTAGTAATTTTACTCACGGCTTTTTCATCGTTCTGGCGATCGTAATGTGATTGACAGGAAATGGGTGTTACTGGGCGGAAACAGGCCGTTTTATGGGCGTGTGGGAAAAAACGCTACCGTTTCCGGAAAAAACGCAGGAGTGGCCGGAGAAACGGAGGAGTGTCTGGGCGAACGCTGGGAGTGTTTGTGACGTCAAACCAGGAACGACAAGCACTGAACTGATCGCAGATGCCGAGTAAGTCTGAAGCTACTCAGAAACTGCTACGAGGTGTGTAATCGCAATATTGCGAATACATCGTTCGCAATTTTAAGATGCTAAGATTCACTCCCAGTAGGCGGCGGCTTAGCGTGAGCAACTCTGCTAAAATCGCCTTGCGAGCGAACAACTCGGAATGACCCCCAGTGTCTTGCCGATTCCAAACTCACTCTGCATTTCACTGTTTTTTCTGCACATACCCCTGAGCAGGCGGAAAGATGGGGAAAATCTGTATGTTAAGGTAGAAATGTTGGGCCACAGTGCAGAGCCTCTGGTACACCACTCCCAATGTATTATCACATAATAATAGCATACATTGGTCAATACAGACATGTCCGTGTTCAGGTGACTTTATCTAAAAGGCTCAATAATGGAGTAAATGATGTGGGACAGGTAAGTACAGGTGTTGTATTGATGGCAGAGGAGTTTTTGAACCTGTAGATGGGAGCTAAAAAGTGTTTTTTCCAACTTTTTACAAACTTGTATAAATCACCGAAAAATCTCATTACAGATATTTTTATGTATCCCAAAATCCTGGAGGGAAGCAGTCAGGATGACGGCTGTCGGGAGCATGCCGGGATTCCGACACTAGACTGAATGCAGACACGGCATCCAGAAAGGGAGCAACATCCAGGCGACGGAATCCCAACAACCGGGATCCCGAACGAGGAAACACTGCGGTGCTGCAGAGGTAAGCCGCCGGGGGAGGGTTAGGTTTAGTCTGGGTCCCAAGGGGTTAGGGTTAGGCTGTGTCCTGGTAGGTTAGGGTTATGCTGCAGGGATGGGGGTTAGGGTTAGGCTACGGGGTGGAAGGGTTAGGTTTAGGCAGCGGGGATGGCGGGTTAGGTTTAGGCACCTCCGGGGGGGAGGTTAGGGTTAGGCAGACAGGAGGGAGGTTAGGGTTAGGCTGCGGGTAGGGAAGGTTAGGGGAGAGGGTATAACACCCTTTACTCACCCGGCGTCGGTATTTCGAACGCCGGGATACCGTACGTCGGGATCTCATACTGATCTCATTCTGGAAAGACTTTAGTTTGCGGAAAAGCATTTGCTGGCTATCATTTTTCCACATTAGTAAAAAGTGCAAAAATCAAACATTTGACAAATTTCAAGATCCTCAAATGCTTTCCTTATGACCTCTAACAGCTTTCTGCATGATCCTGTAATCTAATAGGGAGGCAGTCAATATACAAGCTGTTGGGATCCTGGCGTTCAGGAGACTGACGTCGTAATCCCTTCAGCCGCCATTTTACAGATAAACGGAATCCCGACACCTGCCCGGTATTCCCACTCGGTTGTTGGGTCCACGCCACCAACTGAGTGGGAATAGAACCTGTGGCGATTCCGGCAGATGGAATGCCGCTGTCGGTATAGTGACAGTCGGCATCCCATCTGCTGGCATATCATATGTATCCCATCTAATACCCCTTTTCCACCAAAGTCTCGAGTTTGACCTGGGTTTTGGAACACCGTTTCAAGCCGGGTCAGACTCTGGACTTATCCTGTTCCCACTGCCGAGCTGACCTGAGATATTCCCGGGCCTGCACCATATACACTACACACGGGTGCAGTGCCGATGCGTGGAGATGATGTCATCTCCATGTGCCGGAAACTCCAGCTCTCCCCTGAACGCCGGAGTGGACCAGCTGTCACCGGTGGATTGGGTCGGGAGAGATTACAGCCTCCCCGTATGAAGCGGGGATGGGGTGGTTCCGGTATGAATGGTCGACCATGTTATGGTCGACAGTCATTAGGTCGACCACTATTGGTCGACATGGTCGACACATGAAAATGGACGACACATGAAAGGTTGACACATAAAAATGTCGACATGAGTTTTTCACATTTTTTTTTCTTTTGTGGAACTTTTCCATACTTTACGATCCACGTGGACTATGGTCGACCATCCAAACGGATACCAGATGGGGTAAGGACCAGAACATCTCCCTCATGTAATTTCTTCCTCCCCGGTGACACCTGTCACAGACACTTTCCATTTTCACCCAATCTCCATGCTATAAACGGGTCCTAAGTCAGAGGACCCGGGTTATCTGTTTACACTGCCCCTTAACCTGTTCTGTTTTAGGGAGCCGTTTCCGCTGATAAAAAAATCCGGGTTGATGTACGTCTATTAGTTGCCACTTTTTGGGGATCCAGAATGGTTTCCCCACTGTTTCGTGCCCTTCTCCCAGGACGCTTTTTGTAGAAAAGTTGCACAACCTCGTTGCGAGTCCTGCAAATCAGAAATTGTAATTGGATCTCTCATTTCTCAAGTGTGCACATAGAGGGTAATTCCAAGTTGATCGCAGCAGGACATTTTTTAGCAGTTGGGCAAAACCATGGGGGTAATTCCAAGTTGATCGCAGCAGGATTTTTGATAGCAATTGGGCAAAACCATGTGTACTGCAGGGGAGGCAGATATAACATGTGCAGAAAGAGTTAGATTTGGGTGGGTTATTTTATTTCTGTGCAGGGTAAATACTGGCTGCTTTATTTTTACACTGCAAATTAGATTGCAGATTGAACACACCCCACCCAAATCTAACTCTCTCTGCACATGTTATGTCTGCCTCCCCTGCAGTGCACATGGTTTTGCCCAATTGCTATCAAAAATCCTGCTGCGATCAACTTGGAATTACCCCCCATGTGCACTGCAGGGGAGGCAGATATAACATGTGCAGAGAGAGTTAGATGTGGGTGGGTTATTTTGTTTCTGTTCAGGGTAAATACTGGCTGCTTTATTTTTACGATGCAATTTAGATTGCAAATTGAACACACCACACCCAAATCTAACTCTCTCTGCACATGTTATATCTGCCTCCCCTGCAGTGCACATGGTTTTGCCCAACTGCTAACAAGGGGGGTAATTCCAAGTTGATCGCAGCAGGAATTTAGTTAGCAATTGGGCAAAACCAGGGCCCTCATTCCGAGTTGATCGCTAAGAGTCATCGCATCGCAAATGTCCGAAATGTAAGTATCTGCGCATGCGCAAATGCGTGATTACGCATGCGCGAAGACATACGTACGACAACTGTGCAAAATTACTTTGGGAAAAAAAAGCCGTAACTGCCAAACGAAAACGAGGAGTGGCGTGGGCGTGGCGGAGGCGAGACTTCGCAATGCTCCGACATGGGCGTGAAAGTGGGCGTACTGTGTGGGAGTATGCAACTTGCAATGGGCGTGTTTTTCGCAAATAAACTTTGTCGCTGTTAAAACTAACATAGGAAACCGTAGCAACATTCACGCAGCAGCAGAGTAGGTCTGCAGTTACTCTACATTTGCGAAGTACTGGTACAAGTGTGTATGCAGTAATTAGCAGTTAATTGGAGAGCACATTCATCTGATGTTCAATTACTTGTTAATTACTGAGCACATGAAAGTTACCAACCACCAATTGACTGAACACACATTACATGTTTATTCTACTCACATATTAATCTCACACACTGTGAAATAAGGTTGTTATTTGTGTTTAACTTGGTGTGTAAGCATTGTGACGAAATGTTTTAATGTGTGTTAGACTACTAAATACAAACAAGTTACATTTTTATTTAAAGTTATATAATTCTGCAACATTCTGATTAATTAACCAACACCCACATAATGCCGCATACACTATGTTTTATTTTTAAAAGTCACAATAATATATGTTTTTAACATCTGTCAATGTTTTCAATGATGTCATGTTGTCCAAAGATATTTTATCAAGTTGTCGTGTCTGTTTTATTAATATGGACATTAAAGTGTGGTGCAAAACATACCTTTTTTAACATTTTTGTTTAATTTTAAGGAGAATTAGCAGATTGGTCACCAAGTGTCTATATGTTGACCTAATCTTTTGGTAACTAAGATTTTGCTAATGCATTACCTTCAAGAAATTGCACACATTTTTTTTTTTTAATTTTTATTACAGTAATAATATTATCCAACATTTAAACATGGCTCCACATGAGTCTCACAGGCAGAGATAGACCAAGCACCAAGCAGATGGCACTGACAAAAATTATATTGCAGAACTCAGTACTCTGCAAATTTCTGCTTCTGACAAAAGTATCTTATAAATTCATAAATTCAACATATTTCACACCCTGCCACACAAAAATTTGACACAAACTGAGAAATAATTAGTATCCACCACACAAACACAACAATACACAGCACACTAGTGAGAGGAAGATGGCTCTGTTGTTTTTTAAAAGAAACTCACAGGCTACAATTCCTCCAAACAGAAAAAAGTCATTTCACTAAGAGGGAGTGATCCATTCTGGCCACACAAGCCAAGTCCAAAATAACATAGAGGCAACTACAAAAACATGGGTGCTGCCCATCTGGAGAGACATCACTTTCTTCTTTTTCGCCCCGCCTGAGGCTGATCTTCTTTGCTTGGTCTGCGGAGTGACCTTCGTTGGGCCTGCCCAGTGTCCTGTTCTTCCTGGGCAGGGGCAGGGGAGGGAGCCGATGTGGTTGGCTCTCTGCCACTGTGGGCAAGGGAGACAGCGATGGCCTGGAGCCCTTGCAAGATGTTAGTTGCAAGGCTTTGGTTTGAGGAGGCCAGTTGTTCTTGGGCCTGCCTGATCTCTGCCAGACTTTGGCAGAGTTGAGCAACACCTTGCTCAACACAGGTTCGGATCTCAGTGAGCCGGACAGTTATCTGGCTTACCTCCCGGATGACCCCGTCTTGAAATGTGTTTAGGCTCTCACCATACCTAGCAATTTCAAGCAGGATCTCCGGGATAGCAGAGGGTTGGGTGGGGGGGCCAGTAGGAACCTGCATAGGTGGGTTTTGTTGGCCCACACTGGCAGACCCACTAGGTCCCTCCACCTCAGCCTCAACCACATAACCGGCCTGTGACTCAAACTGTTCACCCCCCTGTGCTGTGTTTTGTGGCAAGCAAATAGAAGAATGTGTGGGGGAAAAGTTGGAGTCAAAATTAGTTTAAGATTATTAATACAGTTCAAATTTCAGACAAATACATGTGTAAACTTACCTTCCAAGTCATGTCCCGTCAGAATCTCAGGCAGGTCCGTGTCCATATGAGACACCCCTTGGCCCTCCTCATAACTCACACAGGCCATCGCCATCTCCTCCAAGTCAGTAAACTCCACAGCGACAGGTGGTCCCCCCCCTGTTGCCCTTGAGGCATTCCACTCCGCAGCCCTCTTTGCCTTCAGGCGGGATTTGAAGTCGGCCCACCTACATAAATATTGTGAAAGAGGGAAAAAGTTGAGTCTTCTTATTGTTCAAAGTAAATATATAGCACACATGTTCTGCTTGTGTTTGCTAGACATAACATGACATGTAACTACATTTTTTATGCAACTTAGCACAGAAAAAGGATTGTCAAGATGCACTTACCGTCGTCTCACTTCCTGTGATGTTCTGACGACAGAGCCAACTTCATTCACAGATTTTGTGATGTCTCTCCAGATGCGTTCTTTGGAAGCAGCCCCCATGTTTTTGGGGCCCCTATGTATTTTGGACATGGCCTGCGTGACCAAGACACGCAACTCCCTCTTAGTGAATGCAGGCTGTCTTTTTTTCCGTCTGGAGGTAGCCTGTGAGGTTTCTTCAGGTTGGTCATCTCCATCTTCCTCCTCACTAGCAGCTTCTGTCTGCTGTGTTTGTGTGGCTAAAGTCAATTCTCCCTCAGTTTGCTCACTATGTGTGTGTGGCAGGGTATCCACACTCAATTGTTGAGGTTCAGAAGCAGAAATTTGCAGAGTACTAGGTCCTGCATTAACCTCCGCAGAGGCGTATTCTAACAAGCGCCTTTGACACTCTAGCCGTTGTTTCTGCAATGCCATCTGCTGCTCTGCAATGCGGTCTATCTCTGCTGCGATTTGCTCACGAGAAGCCATGTTTGTGATGACGTGTGTACGCCGAGGTGTGTGCGCTTATATACCTACGTGCGACTCGTTAATTCACACAGGTGTATACTGTTATTCTGTTGAATGATTGCACTGCTTATTTAAGGGCCTACTGTGCATGCTGTAAGTGTTGGTAGTTTGGCGTTTGAGTTGTTGGCTTGTGCGGGAAGGTGATAGTGGAATTGGCAGAGTGAGTAATTGTCAAGCATACCTTTGTCCTTTTCTTTGCGTTTTGAATATAGACAGTGGCATTTTTTGTGGGTATTTTCGTTTGTGAGTATTCTGTTTTTTTTTTTTTTTTTTGGTGTTGGCAAGTTTTTTAAATACATTTTAATATTTTAATTTTTATAACACATATATATTTTGCAAGTCCATTTGTGAAAATATTCCCGTGCTTCTTTGTTTTGACTGTCATTAGTGTTCTCTTGTAGGAGTTTACTTTTTGGTGAGAAAAACCAATTTTGTATTCATTTTTGGGTGTGGTCCACAAAAACAAGACTTTATTTCTTTAGGAGCAGGTAAGTGTCGTTGGCCTGTGTTGGAGCTTGTTTGTTGGAAGTGTCTGTATGCTGTTTTTGACTGTCATTTGTGTTCTCTTGTAGGAGTTTACTTTTTGGTGAGAAAAACCAATTTTGTATTCATTTTTGGGTGTGGTCCACAAAAACAAGACTTTATTTCTTTAGGAGCAGGTAAGTGTCGTTGGCCTGTGTTGGAGCTTGTTTGTTGGAAGTGTCTGTATGCTGTTTTTGACTGTCATTTGTGTTCTCTTGTAGGAGTTTACTTTTTGGTGAGAAAAACCAATTTTGTATTCATTTTTGGGTGTGGTCCACAAAAACAAGACTTTATTTCTTTAGGAGCAGGTAAGTGTCCTTGGCCTGTGTTGGTGCTTGTTTGTGTTTGTTAAAATTTTAAATTTTTTTTTTTTTAAAGTTTGCTAAACAAAGTGTTTGGGTTTTCCAGGATTGATCTGCAAAGTAGTGTTTGTCTTTCCTGGACTAGGTACTAAATTTCTTATTTTTTTGGTATTTTTTTTTAATAAAGTTTTTTTGCATTAATATATGTTTTTTATATCCAAATATTAAATTTAGTTTTATTTGCTTTTTATTTTTGCATTTTGGACATGAATTCAACACAGAAAAAATGTACGCTCCTGCAGTAAGTTGACACCACAATTGTAAAAACAGTTATTGTGTAAAATTTTGGAAAACTTTGAATTATTTTTTTTTTTACATTTCTTAACATTCTCTCCAAAAAGTGTGTGATGTCAATACATATTGCGGCAGAAGCCCTACCTCCCCAACCCACGCCAGCACTCCCACCCCAACCGCCAGCCCCACAACCACAGCCGGCTCCTCATCAACCAAGGCAACGGAGGCGTGCTAGGCCACCAATTTTCAGAACCCGTGTCAGACTTTTTGGGATGCCAGATGATGTGGTGGTGCGTAGATACCGGCTGCCACCACATCTAATCCTAGACACTCTCTCCATAATAGAGAGTGATCTGGAGTCTGAAATTCGGTATCCTACAGCAATACCACCATTGACACAATTCCTTGCAGTGTTACATTTTTTGGCCACAGGATCATTCCAGCATGTGGTTGGAGACCTGGTTGGCATGTCGCAGGGCCAGTTCAGTAAGGTCCTGCGACGTGTCTGCCAGGCTTTCCTCAAGCGTGTTAAGCAATTTATTGCTATGCCTTTGGATGTTGGTGCCCTAGATGTGGTGAAGCGGCAATTTGCGGAAGGTGGTAGTCGCTTCCCACATGTTATTGGGGTTGTGGATGGCACACATGTAGCTATTCAGCCACCAAAACATAATGAAGAAATTTTTAGAAACAGGAAACTGTTTCATTCTCTGAATGTAATGGTTGTTTGTGGGCCATCCCTCCAGATCCTTTCCCTGAACGCAAAGTTTACTGGAAGTTCCCATGATGCGTATGTCATTAGACAATCAGGGATATGGCAGAGATTAAGATCAAGTCAACGACCAGACATGTGGTTATTGGGTGAGTTGTTGCTCAAATATTTTTGATTAAAACAAAATTAAATTTTAAAATTTTAAGATCTAAATTTTTGCTTTTATTCCAACAGGAGACCGTGGATATCCTTGCACCCCCTGGCTCATGACTCCTTACCGTAATCCCAGGCCAGGACCACAGATGGCATTTAACTCCGCGCTTACTGCCACTAGGCAGCTGGTGGAGCGCACAATTGGTGTCCTGAAAGGGCGGTTTCGTGTTCTCCACCGCACTGGTGGCGACATCATGTATTCGCCGGAGATGGCAAGTAAAATAGTGGTCCTGTGCGCAATACTCCATAATATCGCGGTAAGGAGTAGTGTAGAGCTTCCTCAGGCAGAGGAATTGCCTGATGAGGAGCCAGGGGTTGTGCCACGCTTCGGTGGGGGGAGTGTGACACGGAGGGGGAGCCAAGTGAGGGCAAGAATTGTAGCAGAATATTTCAGGTATAGTGTTTATATATTTTATATTTGGCCAAATAATACAACACAGTATGCTTCTGTTTTATAAACCATGATTTCAATTTGTATGATCTTGTAAAGTGATTGGGTACGGATTTTGTGGTGTTGGAATGTGTAATTGTTTTTGGTTCAAAATACAAAAACACGTTAAGCTTACAATGTTTATTTTGAAATTTAAATACTGTAATGTTGCTAAATAGTGTCCTTATTTGTTTTATATCATCAAATCCTGATTATGTAACCAAACACACAAACAAATGATACTCAATGTTTCACACTTTGTGACTGTCCAGCTGAATTATCACACGAACTGTGGTGAGTACACAGATATGTTTAGTATTTGTAACTAAAGTCTGTGTCTCTGTGTGTGTTTTGTTTGCTTAAATTTGTGTACCAAACATTTTCGCTTCTGCTATTGCGTTTTTACGCTCGTGCCAAATAACACTCTGCTTTTCACAGCATTGCAAAGATCAATAAAGTTAATAGAAATGACAACATAGATTTTTGACCAATCACATGCTAACAGACACTATAAATATATGCCCAAATAAGGAAAACGCCATTGCCATGATGCGTGCAGCACCGTTCACCAGGCGGGAGCTCCGCGTGCTGGTTGCGGTGATGGACCGCCGCGTAGGCCGCGTTGGGCGCTTCATCCCCAATCGGGTGAAGCGCGAGGCCTACGCGGAGGTCCGCCGCCTGCTGCGGACGCGAGTCCGCAGCAGGCGGACAATCATCCAGCTCGAAAGGAGGTGGAGTGATCTCCGTAGGCGGACTCCAGATTTGTTGGCGGAGATCCGCCATCAAATCCGTGCGCTGCATACACGAAGTAAGTTACCTTACATAAGTTTTTTGCACTAAATTGTGCTAATGTGTTATTTTCCAATTTTTGGCCTTCCGTAATTTAAGTAACAATTGTTAAATACAATGAGCACTGCAGGGGAAGCATATGTAACATGTGCAGAGAGAGTAAGTTTTGGGTGGGGTGTGTTAAATCAGGTGCAAAAATTTGCAAGGCTAAAATAAAGCTGCATGTATTTACCCTGGCCATAATTTTAAATTTAAAAAAAAAAACACACTCTCTCGGGACATGTTATATCTGCCACCCCTGCACTGCACATGCTTTTGGCCAATTGCCTACTCAATACCTGCTGTAAACCCCTTGGATTTGCAGACATTTTACAGTAAGTGGTAGGCTAATTGCAACCTGCAATGCCCTTTTATGGAAATTAGGACACTGTGTGTGGTTAGGTAAAACAGTACTGACTGTAGCAAAGTAACACCAAACAAGTGCATGTTTACAAAAAATAAGAAGCAGGCAGGAAATTAATCCACAATACTTGATCAGTGCAGCCTATATAATAAGGTGCCTTGAATAGTAATCTGGTGATGTTGCTGAGACCAATCACTATGACTCAATTGCCTAGATTAAGGAATGAGCTTCAAAGTTAAATTTTAGACTCATTTTGTTTGCTGTGGCCAACATGAAGAGGATCTTAACATGTTTGCTTTTCTTTGGAACAAAACAAATAATTTAACAATGAACAGAACATTGATAAAACAAATTGATTACTATGTAATTTATCATGTTTGAACAATTTGAACAATATTATCATTCTAGGACAACAACAACGGCAAAACTCCCCACCCCCTTCCCCTTCTCACTCCCCCTCCCCTTCTCACTCCCCCTCCCCTTCTCACTCCCCCTCCCCTTCTCACTCCCCCTCCCCTTCTCACTCCCCCTCAGCTTCCCAGTCCCCCTCAGCTTCCCAGTCCCCCTCATCTTCCCAGGCCCCATCAGCTTCCCTGGCCCACTCCACTTTACATTCCCCTTCTCACCACACCTCTCCATCTCTTTCTGGGACCCCTTCTCCTCCTTCCCATACCCCTTCTCCTTCAAAATCAACATCACAATCTGAACCACCCTCACCCTCTATTGCTTTAACTTTTTCTCCGCCCCCCTCGCCCTCTCAATCAGACCCCCCCTCTGAAATTGCGGACCAAATCCAGCCTCCTTCCCCCATCCAGCCTCCTTCCACAATCCCTCCTCCTTCCCCAATCCCTCCTCCTTCCCCAATCCCTCCTCCTTCCCCCATCCAGCCGCCTTCCCCCATCCAGCCAACATCCCCACCAAGTGAATGGGCAGAGGAAGCCCCTGCCGAACGTTCCGGGAGTCTGGATGTTGCCGTGGAAAGTAAGTATATTTTAATTTTTTAAAAAATGATTACCCACTTACACTTACAATGCCAAAACATGCAGTGTTGTACTGTTTGAATTCTTGGACCCTGGAAAAATATTTAAAAATTTCATCATGGTGTACATGTTGCCTTTACATATTTGTGAGTGTCATTATATGTACAGTGTGTATGTGTGCAATGTTTTGTGTGTCCACTCTAGGTTGACACTCATTAGGTAGCCAGGGTTGCCAGGAGAACAGGGTTTATATGTGTTACTTTTTCTGGGAAACAGTTAGACCTGAGTGGAGTTTAGTATGTTTGCCTTTTACACTTGGGCCTGTGTAGTCTGAATATTTACACTTAAAAATCACATGCTTCACTTTGTTATGCAGCCTAATGACACACTGTTTTTTTGTGTGAAAGTTACATTCTCAAAATTAATAAGTGTTCAAGTCAAACATGTTTGCACTTATTTAGTAAGGGCAGCTTTCATGGAGTGTGGGAATGCTATGATATGTTGGCCTTCTGAAGATGTGGATATGCAGTGTGATGATGCAGGACCAACCCACTAAAAATACAAAACAAATAAAACAACAAATGGGAATGAATGCCAACATGGTGTCACACTGACGAAGATGGTAGTTATCTTTAACATGGGATGTCGGACATAGCAATCAATAAGATTATACTTAAAAAATTGGGATCCACTTCTACAATATAATAATCATATTTTTGCTTGATTGCTATGGGCAACGTTCCATCTTAAATATAACTCACATAGTAGTAAATGTAACACATGGTCTGGAACACTTTAAAATCTGATAAAAAGGCTGAGCAGGCTTGTGTGTTCTGCTAATGATTGTACCATAAAACAGGCAGGATGTAGTAACTTTGCCATTAAAGCAGGCCTGTCCAAACTGCGGCACTCCAACTGTTGAGAAACTACACATCCCAGCATGCCCTGACACAGCTTTGCCATTCCCTGACCACAAAACTGTGTAAAGGCATGCTGGTATATGTAGTTTCACAACAGCTGGAGTCCAGCAGTTTGGACATGCCAGCATTTAAGTGTGCTTTGCGCCTTGCTTGGCTAATAAGTAATGTAATTAAGTTATTAATGTTTGTGTTGCATCTTAATTTCAGATGTTGCAGTTGGAGATCCCACAAGTTTTTCAGGGATACTTTACACCATGCGCCAACACCTGCAAGGAATGATGGATTGTGTGGACCATTTGCAAAAATTTGCTTGACTTGTATTCTTTTATTTGTAAAAAAAAAAAAATATTAACAAATACAAAAATAAAAAAGTTGATTAAAGTTAACCGGGTGTTGTGTTTATTAATGCAAAAAAGGATCAGCAGATTGGCAGGCAGAATTTGTTTTGTACAAAAAATTACACACATCTAACGTTACATTTTTACCAAAAAAAAAAGGAGATTATTGTGTTAAGAAACATGTAAACACCTTCATTCACAAACAACACCTTTAAAAATTAAAAAAGTGAAAAAAAAAAAAAAAATTTTACACTTTGACATGTTGATGGCCAATTATGGCAACAAAGTGTTAATTTTTTTTTATTCTCACACTTAATTGTTTTGGAACATTATCAATCATTACACTAATTGGGTTCGTAATTGAAAAGGGCTTGTGGTCTTTAAAAGGAAAGGTGTCATTGCACTTAATAGGCCAAAAAAACATTTTTGTGCGTTTTACCTTAAAAGTGGGCACTTTTACGCAAAACTTTGTAAATATACTCAAACTTAGTATTTTTACGATTAAGTATGTGTTATTGCGATGATTTCGCAATGCTGCGATGGTTTCGCATTACTGCGATGTCATTTGGCGTACGCCCACTTTGTGTAATACTGCGTACGAATGTGCAAAAATACGTTGGGGGCGGAGGTTCGCATATTTACTACATTAACGCAACTTTGCGAATATGTTGTGCGACCGAAAAACTTAGCGATCAACTCGGAATGAGGGCCCATGTGCACTGCAGGGGGGACAGATAACATGTGCAGAGAGAGTTAGATTTGGGTGTGGTGTGTTCAATCTGCAATCTAAATTGCAGTGTAAAAATAAAGCAGCCAGTATTTACCCTGCACAGAAACAAAATAACCCACCCAAATCTAACTCTCTCTGCACATGTTATATCTGCCTCCCCTGCAGTGCACATGGTTTTGCCCAATTGCTAACTTAATTCCTGCTGCGATCAACTCAGAATTACCCCCATTGTCTCATTGTATGCGAGTTTTGCAATGCAAACTTTCTTTCGTAAACGCACACCTAGTAGGACTGACCCTGAAGGGGACACAAAGCATTAGACATCAGCTTCTGCAGCAGCAAAGCTTCAGCGAGAATTTCAAGTTTGGTGCAACCCTGCACGCATAGCCCTGCACTAATTCCAAATCCAGGTCGGTATCAATGACAGACCCAGCTGCACGGATCCGGTATGTAATACCGGTAGATGGTATACCAACAGCGGCATCCCGTCTGCTGCAATACCAGCAGCAAGTCCCCTCCCGGGCTCGCTGGGCTCCTCATGCATCGGCCCGGTGGTGAGCTTCGCTCGCCACAGGTTCTACTGTATTTCCACTTGGTTGGTGGCATGGACCCACCAACCGAGTGGGAATTACAGGCGGGTGCCGGTATTCCGCCTGTCAGTAAGATGCCGGCGTCGGTCTCCTGAGCACCAGGATCCTGTCAGCCGGCATTTTGACTGAATACCAGCTGAACAGAATTAGCGAGTTAGGTGCTGTGAGTTCTACACTCCAGGGGGTATATTTACTAAGGCGTGGTTCGTCAAAGCCTCCCGTCATCACTGGCTTTGACCAATACTTTTAAAACGGCAATAGTAATAAATGCTAAACAAGCATGATATGGCATTTATTTCTGTTGCCATATTAAATCCATTTGTCACAGCTGCCAATGAGCACATGCTTTAACAAACCATTCCTTAGTAAATCTTCCCCCAGGTGAATTCCACACGGTATTGTGCAGGGTACAGGTCACACACTGTATACAGTCTTCACTCATGTTCTTCGGCCATATAACCAACTATAAACTACACACTGACACTACAATGAGGAATAGTTCACAGGAGCCAGTTAATAAGTCAGGTTAGTGTGCGGTGCTAAAAATAGATAAAAGTATATTTAATTTTTTTACTATTTTCATTTTCGACTTCGTTCTGATTTATTAATGGGTGATATTTCAGATGAAAACAGTTCTTTCTCACTTCTCCCTGTACTGGAAAGGGATAATGCCAGCAAAACCTGTTTATTATTAACAGTTTCTTGTATACCGAAACATATTCAGTTGCGCTTTGGAGGGGTAAATGCAAAAGGCTCCTGGACTTTGTGAGAGAATGCCCGTATTTTTAAAGCGCCAATCATTTACAAGTCAAAACCAGGCTGGTTTTTCCTTGCAAATGATTGCCGCTTTAAAAATGCAGGCATTCTCAAATGAAGTCCCTCACCTCCGGCATCTTGCACCCTATTACGTTTACCCTTAAGGGGTAAATTTACTAATGCTTCTTATGGGCCCTACACACTTGCCGATAACGATGATCGATATAAACGATATCGTTCATATGTTCAGTGTGTATTCATCAACGATGGATGCATGGCCCCGCGATCATTCATAGTTGATTTATCCTCATTTATACATGCAAGTCAGTTTGGACGATATAGATGTATGTACTTATCGTCCAAAATGACCATCGATATCGTCCAGTGTGTAGGCAAAAATTGTTGGAGCCAATATTGATCATCGATAATATCGTTGGTCGATAAAATCGATAACATCACCCAGTGCGTAGGGCCCATAAAACAGAGAATTGGTGATGTTACCCATAGCAACCAATCAGACGCTGTCTATCATTTCTGTATTGCCTTTTAGAAAATGATAGCCGGCATCTTTTTGGTTGCTATGGGCACATCACCAATTCTCTGTTTTTAGAAGCTTTAGTAAATTTAATCCCTAAGAGTTCAAATTATTTTTTGTACATCATTTTTTGTCATACTTCTTTTGTCTTTTTTTCCCACATTAATGAACGTGACTTTCCAAATCTATGCTTTCAGTTCTGCTGTGTATGTTTATTGTGTGCTTCTGTGGTTGTTTAGTGACAGGATGCGTGACTGACATCTCTGTTATACTATATACACATACCTCTGACAGGTTTCTATGCTGTGTCTTAGCTGCCAATGGTATGTCAGCTGGGAGATTAATGAGGAGACCGCAAGCATTAACTGGGGGAGGGGATAAATGGGCCATTGTAAATAATCAGCTGACAGTTTAAATTGTTTTCGGAAATGCAAATTATTAAAGTTATTGTCAATAAAAGTTGAAGGATTAAACATGACTCATGCGTTTGTACTGTATAATACGGGTAAAGTATAGCGGACAGCAGTCTGAGAACATTGGGGCTGCTTTTACAATGGTGTTTATTTTATGTGCCAAGTTTACTTACAGCCATCACCTAACGATCTGCCTGTTACCGAGAAATAAGCAACAATCCACAGCCATCACTATAATCTTTTTATTTAAACAATGTTTTTTATTAAGTTCCAAATACAGAATAAATAAATGTACACCAACATAGACCGTACAGGAAATAATGTTGAGCATACAAAGGAAACATATGCATCTCAGTAGATCTTAATCAAAATGCTCTATTCACCAACAGTGTACAAGAATTTTGAAATCAAACACAGACTTAGCCCGAAATATAGACATAAACATAAAATAAAAAAGGAGAGAAGAGGAAGAAGAGACACAATACAGTACAATGACACATAAGGGGAAACGTATAGACAAAGGGTGAGACAACATATACGTCCAGGGGAGTACCATACACTGGTATTGAAACATATAAGAAGAGGAAGGGTATCCGTTACAACTGGTTAGTGTCAGAATGTGGAGAATCCAAAAATTGACGTGTCAATGGGATCACTAAAAATTATAGAATGACCCTGTCTCTCCCGGAATTCACTCCATTGAAACCATCTCATATGAACTGAAGAAGGCGAGAAAGAGTACACACAACCTGCTGTTTCGAACAGGAAATGCTTATGGGTATTATTGATAATAGTCTGAATGCTAGGTGTTGACTGCGATTTCCATAATTGACCTATTGCCGCCTTAGTAGATATTAGGATATGGCCAACAATATATCTATCGCAACTTGGTAAAGCATGTGGTGAGTAATGAAACAAGGCAAACATCGGGTCGAGTGGCACCTCCGCTCCCAACACATCCCGCAAAAGAGAGAACACTTCTGTCCACAGCGGCCCCAAGACCGGGCATTCCCAGAAAATATGAAGAATGGTACCTACACAACCACAATTCCTCCAGCATAGCTGGAATGTTGAGGGCCAGATATGATGAAGACGTTGCGGGGTGAAGTACGCCCTATGGCATAATTTATAAAACATTTCGGAGTGCTGGAGACATTTAGAGATTTTAAAGCACATTAAGGAAATCGAGTCCCACTCCTCCTCGAGGACAACTCCTCCATCGAGGACAACAGAGAGGTCCTTTTCCCACTTTAGCTGCGAAGGTAACTTACCCGTTTTAGTCAGAAGAACAATATACTGATACCATCTAGATATCCCACCTCTATGGCCGGGAGAAGACTTGTCATTGCAGGAGCAGAGCCAGTGGCGTAATTGTAGGTATTTGAAGAAATCATGTTTCGATACATCAAAATGAGATTGAAGTTGAGAGAAAGGGACTAAACCACCTTCAGAAAAAATGTCTTTCAATTTCACGATACCAGCAGCGATCCAGGCGTCTAAGGTGAGATTAGGGATAATACAGGCTATGGTTCCAATAGGAAGATCGGCTGCTGGTAACTTAATTGTAGGGTCAGATGCTATCACTGAGTGCCAGAGTTTTAGCGTACATCTAATCGCGTCCCCAGGACCAGGCCACTTCGGAACGCTGTGTACAGGCAACAAAAATAGATCTGTAAGATTTATTGATCCTAAGAAGGATTTTTCAATAAGTACCCATGGTTTGGGGGAATGTGCAACAAACCAATCTCGGGCCTGACTAAGGAGACAGGCGGAGTGATAAGCGTCTAAGTTGGGATAAGCCACCCCACCAAAACTCTTGGGCAGAGACAAAATATGCCTAGCAATACGGGGTCTAGAATCTTTCCAGGTAAAGTGAGATAAAATTTTATTAGCTCTGATACTAAGAGGTTTAGGGAAATTGCGGGGGATGGCCCGGAACAAGTACAGAAGTTTAGGGAACAGTACCATCTCAGTCGCTGAACTATGCCCCAGCCAAGAGATTTCGTGAAGGGACCACTCCTTAATTAATTTGTCGAAAGCACTTAACAAAGGGACATAATTGCAGTCATAAAGGTCCCTGTCTAATGATAGATGTATACTGAGATATTTAATGGATCTTGTTTGCCAAGCATATCTACTGTATACTTATCTTTAAGTAAAGTCAGGGTATGCGATAAGATATGGAGTGGGAGAGCCTCAGTTTTGGAAGTATTTAATTTGTAATATGAAATCTTGGAATATGCGTCTAGTATGGTATGAAGGCCAGGGAGGGAGGACTCAGGATGGGTCAGACAGAGCAGAATATCATCCGCAAAAAGGCTGACTTTATGACTCAGCCCTCCTATCTCAGGTCCTAAAACTACCGAATCAGTCCTAATAATCTCGGCCAGGGGCTCGATAGCCAAAGCGAAAATAAGGAGTGACAAAGGGCACCCCTGTCTGGTGCCATTTAGAATATCGAAACCCCCGGACAGACAACCATTAATATACACCTTTGCAGAGGGAGTGGAGTATAAGGCAAAAACCTCCCTTGAAAGCCAAATTTACACAGGACAGATCTCAGATACCCCCAATGGAGTCTGTCAAACGCCTTCTCAGCGCCTAATGACAGAACCAAGAGGGGCGTTTTATGAACATTACAATATTCCATGACATTGTAAACTCTCCGGGTGTTGTCCGGGGCCTGCCTGCCCGTAACAAAGCCAACCTGATCAGCAGCTATAAGGGAAGGTAATAGGGGTCAAAGGTGATTAGCGATAAGCTTAGCAAAAAGCTTAACGTCTGTATTCAACTGAGCTTTCGGGGCGATAATTTTGAACTGATGTGGGAGGTTTACCCGGCTTAGGTATAGCAGCTATTTGCACTTCAAGCATCTCCCTCGGGAATCTCTCCACATCTGACGCCTCGTTAAAAACGGTCAACAGCACCGGAGCTAAATCTGCTTTATAAGCTTTATAGAAATTGGATGGGAATCCATCAGGGCCTGGTGCTTTATCTAGCGGGAGACCATCAATAGCTGCCTCTAGTTCGGAAACAGACCAAGGAGAGCTGAGGGACAGGCAGGCCTCGGAGTCCAATGCAGGAAGGGATAATTTATTAAAAAAAAGACTGGATTTCAGCCTCCAGTGGTTGAGGAGTAACAGGATCTGACTGCAAATTGTAAAGTTGAGAGTAATACTCTGCAAAGGTGTTTGCTATATCGTGTGGATCAGAGACTCTAGAACCCGTAGAAGAATAGATATAGTGAAGTCTGGTTTTAGCGTGTCGACCTCTCAGTTTTCCGGTCAAAAGGCGACCTGCCTTATTCCCAAATACATAGAATCTCTGGCTCAGACAAGCAATATTGCGTTGTACTTCCCGAAGAGAATAAGCATTCACCTTTTCCCTAGCGGCAAGCAAAAGCTTAAAGGTAGTTCTATTTTGTGGATCTGCCTTATGCGCTAATTCTAGTTTTGCAACTTCACTTTCTGCAAATAGACGTTCAGAATTTTGAGAACGTTTAAGTCTCGCTGCTGCCTGAATGGCAGACCCCAGCAAAACCTCTTTAAAAGAGCACCAGAAATTGAAAACCGAAGTATCTTCTAGGTACAACTTTAAAGTTTGATGTATGGCTAGAGAAGCCTCTTGATGACACAGTAGACAATTCCCTAGCCTGGAGAGACTCTACGGGCCTTTGGTTCCCAAACTACTTTTAGCGGAGAGTGATCTGACCAGGTCATCGGCAATATGTCGATTTTCTTAATAGCCGATAGCGACTCTTTGTCGGTCAGGACAAGGTCAATTCTAGGATATGAGGAATGGACATGTGAATAAAAGGAATAATCCCTAACTGTAGGATGTTTAGTCCGCCAAGCATCATAGAGATCATACTCTCCTAGTAGATGGCGGAATCCAGGGGTTTTATCAGAGGGAATCCTAGATCTGGCCAAGGGACTTCTAATGGGATTAGACCTGTCTATATAGGGGTCAACAACTAAGTTGAAATCCCCTAGTATCATTATGGCACCTTTCGCATGTTTCTGTATCAAGGAGCATAATTTTCTGCAAAATGTAAGTTGACCAGAGTTAGGTGCATAGCATGAAACCAAAGTAACAATACTATTATCGAAATGACCAATTAACATTAAATACTGACCTTCGGGGTCTATTATCTGGGAGTCTAAATTGAAAGAGCAGTCACGGGAAGTAAGTATGGCAAACCAGCTTTTTTCCTGGAACCATTAGCCATATAACAGGTGGGAAAACGATGATCATAAAATCGAGGAGGGTCCAATTTCCTAAAATGAGTTTCCTGTATAGCCACTACATTCGCCTTCATTTTATAAAAGGAGGACAGGGCCAATCTACGCTTCTGTGGGGAATTCAGTCCCTTAACATTCAATGACACCAAATTAACCATAACAATACAAAGGGAAAGAGGGCCAACCGCTTAAACCATCAAATGTAATGAGAAGAAATACTGCTACCTGAACACACAGAAAAAGAAGAGATGAGCATAGGGGAGACAAGACACAAAGGGGGAACACACGGGAGAAAATGAAAGGGAGGGGAAAAAAGAAAAAGAAAAAAACAGACTCCATACAGAGACAGAGTCATAGCATAGCGCCAAAACATACAACCCCTCACAGGACAAAATAGAGGGGTTAGTGGCAATCAAATAATAAAAAACTGTAAACATTAGCACATGGCACATCAGGTAAATAAAGTTAAAACAGCAGCAATAGGCAATAATGAAAGAGGTCACAGAATCCCAGATCTAACTAAGATTGTCACTGTAAATGTAACAAGGAGGCAAATATGAAATGCACAATGCAGATCAGGAATCTGTGAACCAACCTAAACCAGCATGCAAAACATTCACCGCCACATAATAGCTCAGGAAACATTAAACAGCTAGGTAAATGACAATAACATATCCTTAGCTTAATAAAACTTTAAGAAAACCAGCTTTAACCAAAGAGAAGGCCGTCTGAGGCAACTAGGATATATCAGGAGCTATGCCCTACTTCCCAACCGTCGACCAGTCCTGCAGAAGTCGGCAATCAGGAGAGCCAGCCCTCTGAACTCCAGATACGTTCCATTTGTGAAGAAGTCTCATACCGTCCTCCACAGTAGACACGGCAATAGTAGAGCCCTCTCGAGAAATTAGTAAACGCGTGGGGAAGCCCCACCTATAAACAATACCATCTTTCCGAAGAGCTATAGTAACTGTCTGAAAAGAACGTCTCTTGGTGAGGGTGAACTGTGATAGGTCTCCAAAAAAATTGAAGCGGGCCCAAAGCTTCTACCGTGTCAGTGGAAGGTCTAGCCGCTTTAAGCAGGGATTCTTTAATGTGGAAAAAAAAGCACTCTCATTAAGACATCTCTCGACGCCCCTTCAGGAGCGTTGCGGGGTTTCGGAACCCTATGAATATGGCCCAGCAGCAAATCCGATGAGGTAGCAGAAGGCAGCAGCTTTTTAAATATCTCGATACTATAGTCATGTACTGTAGGCTGCTGTTAGAGACGGACTCGGGAACTCCTCTGAGTTTGAGATTATTTCTGCGCGAGCGGTCTTCTAAATCTGCTACTTTATCACGCAGAGCTGCCACTTCTCCCTCCAGGGTATCATGAGAGTCAATAAGGGTATTATGGGAGCCCACCACTTCACCCATCTTAGTTCCCAGATGTCCAGTCCTCTCGCCCAGATCATCAATAGAACTTTGGCACGACTGCAACATAATCCGAAACTCAGAAGCCACTTCATCTTTAAACTGGTGTAACAAAAGCTTCATGGTGCCCACCGTCAAGGCTTCGCTGTCCCCCAAACGTGGCGAGAAGGGGAGGTTTTGGGATGAAGATAGTGCCATCACGGAGAAGGAAGTTGACGGCAATGGGGCCCAACTCGGTGGCAGGAAGCCCAGTCCCTTGAGACGTATTATGATAAGGAGAAGGCTTAAAAAAAGCGACTTGAGAAATCGACTTGGAGGCTTTATGCTTCTTCGGAGGCATAATGGATCACCGTCAGGAAAAAGAAATAAAAATAACTTAACGCTAGTGGAGATGTAGAATTCCGTGAGGGCCTCAGAACGGTAGCTATCCTCCATGCCACTTGTGCAGATGTGTCGGGGGGTTATGGAGATGAGTCATTGTCAACGGTGACTACATCCTGTCGGAGAAACAGCGCAGGTGATTATGACACGTGAATGGCAACCACGTCTCCACAGAGAGGGCCCAGGAGGTATGATGAAGAAACAGCAGTGGGATCAAGGAATACAGACCACAGAGCCAGTCAGGAAGAGGGTCTCAAAGGGGATTAGACGCTAGAAGAGCCAGACGTCGAATCAGCAGCAGCTCACTTTCTTTTACCGCCTGACCAGCGTCGGCACCCCAATTGGCATTTCCAGTACAGCTCCCCAAGAAGAGCACCGGTGTAGAGGGTGACGGTGTGCTACCTGCACTGCGGAGCCTATGCAAAATAAAGTGGCATTCCCTACTGGGTGACCACGTCAGAGGAGTGTCAGGCCACGGATAGAAATTGAGGCCGCGGTCTCAGGAACCCAGGAAGGCCCCAACCCACAGAGGCTTTAAAAGGGTCCGCTCCTTTAACCCTTGGCACGCCTATAGGTCTCCGGGGGGCCCAAACGTCCGATCAGGTCAGTGGGAAGGGCGGGAGAGAGGTGATCACGGCCGTGAATCACCCCTTTGCGGGTCAAAGATGGCGAGCGGGCCCTCTTGCGAGACCGGCATCCAGATCCCCCACCGCTGGAAGATGCTCGGCAAGTCGGGTGAAGGAGTCAAGGAGCCGGGGAGAACAGTGGGAGGCAGTACAGACCGAGGTGAGAGAGTGTCAGCATCCTCACAACGACGGTGGAGACAGAGATATGTCCAGGAGGAATCCCCAGCTGAGCTCCCGGCAGTGACCGCTGTGTCCGGAGCGAGCACCTCCAGAGCGTTCTGGTCCGAGCAGGTAAGAGACGGGTCTGCTGCTTGAGGGCGCAGGGAGGGCAACTCTAAGAAGGGAGAAGGGCTAATGTCCAGACGAACTCCAGTCGCGACGGGTCCCCGCCCGGGCTTCACAAGTAATCGAGGCCCTGGCTTCTTGCAGGTGGGAGGCCGCAACCTGCACGAGCTGGAAAAGCGCTCGCCGGCTCCGCAACCTCACCACATGGTATCAATAGGGCCCAGTAGGAGGAGAAGGGCTCCCAAAGCCACCCGACAGTGGCCCAAATAAGCGGTTTTAAAAGCCCAAGGCAGGAGCTCTAATCCAGCATGTATGTCCTGGTCAGCATCCAAGCCACGCCCCCAGCCATCACTATAATCTTATTAAACATGCATTGTGGGGATGAAGTAAACTTTGTGGTAGATTTACTAAAGATTCTAAAAATTTAAAGTGGAGATAGCAACCAATCAGAATGTTGCCATTCATTGCCCTATTGCCTTTTAGAAAATTATAGATTCTGATTGGACGCTATGGGCAAACCACCACTTGTCTGCGTTAACAAATCTAGCCCTTGGACGTTAACATATTGTACTTACCTAACTGCACATATGCACATAAAAATAATATTGCTTCCATCCGTACTTATGGGCCAGATTCATGTTTGTAAGTAAAGCAAAAAAAGCAAGCACCTGGGCAAAACCATGTTGCACTGCAGATGGGGCAGATGTAACATGTGCAGAGAGATTTAGATTTGGCTGGCGTGTGTTCAAAACTCTAGCTGATACCCTCTTGCGCTATACTAGATACATGATATGGCTGAAAAATTCAATAACATAAAATCCTATATTTTGTAAGTATAATAAAAATGTATTCATATAAATCACAAATAATAAAACAAGACCGGTCTTATTAATGCCATAAAAGATCTTTGAATAAGAATGATAAGTATATATTATACTATACGGAGGTGGACTTGAGCAAAATCTGTGCACAGAGGTGTATAAACTGTTTCTGTAAGAAAATAGCTCAGTCCATAAATAAAAGTCAATATATAACTGATAACAGCTGCTAATAGAACCCGTACACTAATTGAATCTCCATAGTTGCTTTATATCACAGTTCCTTTATAGATAACCATCCAGCATACCGCAATTAGCTGTGTGAACCGCTCCAAACCGGAGTCTTACGCGAGGCTTGAGCCGATGATGTCAGCAGGGGGAAATCCCGGTAAATGCCCGTGGTCTCTGGCTATGGGCAGGGCCGGCAACAGAAATCTTGGGGCCCCATACACTGCTATCTCTGGGGCCCCCCACCCCCTCAGTCTGTAAATGCACTGTCACACACCTGTGCCCGACACTGGCAGGAGGCTGGGCTGGTTCAGGCATGCTCCTCAATGGCAAGAGACATGGAAGGCCGATGCAGCGTCATAGTCATGATGTCGTGACGGCTGCATGCACCACTGGGACGGGACCAAGTGAGGGGGGAAGGGAGGACTCTGCGGCCAGACACTTTAGCCCCATACACACTAGCCGAGAAAGTGAGAGATCTCGCTCAGAAGGGCTGATTTGAGCAAGATCTTTCACAATATCGCCTAGTGTGTACACTCAATGTCGCTATCGATGCGCACATCGTTAACGCCCCCCCCCCCTCGTCTGAACTTGTACAGACGAGGAAGGTCCTCGTTAACGACAGCCATGCTGCCGTTGTTCCCCCCGCCATCGCTCCCTTCCTCACCGGCATCGGCAAGTGTGTATGCACTTGCCAATGCCGGCACCCGGCCAGGTCCCCGCCGCCGCCAATGTCGGCAGGGATCGCCTAGTGTGTACTAGGCTTTAGTTAACTAAATTGGTGACAGACAGGCAGTTAGTTGTAAAAGTAATAAAAGTACTCTGACCCTCGGGCACGGTAAGGGTGTCCCCTTTGACCACCCCCCTTTCGCCAGGCCTGCATTCATGCATCTATGACATGTGCCCAAACCCAAAGTCCCAAAATCCAGAAGAGTGCACACTTACCAGCACACAGCCGCCGCTATTCAGACCAGTCTCCCCACAAGCTGCTAGCCTGCCTGCCTCAGGCTGTTTTATTCTGTATATTCGCCAGCCTGGCAGTCATTTTAATTGCAGTCCTGCTTCTGCAGACTGCACGGCCGCTCCTCTCAGGTAGTTGCCACAGCAGAGACAGGGCGGCCCGGGAGGAGAGCGACGTCATTGCACAGCTGACCTTGGGGCAGAGGGGGGTTAGCACAGGACAGGGGTGCCGCTGTTCTTGTAGTGCTGGCTAATTATATACATTGCGGCAATGCGATGCCGCGCCAGCCGCCCGCTGTATAGTTATTAGCAGCATCATGCTGCTATTAACTACACAGCGGGCGGCCGGTGCGGCGGCTCGTTGCTGCGATGTATATAATTACTTCCATCCATGATGAGCTTGCAGCCGCCACACTGCCGCAGCCGGACCTCAGGGCCCCTCACAACGTTGGGGCCCGGGACGATTGTCCCCTTTGACCCACCCTGTCGCCGGGCCTGGCTACGGGAAAAACGGCACCTAGGCTGGCGCCTGCTGTGTGAAGTCCTGCCCGACTCCAAGGCTCTGTGGATCTACACCTCTACGTGCCGTATGCAGGCACCGGTGAGCGGCTTCTCTCCTCCCAGCGATTATTCCAGCAACAGATGAAGTTAATAGCTGATGCAAAGTACGGGTCCAATTCATGCAGGGGTCCAAGTAGTGCTTCTGACGCGTTTCGCTCCTCCCACAGGAGCTTTATCAAAGAATTTATTAAGAATTTAATAAGACCGGTCCTGTTTTATTATTTGTGATTTATATGAATAAATTTTTATTATACTTATAAAATATAGGATTTGATGTTATTGAATTTTTCAGCCATATCATGTATCTAGTATAGCGCAAGAGGGTATCAGCTAGAGTTTTGTGGTATATTGCATCTGGGAATTCCAGTGCATATATATTGACTTGCTAACCCCAAGTCAAAAACTCTCCTGCGGCTTATTTAAATTGATATTTAAATTGATATTTTTTATTAGGATTTTTTTAATACATGTTACTAGCACCTGGTACAAGTGTTTTTTTGGGGGTGTTCAAACTGAAATCTAGATTGCAGTGTAAAAATAAAGGTGTCTAACATTTGTGGGCTACATGCAAAAGCAGCCAGTATTTACCATGCACAGAAACAATATAAATGTATTTGCCCCTCGGCTTGGCAACATGGTTTGTTCCAGACACAAAGCTTTTTTGTTTACTTACAAACTTGAATCAGACCCAATATTGGGTAGCAATACAGCTGCTTGCGTTGATAGGGGCAGAGCGGCGAAACAAGGGCTTGTGCAGGGATTAGGCGAGTACAGTACAGGGGTGTAACGGCATGTTCTCGTAAATATGTCCCTTGCAGATTACTAGAAGGACGCATAAGCGCCTGTCAAGAGGCAAATATCATTTGCAGGTCCTCAGCCCCTTATGCACAATACGCACTGATGATGATGATCAGCAGCCGCTTCTGATTAGCTGACGTCCTGACCCCTCCTACTGACACGAGTACTGTTAAGGTGTGTACACACGGTGAGATCCTTGCCCGTTTTTGACTCCTCCAGAACCCAGATAGCACAGATTTTGACTATCTGTGCTTGAGATTTTGTCTACAGTATGTACGATTTTGACTAAGTGCCAATTTTGACTATACTTTGTACTAGATAGTACACTAGATAGTACACTAGATTGACTTGCCTGCACAGTCTATCTAGCCTTACGATACCGACCCCACGGGAGTGCGCATCGGGATCGAATCTGTATCACAAGCTGCCTAGCACCATGAGATATGAACTAACTTTCCTTAAGATTTTGACTATATAGTCAAAATCTTACAGATTTATCTCACCAATATGATTTTTAAATGGAAAGATAATGGATGTTTGTATTTAATTGAACTTAATGAGTACTATTATTTAGCATTTGTGACAGTGTTTACATGTTAAATGGAAGTTGTTATTATTATGCATATATAACACTTCATTGAAGTTCTATATTGTGTGTGAATTTTGTACTGTAGCTTTTAGCTTCATACCTGTTATACAGTATGCCAGATGCATATACCATTGTTTTCTCCTGGCATAAAACTTGCACATATACTGCTGTCCTCTGCTGGCATACACCTGCCATATATACTGCTGTCCTCTGCTAGCATACACCTGCCATATATACTACTGTCCTCTGCTGGCATACACCTGCCATATATACTACTGTCCTCTGCTAGCATGGGTGTGGATCATTAGATCGACAGTGTCTAGGTCGACAATGTTTAGGTCGACCACCATAGGTTGACAGTCACCAGGCTGACAGGGTTGGAAGGTCGACAGGGTTTCTAGGTCGACATGTGCTAGGTCGACAGGTCAAAAGGTCGACATGAGGGTTTTTTTGTGTCGTTTTCTTCGTAGAGTGACCGGGAACCCCAATTAGTGCACCGTGTCCCCTTCGCTCGGCACAGATTACCGTTCCAATCGTAGTCCACGTGGATCGTTAAGTATGAAAAAGTGTGAAAAACTCATGTCGACCTTTTGACCTGTCGACCTAACACAAGTCGACCTTCCAACCCTGTTGACCTAGTGACTGTCGACCTATAGTGGTCGACCTAAACATTGTCGACCTAGGCAGTGTCGATCTTCGGACCGGATCCCGCTAGCATACACCTGCCACATATACTACTGTCCTCAGCTGGTATACACCAGCCACATATACTACTGTCCTCTGCTGGCATATACCTGCCACATATACTGTTGTCCTCTGCTGGCAAAAACCTGCCACATATACTGCTGTCCCCTGCTGGCATACACCTGCCACATATACTGGTGTCCCCTGCTGGCATACACCCGCCACATATACTACTGTCCCCTGCTGGCATACACCTGCCACATATACTACTGTCCCCTACTGGCATACACCTGGCACATATACTACTGTCCTCTGCTGGCATATACCTGCCAGATTTACTACTGTCCTCTGCTGGAATACACCTGGCACATATACTACTGTCCCCTACTGGCATACACCCGCCAGATATACTACTGTCCTCTGCTGGCATACACCCGGCACATATACTACTGTCCTCTGCTGGCATACACCCGGCACATATGGTACTGTCCCCTGCTGGCATACACCTGGCACATATACTACTGTCCCCTGCTGGCATACACCTGCCACATATACTACTGTCCCCTGCTGGCATACACTTGGCACATATACTACTGTCCCCTGCTGGCATACACCTGCCACATATAATACTGTCCACTGCTGGCATACACCTGCCACATATACTACTGTCCCCTGCTGGCATACACCTGCCACATATAATACTGTCCACTGCTGGCATACACCTGCCACATTTACTACTGTCCTCTGCTGGCATACACCTGGCACATATACTGCTGTCTTCTGCTGGCATACACCTGCCACATATAATGCTGTCCCCTGCTGGCATACACCTGCCACATATACTGCTGTCACCTGCTGGCATACACCTGCCACATATACTGCTGTTCCCTGCTGGCATTCACCTACCACATATACTACTGTCCCTTGCTGGCATACACCTGCCACATATACTACTGTAGTGTTCACTCTAGGAGTGAAAAGGGGCAGGGCGCCGGACTCCGGGGGCACATGTGCACGCGCGAGGCGAAATGGGGGCGTGGCCACGCAAATTAGGGGGCGTGGCCACACCTTTGTCATTTTAGGGGGCGGTGCGGCCCACAGACGCTGCTATAGAGAGCGTCTGTGGCCGGCGACGTCACTGTTGGGGGCGTGCCCAGCACCTCCGTCGGTGCTGGGCTTCCCCCAGCCCTCTCCCAATGCGTGAATGGATGCCGCGCGCATGCGCACGGCATCTATACACGCCGGGAGGGCAGGGAGCGGGCGGCTGTTCTAGCAGGGCGCCGCAAAAGGGGCAGGGCGGGTTTTGCCTGCTAAAAAACGGGCAGGGCGCGGCGCCCTGCTAAAACAGCCTAGAGTGAACACTACTACTGTCCTCTGCTTGCATACACCTGGCACATATACTACTGTCCTCTGCTGGCATACACCTGCAACATATACTACTGTCCCCTGCTGGCATAAACCTGGCACATATACTACTGTCCCCTGCTGGCATACACCCGGCACATATACTACTGTCCTCTGCTGGCATACACCTGCCACATATATTACTGCCCCCTGCTGGCATACACCTGCCACATATACTACTGTCCCCTACTGGCATACACCCACCACATATACTACTGTCCTCTGCAAACATACACCTGCCAGATTTACTACTGTCCTCTCCTGGCATACACCTGGCACATATACTACTGTCCCCTACTTGCATACACCCACCACATATACTACTGTCCTCTGCTGGCATACACCCGGCGTATATACTACAGGTGTATATACTACTGTTCTCTCCTGGTGTAACTCAGGCACATATACTACTGCTCTCTCCTGGTGTAACTCAGGCACATATACTACTGCTCTCTCCTGGTGTAACTCAGGCACATATACTACTGTTCTCTCCTGGTGTAACTCAGGCACATATACTACTGCTCTCTCCTGATGTAACCCAGGCACATATACTAGTGCTCTCTCCTGGTGTAACTCAGGCACATATACTACTGCTCTCTCCTGGTGTAACCCAGGCACATATACTACTGTACTCTCCTGGTGTAACTCAGGCACATATACTACTGTTCTCTCCTGGTGTGACCCAGGTTCATATACTACTGTTCTCTCCTGGTATCACCCAGGCACATATACTACTGTTCTCTCCTGGTGTATATACTACTGTTCTCTCCTGGTGTAACTCAGGCACATATACTACCGCTCTCTACTGGTGTGACCCAGGTGCATATACTACTGTTCTCTCCTGGTGTCACCCAGGCACATATACTACTGTTCTCTCCTGGTGTGACCCATTCAAGGGGAGTGGGGGATGGGTATGAGCAGTGTTGGACTGGCCCACAGAGGAACAGGGGAAACCACCGGTGGGCCCCACTGCCTGTGGGCCCTCTTCCTCCTATTATTAATTTTCTACATTACCATGCACGCACAAGCAGTGTTTACTATATATATATATTTATCAAGGGACCCATGCACTCTCTACTGGTTAGCCGGGACTCTGTGGTGGTTGGCCACACCACTATTGCCTGGCCACACCCTTAAGCATGGGCCCCTACCACTGCATTTCCCCGGTGGCCCCTTCATGCCCCAGTCCGACACTGGGTATGAGAGTAGTTTATCACCTGCGTTTTTGGAGCAGAATGCGTTCAACTCTACATCAGTTGTAAGAGATAGAGGCCGGAGCTCCGAGATTCTGGCCAAATGTTTACGTTTTTTTTTAAAGCAGCAAACATCCGGACCAGAGTGTTAGAGATATATATCCCAAAGCAGAATTCTTCACCAATGTACAGATGTAACCAAGCCATTTATGTCAGATTTTAGATAAGTATTGGGTACATTATCCTAAATGTCAGTATATAACATCTTCGCATTCATTCTGCAGGAGTGACGGTGCCAGAATAGCCATTAAAACTGTATTATATTGTTAAAAGGTGGAAATGGTAAAAGACCAAAGGGCATATGCAGCAACACTTGGAGAGAGGTAAAGTGGAGGGAGAGAAACACCTTCCAATCAGCTCCTAACTCATTTTTCAAACACAGCCTGTAAAGTGACAAGAGCTGATTGGTTGGTACTTTATCTCTCCACTTTATCTCTCTCCAAGCGTTAATGCATATTAATCAAACTGCACCATCATACATCTCCTCTCTCATCTCAAAATATCTCCCTACCAGACCTCTCAGCTCTGCACAAGATCTGCGTCTCTCATCCACATGTATTACCTGTTCCCACTCAATTTTACAGGACTTTACCCGGGCTTCACCCACTCTGTGGAATGCCCTCCCACGCACAATAAGACTCTCCTCTAGTCTCCAAACCTTTAAACGTTCCCTGAAAACTCACCTCTTCAGACAAGCCTACCAAATTCCAGACCCACGCACATAACCTTCAATGCTTCCCTATCCAGTTACATCCTCTCTGTACAGTCCACATAACCCCACATTTTGTCTTCCAACATTGCTGGGTGATCATATCATACAACCCATTAAGAACCTAGCAATCTGGTGGATCATTATGTAACAGGTAGCATCTATCCTTGTGTATCAATGCCTATTTCCCTATAGACTGTAAGCTTGTGAGCAGGGCTCTCCTACCTCTATGTCTGTCTGTTTTAGCCCAGTTTTGTTCTATAACTTTTGTTCTAATTGTAAAGCGCAACGGAATATGCTGCGCTATATAAGAAACTGCTAATAAATAAATACCTCATACTTGCCTACTCTCTCAAAAAGTTGCTGGCTGCGATCAACTCGGAATGACCAACATGGTTTTGCCCAACTGCTAACAAATGTGCTGCTGCGATCAACTCTGAATTAGGCCCAAAGTGTCTCCTTCCACAGGAAAGTTTGGCAAGTACTCTCATTTACATGTTCTGTTTAAAAAAAACATACGTTCGTATGATAGACTGATATTGGCTGCTTCGCAGGTTAGTAACTGGGGCAGACACAGGACAAGACTTAGAACTGCAGCCAAACTGGGAACTCTGCAGTAAGGAGTCAATAAGTAAAGAGGATTTCCAGCGGGTGGTCTTCAGTATGCCGAATGTCGGCGCCGGAATCCCGACACCCGGCATACCGACATCTATTCTCCCTCGTGGGGGTCTACGACCCCCCTGGAGGGAGAATAAAATAGCGTGGCGTGCGTAGCAAGGGGCTCCTTTGCGCTCGCCACAGTGTTGGTATGCCGGCTGTCGGGCTCCAGGCGCCGGTATCCTACTGAGCTACTGCTGCCATTGTGTGTAATTATCTGGAAAATGAAGAATTGACTGTACACACTAATTCATCAAATATATGTAACAGTGCATCAGCCTGTGACTACGTAAACTACAAAAGTTCCAGGCACACACTAATAGGAAAAGCATAATAAACTGTAATATTGCTACAGTATTGTGGCACTGTCAGGGTAATGGCCGCCGCGGCACCTAACGGGTTAACCCTCCGTGCCCGGCGCCATTTAAATGGGTAATGGCGCTAGGCACCATTTTAAAGCACCATCTTAAAATGTTATATCGCTGCACTAAGCGCAGTTGGAAAATTATGGACTGCGCGGTATTGAACTGCATGGACAAAGCACTTTTGAGAAAAGTATGAGGTATTTTTTTTCCAAAAGGCTTTGACAATTGTTCTTCAGCAACGTGTACATAGCAAGTCCTATGTTAATTGTCCTAGCTTTAGCAGGGGATAGGTGTCGATCAGCAGGCCTTTTGGTGGGCAAACATTTTCTTTGAAATACAAACTAAGGTTTGGAGAGCAGCCTGTGGGTACTTTCAGCATCCCCTATCGTGTGATAAGCCAAAATTGGTTTTGCATGGAGATTTGAAAGACAGTAGAGATTTATGTTTAAACAACAAGAACTTTGTCTATTGGTGAGAGCAGAGCCGTAACTAGGTGTGGGTGGATGGTGCATTGCACACAGCGCATTTGTTCTGTGGGCGCACCGTCCGCCTCCACACCAATTAGCCGCCTTTTTGCATTTATTGAGAGCTGCAGCGTTGGCCATTGTAGCAGGCAGAGTCTATCCCCTGTGTGCTCCGCCCCCTCCTGCTGTTCTCAAGTGTGAAGAGACCACCGTGACACTAAAGAAATGTAAGTGATCTGTTGCTGTAGGCACACACACAGGAGATTTCAGCCGCGGATAGTATTACCCTCCCCTCCTCTGGAGCTTCAGCCGCGGGTATTATTACCCAAACCATTCTCTCCCCTGGAGCTCAGCCACGGGTAATATTATCCGAACCATCCCCTCCCCTGGAGCTCAGTTGCGGGTAGTATTACCCGAACCCTCACCTCCTCTGGATCTCAGCCGCGGGTAGTATTACCCGAACCATCCCCTCCCCTGGAGCTCAGCCGCGGGTAGTATTACCCTCCCCTACCCTGGAGCTCAGCTGCGGGTAGTATTACCCTCCCCTCCCCTGGAGCTCAGCCGCGGGTAGTATTACCCTCCCCTCCCCTGGAGCTCAGCTGCGGGTAGTATTACCCTCCCCTCCCCTGGAGCTCAGCTGCGGGTTGTATTACCCGAAACTCCTCCCTCCCCCAGAACTTGCAGCCACGAGATAAGGGCTGGACTGCACACACACACAGTGCACTGCTGTCTGCCAGTGTAGCTTCAAGCCGTGATGAACTTGGAGCTGTTGGCACAGATCCACTTCCAGATCTCTGCAAGTAGTTACCAGGGATGGGGGGAGTGGCACAGTGCATCTTGGCAAAACACCCCGGAGAGCAGCGCAGTCACCTGGAGGAGAACAATGTCTAACTGCCTGCCCTGTGCCAACCCGCCCTTCACCGCACCTCCACCCACATCCTTTTTTTTTTTTTTTACTTTTACTTTTTATAGGGTATAACCTAGTCAAGTTTCTCATTTGCAAAAAAACAGTAATCTGCAAGGAAAGTAAAAGGGTATGTGTTTCTGGTTCTAGTAAATCATTTTATTGTAATATGGTTGTGAAATTATATTTATAGCAGCCATTTATATGCAAAATCAGTGCTTGCCGTAATGTGTCAAAAGGGAGACTCTGCCTGCCGTAATGTGTCAAAAGGGAGACTCTGCCTGCCGTAATGTGTCAAAAGGGGACGCTGTCTGCCTTAATGTGTCAAAAGGGAGACTCTGCCTGCCGTAATTTGTAAAAAGGGGGACTCTGCCTGCCGTAATGTGTAGAAAGAGATACTCTGCCTGCCGTAATGTGTAAAAAGGGAGACTCTGCCTGCCGTAATGTGTAAAAAGGGAGACTCTGCCTGCCGTAATGTGTAAAAAGGGGGACTCTACCTGGCGTAATGTGTGATAGGGGCTCTGCCTGGAGTAATGTGTAAAATGGGGCTATACCTGGCGTAATGTGTGACAAGGGCTCTACCTGGTATAACGTGTGTAAGTTGCGCTACTGTGTGGCGTAATTTGAATAATGGAGACTACTGTTCAGTGTAATATTAATTGGTATTATTTAGTGGCCATGCCCCTACCCCATGAAGCCACGCCCCTATATTTTTGTTACGCGCTATTTTAAATATTGGGGGGGGGGCCAATGCTGTTTCTTGCACACAGCACTAAAATGTCTAGTTACGGCACTGGGTGAGAGGATGAATGCAATTGAAATTCAAGTTGAATTTACATTTGTGAAAGAGACAGGAACATGTTAATCAGATTGTGTTTGGGAAAGCACACTGGTTTGGTTCATATATGAAAAGGAGTAGAACATTGCTTTATCCAATTCTTGACTCTTTTGAAATGTACCTTGTATTTATTTAACCTTATTGGTTGGAGAGGACAGGGAGGGCTTACCCCCCTGTGGCGTGTGGTCTTCAGTATGCCGACTGTCGGGATCCCGGCGCACAGTATACCGGCACCGGAATCCCGACAGCTGGCATACTGATACTTTTTCTCCCTCGTGGGAGTCCACGACCCCCCTGGAGGGAGAATAAAATAGCGTGGCGCGCGTAGCGTGCCACCGTGCCCGCAGCGTGGCGAGCGCAGCGAGCCTGCAAGGGGCTCATTTGCGCTCGCCACGCTGTCGGTATGCAGGCGGTAGGGCTCCCGGCGCCGGTATGCTTGTCGCCGGGAGCCCGGCCGCCGGCATACCATACTACACCCCCTGTGGCACTGTGTGTAGAATTGAGATAAAAAGAGGGAGCCTGTGAGCCTCAGAGTGTATTATACCATCTTCTTCTGCTGTAAACATCTTGCTGTATTGCTGTCCCCCTAGAAATAGGGAAAAGTCTTTTTAAAACCTATTTGAGCAAATAAACATCTTCTGCCTCAAGATGACCGCTTCATCTTGTGACCTGCAGGGCTATACCAAACATAGCTCCGTTCTTCCACTGTTTTGGGTAATACCCAGCGTCTCCAAGCTCCGCCTTCTGCCTGCTACCGTGCCGTGCTTGGGCAAGCAACTAGTGGGTATTCGTCAACACCACACAGGTGTGGTAAGACAGTGTGTCGACGCATACAGAGCAGAACCGTGGTTCCAGATGCCACGGCAAGGAGGAGTCTGGTGGTGGCAGTATAGTACCCGCCCAGTGGGTGGAGTCAGTAACAGGCGGTTACTGACGGTAAGCGGGAATCCCCTAATTGGTCAGGTCCCGTGTGACCTTAACCCCATTCTGTGACGGTGGTATGCGAGGCGGTGAGGGCTTTCGGAATCGTCCGGTCACAAGTATATATTATATTATACTTACACTGAATAAGCCGGATGTTCTTAGAGCACATTTTGATGATACCAATCTGGTGCGTCAAGGTGACCTCACACGGCGCCTACACTAAGTATATGTCTGTTACAAGGTATATATTTTGTGCCAACATACTCCATATAGTAATGGCGAAAACCTTGGGTGGATTCCTACACTGTGATTCACCACCTTGCCCACCTAATATAAAGGATATATTTTGGGAGACCATAAAATGCATTGGGGTCTTTTACACCCCTATATACTACATAAATTACTAGAGCCAATCTAGATGAGGCCTTCACCTCTAGCAACCACTATTCCCTGGAATGCTGTTTGTATGGCGACTAGTAATGTCTGTAACCAATAGTAATTGACCTGGTAGCGACCACCAGAGAACCAGAGTCAGACTACTGATGCACAGACAATAGGGATATACAGTGAGTTCAGAAAGTCCTTCCACAGTGACTGATGTTAAGGGCTGCAGATCTCCGGTGCCGTGAGAGTCCAGAGAGGAACAGTACATGGGGTTTGAAGTTTCGCAGGCAGATGTCAGACCACACAGCAGAGATAAGAAAAGCAGAAACTAGCACTGAGGCTTATTAAGGACAGGGAGCCAATCAACATCCTCTGTAGAAGAACATCTTGCCCATACTACTAGAGTTGTGGCCATGTGACTGCCTGATAACAGCAAACAGCGTCTCAGCTGCCTGGCAACGAGTGCATCTGGAACAGAGAAGATGGTGGTGGTTCTCAATAAATAAAATCTCCAAAAGAAGAAAGTTAAATATTATTGTATCACTAAGAACGCTGTGGGGGAGATCTATTATAGCGCAGTGCTTAAAGTGGCCCTGGAAAGTGGTGGAACTCATTCCCCCAGACACCTACCCTCCAATAGGCGGAGCCAGGGCTAGTGCTAGGGCATATCGGTACACCCCCCCCCCCTCCCCCGAGCGAGCTCTAAATTTGTGCCCTACCTCCCATACTTCACAAAGGGACAGTGCGCACACAGTAATGCCCTTTATCCACTTATGTCACTCAGGAGTGTCCCTTATTAATGTTCAACTACACAGTAGTAGTGCCCCTTATACACAATGCCCACCCTTATACACACTGCCCCATAAAAGTAGTAAAAGTAGAGCTCCATAAAATTGTGGTTATTATGTGTAAGGGGCACTACTACTGTGGGCATTATGCAGGCAGTAGTAGTGCCCCTTATACACATCTCTGCCGCTGATACTCCTGTAGCTCACTACCCATGTCTCTCCAGCAGCTCCATTCCCTGTGTCCCTTAAACAGCTTCCCTGCCTCTCTGTGTCCCTCCAGCCCCCTTTCACCTTGTCTTCAGCATGCACAGAGCCTGCTCATCTTCATGGATTTTCTTTACTTTAGCGGTGGTGACGGCATGACGTCACATATGGCATGCTGGAAAAGGAAGCCACTGGGTCCTGAGGAGGGGACAAACATAGACACAGCATGTGTGAGTAACGGTAGGGGCGGGCTGCAGGCGGCAGACAATGGAACTGCCAGGACCTGAGGAAGGAGAAGCTGACCCTAGCGCTTGCCACATCATCTATTGATGCGGGTAGCGGGGCAGGCTTTTCTGTTGGATTACTGTGCAGGGCAGTGTCAGAGGCGGAACTAGTTCTACCTACCATTACAGGTGATGCAACTCAGTTCCACCTCGTTCCCCTCCACAGATCATGCCGCCGTAACACTTTCTGCTTCACCTCATTACTGAGGCAAATGAGTAAGGAACATCGTTTTCCCTCCCTGAAGCGGGGGAGGGAAAATGCCTGAGACCACATTGCATCAGTCCAGTGCTGATGTACGGTGTCTCCCTGCCCGGCTGGCTCTAGTGCACATGTGCGAGATCTCGCTTCTATCGAGAGATTTCACATGCAGCCTGGAGTCGGAAACCCGCCACAGCAAGAGACAGCGCTGTCCCTGCTGTGGAGATAGGGCATTGACACCTGCGGCTGTTGAAATTCATAGCTGCAGGTGTCGGAACGTCAGTGCCACTGATCGTTCTTACATTGCCCTGAATATCGGTGTGCTATCTAAAAGATAATGACACTGGTACATAACGTGCGCTGATACCACTCCCTCCCATAACGCACTGTCATACATCTACCCCGATTGTCTTGAGTGACACCGGAGACACTCAGCCACTTGATTTCATCCACTTACATTACTTATGTGTGTAAATAAGCCAAATACATTAAATAGCTTAACCATCACAAAAGATAGAAAAGCAGAAAAAAATAAGGGTGGGGTGTGGGTAGTTAGGCCAGGGATCAGTGACTGGGGTGGAGGCTGACAAATGAGATACAAATAAATAAATTAGGGGCAGCACTGCAGTAACTGGGTGAAAACAGTAATTAACAATAACAAGTGTGTGTGTGTGGGGGGGGGGAGTCACGAGGCTGTAGAGACATGGGGATGGTGCCGGAGAGCCGCAGGGAGGATAAGGCTGAAAAGACGCAGTGGGGGATGAGGCTGGAGAGACTCCGGGGGGGGGGGGGGGGGGGGGGTGAGGCTGGAGATACATAGGGAGCATGAGCCCGGAGAAACGCTGGGGAAAGTGAAGCTGCAGAGATGCAGTTGGAGGAGGCTGGAGAGATACAGAGGGGATGATGTTGGAGAGATGCAGGGGCAGGATATGGCTGGAGAGATTCAGAGAAACTGAGGCTGGAGAGACGCAGGAGGAGGATGAGACTGGGCACTATTGACAACTGGCAGGGTTAGAAGGAAAAGGCTGGGGCAGAGTAATCTTCATGAAGACACCAATACTAAACCATATTACTGATACAAATGTTTTACCATGTTAGCAATACAGCTTAATAATGCAAAATTATTTGTTCAGAGAAGTTATTTTGTTCTGCCCTAAAACTTCTGTTGCTTTGCATTATCTGGTTGAACGCTCTTGCTGAACCTCTCATTAACTATGCGTCAGGATCTAGCATATGGCTGTCTCTGAACCAGTGTCAGAACTGGGAGGAGCTTGATGACCAAAGTGTTGATAGCGAGAGGGTCTGATGTAATTCCTTCGCATCAGTAGAGCACTAGCTCAGGTAAGACTTGGAACTGGATAGCTTGAGAATTGGGGGATATCAGAAGATGAACAGCGTAGAACTGAAACTAACTCTAAGTGGTTGATGGAGACCCAGAGCAGGTTTACGGAGTCTAACCCGCCAGTGGTTTTCACCATGGAACCAATGGTATCGGACTGGAACCAATGATGCTTTAGTATTGGACTAGAATAGATGGTATCAGACTGGAACAGCCTTGTTGGTCTGGAGGAGTCCGTATTGGCTGTGACTGTCAGCTGATCACCTGACTGACCGAGATTGGTGAAAACCTTATCACATGATGCAAAGCAAGATGACGACGTCTATGCTGCTGATTTGGAGGGAACTCGGCCATGAGGCACGTCAACTCCACAAGCAGAGTCCTGTCCTCTGAACACCTGCACTGTACCCCCCCGATATCACAGGTTCTAGCCGCAGAGACCACCATCGTAGCACAAGCCACGTACCCCCGGTCACCCAAAACAGTGCGCCAGGACCTCACCAGCGGCCAGACAGGTAGGAAACTGGGTTTTATTCTGGGGTCTCTCTTAGAAGCTGTGATGCTATGACATACAGTAATCAGCCTTCTTTTCTAAATACTCTAAATACTATTATATTATTTTTATACATATTATTATACATTATATATATATATATATATATATATATATATATAGAAAAAATGTATAGACTCGTGCGCTTCTTTAGGGATCGACCGCAAAGAAAAATCCTTATCTGTATAAAAAATTTGCTAATAGAGTAGCCACAAATGGCTGATATCACAGTCTTGTAGGCTTAAATAAGTCTTAGTCAGCACCCTCCACTCTTCAGGGCGGCAGCTCAGTTCCTCAGTGTACCAAAGGTATATGGCATAAATTCTGTAGCAAAAAGAGGAGAAGAACAAGCGCCTATGGTGCAGTAAGTTCTTTAATGTGTTAAATGACACTTGAGAAAATATAAATGCGTACCAGATGATATCTTTAAACCACGCCTAATAGAAAGATGCCAGTCAGGATGTTTCTCACCAACAACACCATCTATAAATCAGAGAAGACGGAATCGCCGCATAGCGTAGTACTTCAGGATTAACAATAATATCCCCGCAATCACCCAGTCAAGCGTACCAGATTTAGATGAATAGTCAGCATGAACATCTAATGATCTTGTATCAGTCAGATGACTAGGAAATTTATTCAAAATAAGGGCTATAAAACATCATCCAAGTGAACAAAATGATAAGTTAAAAGAGTAATCAATATAGCTTAGCTTAGCAGCCGGGTAAGATTCTGCTCAGGTCTCATCCTGACTGGAATCTTTCTATTAGGCGTGGTTTAAAGATATCATCTGGTACGCATTTATATTTTCTCAAGTGTCATTTAACACATTAAAGAACTTACTGCACCATAGGCGCTTGTTCTTCTCCTCTTTTTGCTATATATATATATATATACACACAACCTATTCTTCTAGAAAAATAGTACTGATGATGACATTGTTATATTCCTACACAAATGGGTGGCTTCCATAATATATAATCTCCTATATCCATAGTGACTACTGGCTCAAGGCACAGGGAGACTCAATTTCTTCAGAGGTCCCCAGTTGCAGAGAAACCACCATGTTGGTAAGAAAAGACTTTCAAAAGCATTGGGTATGTGTGACCGGCGGTCACAATACCGACACTGGATCCCGGCAGTGAGATGGCCAGAGGGGGGTGGAGGCGGGGGACGGGGGGGGGAGGGGGGGGACGGGGGGGGGGGGCGAGTGGAACGAAGACACTTGCGGGCTTGCTGCGCTCGCCACAGGTTCTATTCTCACTTTATGGGTGTTGTGGACAACCACAAATGGGAATAGTCCCTGTTGGTCGGCATGCCGACTGATAGGATTGTCAGATGCCGGGATCCCGGCATCGGTATTGTGATCGGCGGTCTCCTGACTGCCGGCTACATAAACGTATCCCTTTCAAGCATATAGGGATAGCAAAATATAAAAAGGGGACCCAGTGACAAAGACTTGTTTAAGGGAACCCCATAAAAAAAATAAGGGGCTCTGATGGCATTGAGCAAATTTTATTTTTTTATGTATCCTTTACAGTCACAGCTGGTGGCAAAAAAAAGTGATAAAAAAAAAGCAACTAAAATGTATTTCACTGTATCATAGCATTTTTGTGTCACCCCTTGCAAGAGTGAAACCTGGGTGTGGTCCGCACCCCGTAGTGATGTCTCTGCCGAGGCTCCCCCCTCCCCCACCAAGGCCCCCTGTCATTTACTTTCAATTTTCCTATACAGAACAGTGTATGTGTTTGCATGTGGCATTCATCCCTGTTATACTGAGGTTCTATCGTGCCCTTGCACTTGCTTCATTTGTGTTTCCAATGTGTGTTTCTGTATCAATATAAGTATACAGATAGAATTCTAAAGAACACTTTTCAAAGGGCGACATTTTTATATTTCCTCCACATAAAGAGGAGGTGGGGGAAGAGTTCCAGCACCTATCTAGGACCACTTTAAGCCCCAGCTTCAAATAAGGCGGTGCAGGAGGTTTGACGCATCACAAGAGGCAGGGGTGGGGGCATGGCACTGCAATCGCGTCATCGTGCCCCCCCACCCCCCCCACTGTACAATGCAGAAATTACCAGCATTTTACAGCAGGGGGTGTGGTTACGCGGATGCAGTTCAGCGAGAATCACATCATCAGCCGCCCGGACTACACACTTCACTCGCTAACTGGGCAGCTGGGTCACAGGGTGCAGCTGGAATAGGGAGACTTACCCATTCTTACGAGGAGCTAGCACCCCCCCCCCCTCCCAATTTCAGTATACTCCTGCCCGTCCCGGGAGAGTAGACAGGTGTGGTTTTGCCAAACATGGATAGGATTGACAAGACACCAGTCTTCCGTTGCTGATCACAAACTATGTGGTCAATCCAATTAGCTGGATTTAAACGCCGGCAATGGCACCCAATCTCACACCCTTCGCAGCCTGGATTCTGCCTGAATTCGCACTAAATTGATCGCTACCCTATGGTACAGCGAGCACTTTTGAGCGAGTTTCGGCCGTCGTAAAATGCAGCCGCTGCCACGATGATTCACTCCTGTCATGTTATTAATTGGATTGACCCTTATGTGTTTACTTGATATATACGAGTTTCTTCCCCAATCTCTTGGTGAGATTACTGAATGTTCCCTGCCTTTCATTATACGCTGTGAGAGGCGACTGAAGAGGCTCTTAGCCCCCACGAGTACTGCAGTAAGAATTGTGAAACATAAGTCTGGAAATAAAGGACTCCAGAGGCCAAACCATCCAGTTCATACAGAGTACTGACACATCCATCTAGGTGAGTGTACCTTCCTGGAAAATAAAAGTGTTTATTACAGTACACTTTAACCATAAAGCCATTGTTAACTTAAATGTACTCAATCGCCAAAAGATATTATTAGTTTAGATGTACATATTTTTTTTATTGTGACCCAACAGTTACAGTTGATTTGCATCACTTCGTTTTAATGATGTCTAGAATGCTGGCTTGTTAATTGTCAGGTCAGGAGCCTAACTAGAACTTTGTGGGTCCCATAGCAACATTTTGAAAGAGACTCCAATGTTTCTAAAGAGACATCTCTCTATGCAGCGGCTGTTTATAATATGCCCCATAGTTAATCATACAGTATGTCACATTGTTGTGTCTCACATTATGCCACACAATGCCCCACTTCACATTATGCTACACAGTGCCCCACTTCACATTATGCCACACAGTGCCCCACTTCACATTATGCCACACAGTGCCCCACTTCACATTATGCCACACCGTGCCCCACTTCACATTATGTCACACAATGCCCCAGTTCACATTATGCCACACAGTGCCCCAGTTCACATTATGCCACACATTGCCCCACTTCACATTATGCCAAACAGTGCCCCACTTCACATTGTGCTATACTAGTGCCCCCAGTTCACATTATGCCATATTGTTGTGCCCTTAGTTAACCTTATGCCACAGTGCCCTCATTTCACATAATGCCACAGCAGTGTTATGATTAGTAGTTTGTAGACTGTCTCTTTTTATATTGAGTACAATCACCTGTTCAGCACTGGTGCCATGGTTAGCTGGATGTAGGGTTGGTGGCCTCCAGGCCCCTTAGCAATGGCACAATTATAGTTACACCCCTGCATCAGGTAATTAGTAACTACAATATTTTGTTATTGTTGTAAATAATGTGTGTGCAGGTGTTGATATTGCACAATTATATAGGCACACACCAGCGGGTAACACAAACTACAAACAGTCCAATAACCCAGTGGTGTTGGTTTAATGAAAGATACACACTGGTTCTCATGGAATGGAGCCTAAGCATTTCCTGGTCTCATACAGCTCACTAGCTGCTGACAGTATGTAGGCATTGGGTAGTGGTGCAGAAAAAATTAATGTTGATTGTGTCTTCCACTGTGATTCTCTAATACAGTATTAAGATGGCTCCTGCACATGCTTAGTAGAGATCTCAGTGGCCATCTTGGTATAGGGCATGAAGCCTCTCTTCATAACAGGAAAACTGGAGTCTGTGCAGTAGCACACCCCTTTTTCAGCATTTGTATTCTGAGGAGCGTGTTTCAACTCGACATGGTAGTGCAAAACAGTGTTCTGGTGGCACTGGTCTTGATCTCTATAAAGAAGTCTATCCCATTCACCTCCTAACTTATAATGCCTTTTGAAGAGTAAAACCCCTTCAACAAAAGGCTAGTGGGGCCCATCTATTCCTCAACTACAAAGACACAGAGCCTCTTGGGAGGCATGGGACTTTGAGCCCCCCTTTTCTTTGTCGTTGGCTGAAACTGTGGTCATGAACAGAAATCTTCATCTTCCTCCCAAAAGAGGGACCCTCTGGCAGGATGTAGAAGGAAACATTTTTAAAGTTCCTTCAATAAACCAGGATTAAGAAGATAATGGCACATTTCCCTATTACCAAATATGGGAAGTGTTCTACTAGTTGGCAGATAATGCCAATGTACCCCGAGTTTGTTGGAGCACTGAGGGAAGATACTGTACAAAAAAACATTGGTTTTTACTGAGTGTAGTAAGGGTCTTTGAATACTTTCAGAATACTGTTGACAATCTGTCATACAGGATGTTTCACTATTATACATTAAAAAGCTTCCTCATTAATCAACCCACCAGTTGTAATTTAATAAATAAGGGGGCAAGTTTTTGTGGAGGTCCCAGTGGCAAACGCAGGATTTCCATGGGGGGGTTTCCAAAACTGGGTGGAGCCAATCACGGGGGTGGGGACTGAGGTGACCCAGTATATGCTGGGTCCATAAAACTAGTGTGTCTGTGTGTGTATATATATATATATATATATATATATATATATATATAGGTGTATATATACATATAAATATATATATACATATCTACACATATATATACCGTAAATACACCTATATATATATACACCTATATATATATATATATATATATATATATACACACACATACATATACACATATACATAGCATATTAAACATGCATACATATATATATATATACATACATACAGTACACGTATATATACACACATGTATATATATCATATATGTGTGTGTTTATATGTATGTATGTATATACCTGTGTATATATGTATGCACATGGATATATATGTACTATAATTAAAATAAAGTAAACTTTTATTAAGCACTTACAAGTGCCACCAGGAAGACAGCAGGCTGCAGAGGACGCTAGACAGCCATTAATAATACTCATGCAGCAAAAAAAAAAAAAAAAAATATTTTTTGGTGGAGGGGAGTTTCTGGGTGCTCGGAACCCCCCCCCCTGGGTGCGCCACTGGGTCCCCTACCTTGGAAAAATGGTGCCAGAGCATGTGCAGAAGATAGCAAGGGCTCTACACCCATGAATAAAATGCACAACCCAACACTCTATCCACAACACTTCAAAATTCATACACTGGATTAGCTGTCATCTGAACCTAAGTGTCCAAACCCCCTGGCTGGTTCAGAAGCTCATTACGATAACAAGATCTGTCTGAAATCACAATAACTCTACACTCTGCAGATAGGGAAAGGGCAGCCCACTCTTGCAGATTGGCTATACACAGGGCTGCCATCAGAAATTGTTGGGCCTTGGACTGCCAAAATAGGCAGGGACCCACACCCCTACCAGTGAGGTGCAGTGGGGTGAGGCAGGTGAGGCAGAGCCTTTCCTGTCATACTAACGTTTGTGCCAGAGTTTTTACTGTATGAAGTATATGAAATATACAAACAATTTGTTTGAAATATCTTCCTTGCATTATTCTAACAATTTTTATAGCCAAAACTCTGGAGTAAAAAGTCTATGGCAGGTGAGGCAGTGCCTCCCCGTCTAACTTTTCTGCACATCTCTGATCAAAACTCACCAAATTTCCAGGAGTTTATACTGCTGCATCTGTGTATAATGCCCAGATGCACCCTTTGGCTCATATATTGCGTGTAAATGTGGCTCTGGTGCTAGCCAGTGCCTCCTGAGCCATATAGCTCACCGCATGTCCCTGTCCCCTACCACCCCTTACCTCCCACTCCACCTGCAGCCCCCAAATTTACCATTCTGACCACCGATTGCCGGGCCAGAGGCAGGGCCGCAAGACATCAGGTGGCACCCCTATGCACAACTGAGTCCGGAGGAAGCAGCCATAGAGGGAAAGCATCAGCGGAATTTCAAATTGGAGCCGAGCATGAGCTAATCAAAGCTCACGGACTGGCAACCAATTAGGAGCTGCTGCTGCAGCTCGCGGCTGCTCCAAATTCTGAATGCTGCCTGCACTGTCCCTTTATGGGGGCCCCTCGGACTGTAGTCCCAGCAGTCCCCCTCTGATGGCAGCCCTGGCTATACTGTACATGGGCACATTTGTTTAATGCCTAATTTTAGAACCTGTGTACAGTGGCGTAAATTCGACCCAGTTGCCCAGAGGCAAGATAAATATTGGTGCCCCCGTCATATATAGAAAAATATATGTATGTATGTACAATATACATTATATATATATATATATATATATATATATACTTGTGAATTAACCCCGGCACTCACTAAATCCGCAGCGGGATCTGTCTTGCTCCTGTGCCTTCCCCATCCGCAGGTCCCCCTCCGGTATGGATAATCAGAGAAAAAGAGGCGGCACTCGGAGACTTGCAAATTCACTTGTGTATTCACAGCAAGTGACATCAAGTGATGTCACTTGCTGTGAATACACTGTGAATTTGCAAGTCTCCGAGTGCCGCCTCTTTTTCTCTGATTATATATATATATATATATATATATATATATATATATAAACTGCTCAAAAAAATAAAGGGAACACTAAAATAACACATCCTAGATCTGAATGAATGAATTGTTCTTATTAAATACTTTGTTCTTTACATAGTTGAATGTGCTGACAACAAAATCACACAAAAATTATCAATGGAAATCAAATTTAGTAACCCATGGAGGTCTGAATTTGGAGTTACCCTCAAAATTAAAGTGGAAAAACACACTACAGGCTGATCCAACTTTGATGTAATGTCCTTAAAATAAGTCAAAATGAGGCTCAGTAGTGTGTGTGGCCTCCACGTGCCTGTATGACCTCCCTACAATGCCTGGGCATGCTCCTGATGAGGTGACGTATGGTCTCCTGAGGGATCTCCTCCCAGACCTGGACTAAAGCATCCGCCAACTCCTGGACAGTCTGTGGTGCAACGTGGCATTGGTGGATGGAGCGAGACATGATGTCCCAGATGTGCTCAATTGGATTCAGGTCTGGGGAACGGGCGGGCCAGTCCATAGCATCAATGCCTTCGTCTTGCAGGAAATGCTGACACACTCCAGCCACATGAGGTCTAGCATTGTCTTGCATTAGGAGGAACCCAGGGCCAACCGCACCAGCATATGGTCTCACAAGGGGTCTGAGGATCTCGGTACCTAATGGCAGTTAGGCTACCTCTGGCGAGCACATGGAGGGCTGTGCGGCCCCCCCAAAGAAATGCCACCCCACACCATTACTGACCCACTGTCAAACCGGTCATGCTGGAGGATGTTGCAGGCAGCAGAACGTTCTCCTTGGCATCTCCAGACTCTGTCACGTCTGTCACATGTGCTCAGTGAGAACCTGCTTTCATCTGTGAAGAGCACAGGGCGCCAGTGGTGAATTTGCCAATCTTGGTGTTCTCTGGCAAATGCCAAACGTCCTGCACGGTGTTGGGCTGTAAGCACAACCCCCACCTGTGGACGTCGGGCCCTCATACCACCCTCATGGAGTTTGTTTCTGATCGTTTGAGTAGACATATGCACATTTGTGGCTTGCTGGAGGTCATTTTGCAGGGCTCTGGCAGTGCTCCTCCTGTTCCTCCTTGCACAAAGGTGGAGGTAGAGGTCCTGCTGCTGGGTTGTTGCCCTCCTACGGCCTCCCATACGTCTCCTGATGTACTGGCCTGTCTCCTGTTAGCGCCTCCATGCTCTGGACACTACGCTGACAGACACAGCAAACCTTCTTGCCACAGCTCGCATTGATGTGCCATCCTGGATGAGCTGCACTACCTGAGCCACTTGCGTGGGTTGTAGACTCCGTCTCATGCTACCACTAGAGTGAAAGCACCGCCAGCTTCCAAAAGTGACCAAAACATCAGCCAGAAAGCATACAGTAGGAGCTGAGAAGTGGTCTGTGGTCACCACCTGCAGAACAACTCCTTTATTGGGGGTGTCTTGCTAATTGCCTATAATTCCCACCTGTTGTCTATTCCATTTGCACAACAGCATGTGAAATTGATTGTCAATCAGTGATGCTTCCTAAGTGGACAGTTTGATTTCACAGAAGTGTGATTGACTTGGAGTTACATTGTGTTGTTTAAGTGTTCCCTTTATTTTTTTGAGCAGTGTATATATATATATATATATATATATGAGAATTCTAACTATATGAAGTTACTTCTCTGACAATTACACCTAACTTCAAATAGATATAATTCTCATGCTTTCTATACAGGAGCAAATATCTCTATCAGTAAGGTGCCTGCTTCCAGTGTAATAGGTTGTGGATTCTAATCTTGGGTATGGCACTTTTAAAATGTGCATCTATAATAAAGAGGGCGTGACTTGTAAGGTGCAGGGACTAGTGGGGGAGGGGAGTCGGCCACGGAAGAGATAGTGGTGGCTGTCAATTAACTTAATTGAATGGTGTCGCTAACACAGAATGGGAGGAGAGGTACCCCCTTACAGAGCAGGAGCCCGGCGGTAGCCGACTCCATTGCCTCCCACAGTCACGCCTCTATCTATTAGACACATTTTATTCCTTCATATAATGGATAACGGAAAACCAATCCAACGCAAATTAAAATCTTATACATTTCCTGGATACAGTCACTTTTTGTTCTTAAGAAAGGAAATTAACATTTCTAAAGCACATTGTGAATGATTCTATTGATCGACTTCTAAACTGAGGTTCACATCACGATATCACTGAATTACATTGATGTTTTTCTTATAAATTATCTATGTAAGCAGCTACTGGAACACGTCATTCATGAGGGTTGCAAATATTGTAAATTAAATCATACACTCTGTTTTCAAATCGAAAAAGTTTATTGATTGGATCATTTCTAAATCTTACGTTGGATAAGCATTAATTATATTGCTGATTGTTACTGGTTCCTAAATACACTGAGGTTCTACTTTGATTTGATGTTAAGCGCAAAATTCACTGAATGACGGTTTTACCAAATTTTAGAAACCAATTGTTTCCACTGCAGATCGACAGCAAATTCCCGCAGAAAAGTACAGTATTTGCTACAGTCATTTTGATCTTTTAAACAGAACCCACTGTAACCCGTTGGTTTTGAATAGATGATCCCGCCACAAAGCCACCTGCCTGGTATCTTGGACTTGCGGGAAGCACTCCTGCAAAGAAAAATGTATATAAAACAGAACCTGGACATCAAGTGTATTAATAATTTATAAAAAAAGAAAGAAAAAAAAACACTTAAATACTGCCCTATTTCCCTATTTTATCCATTTATTACATTATTACATAAATCCACTGATAAGGTGGTCTTTGGTCCACATGCCCTGGCTGGACAAAATCAATAACACAGCACTTCACACCACAATGCTTAGCTTGTTACTATGAGACCCAGATGTGAAAGACAGGATTAGATTCTGTCATTCCATTGAAATAAAAAGGCATACTTTAATCAGTTGTTCTCTCAGTCTGATCAATCACAGCGTTCACTGATATACTCTATGTGTTGTATGGTGGTCACTGGTATGCTCAATGTACTGCACCTGGATGGTCTCTGAAATGTGTGGGAGTCACTATGATGCTCTCTGTATTTTATACAAGCACTGAGCTGCTTTTTGCATTGTAAGGTGGTCACTGGAATATTCGATGTATTTCATAGTGCTCACTGTGATGCTCCATGTGTTATATATTCAGCATTGTAAACAGAGCTCAAATGCCCCTGTGCTGGTCGCCCCTGAGTGCCCAACGTCATAATGTCGCGCACATAAGATAATGCAGAAGGGGCGGGCTGGCATCACCAGCAAGTCCCGCGCTGGCCGGAGCATAGTGAGGACACTCCAATCAGCTGTACAGGATTCAGGGTGCCTGGGATGCTCCAGCGGTGCTGCAGAAGCAATAGTGACTGCAGGGTGCCTTTCCAGGCAGCCTTCTAGCCAGAAGCAAGCACCTTGGGGCGGCAATGGTTGCTTTCTGTACTGAATATCAGTCACTAGAGTACTCTCTGTATTGAAAATGTCTCTGTGATGCCCCCTGCATTGTTTATCAGTCAATGGAATATCTCTGTATTGTATGGCAGTCACTAAGATGCTATCTATACTGTTTAGCAGTCGCTAGAATGTTATCTGTACTTTATAGAAGTCACTGCAGTGCTCAGTGTACCGTGTGGTGGTCATGTGGATGCTCTCTATTGTGTGACAGTCACTGGGATGAGCCCTATGTTGTATGGCAGTCATGTGAATACTGTTTGTATTGCATGGCAATCACTGGTATGATCTTTGTACTGTGTGATGTCACAAGGAAGCACTCTGTATTGTATGGCGGTCACTGTGAAGCTTTCAGCAATACATGGCGATCACTAGGATGCTCTCGGTATTGTATTGTGGCTAGGGCTAATAGTTTTCTAATCCCACCTATGTTAGAGATAGGCCCACCTATATTTTACTGTTGGACCCACTTTAAGTTCCCATACCTCTCCTGCTTATATTGCATATATATTTATTTACTCCTCATGCTCATATCTCTCAATACCAATACGGGAAAGACCAGTAATGAGGGCTTACAATGTCCAGACTAAGAGCCTGATTTAGAGATGGATGGTAATTCAAAACTGCTTGTAAGCGGCTTTGAATTACCATCAGTTTTGAAGACGGAAACATGCAGGAGACGCATCAGTAGAAGAGACACCTCCTGCATGTAGCCGCGATCCCAGCACTGCATCTGACGTTGCAAGCTGGGATCCAACATCGCAACCATCACAGAACGGGCCTTGTGAACCTACATATTGCCAATGATTGGGAAACTGCAAACCGCGGGTCTCCTGCATCTATCTCTGAATCAGGCCCTAAATCACAGTGACACCTATCCCTGCAGCACTAATTAAGGAATTACTAGCCATGCACCTGCTACTAATTGACTATTACTGTTCATTCTACCATTTCATCTTTTTAGCTACCATTTAACTGGGTCTCCATCCCATTGTTAAACTGTCTTATACCTCTTTCTGACTGCACAAATGACCCGGTATCAACCCGGTATATTGTCGGGTCGACGCTGGTTGCTCTGCGGCGTGAAAGGGGTCACTGATGAATTTCCGAGTTGGCTGATCCGATAATTCAACCCAGGAATAAAGAAGGGTTATTCCTGGGTTATTGCAGGGTCAGGTGCAGTGTGAAAGGGTCGACGCAACCTGGGACCCGTTCACAGCATAGGCAGAGGCGGCGCAGAGATGATGTCTTCTCCCAGTGCTGCCTCTGCCCCCGCCCCAGACACCGGCTCCATTCCCTCCCTCCCCCCCCGATGGCAACCTGACCCAGAATATTGCCAGGTCGGGAAGCCAGTCTGAAAGGGTCCAATGCCTGGTCACACCCGGGAAGGACCCGTTTCCAATTCCTGGGTGCGACCAGGGCCGTCTTTTCGTATGGGCACAATGCACTCTTGCCCAAGGGCCCCAGGAGTATAAGGGTCTTAGGCTGATAGTGGAGGGTCCCCTCTTTCCAGGGATACCAGATTTTTGAAAATCGGCCTTGGGGAACCGGAGATATCCAATGTCAAAGCAGTGGTCCCCATCCAAGCCTGTTACTTGCTCTTCCCAGACAGATATCTCGGGTTCTGTCTAACTTAGAGTTTTTCTGGGGGTATAATCCAAAAGCTTGGACTCCCCTTTTGGTGGACACTGGCAGATTGTCTCTACTATGCCCAGAACCAGAGATATCCACCTTCCAGCAGCTGGTTCCTGCTCCAGCTCCACACCTCTGGGATTCAGTTTTATATATTCATCGGTGGATTGCTTTGGCTCCTGAACTCTGATCCCCAGGTTCCTAGTATCTCCTGAAAGGTGGGACTCTCTAGCTGTTCATCCCATTGGAAGCTAAGAAATCTATTTCTAGGAACTGGAGATATTTGCAGTCAAGCATGTTGCCCTCCCACCGGAAAATGATGAATATTAAGCCCACTCCACTATCCACCCCTCCCTTACGTATTAAACACCCCATACCACCCTGGAAGTTATGTACCGGGGACCCTTCTTTCAGCACAATGCTCCCTTCTACAGTTTAGTGTTCTCCCTCGTGCCCCATCTGTGCAGTAAATGAATAATTAGCAGAAATTACTGCTCCAGGTCCTACATGCTGAGCGGAAGATAGAACACCCCCTACCGCCCATGGGACATCAAAGCTGCTGCTGATAGCACCCCCCACTCCTACCGCTGGAGGATGGGTAGGGGGCCCAGTGCATTGCTGTGCCCAGGGGCCTACACTGCTGTTAAGAAAGCCCTGGGTGCGACCCGGCATTGCAATGTGAATGCGGTATTAATGGGCAGCGAATAACTATTCAGCATTGGCTGCTACAGTGTAAGCTTTTTTTTTTCTTAGACACAAAGTCACCCATCCTTGAAGCCATAATATATATGCTGTTTGGAGGAGACCCCAAGCTTACCTTTGTGGGCTTCTTACAAAATGTAAATAATACTTACAATGCCAAGGTATCTCAAGCATCTGCCTCAGTTGGCTTAGCTGGTTAGCTGCATCCTATAGTAATGTCTCCTATCAATGGTATGGAGATTTATATATACTGTACAGTACTAGCCCCTGACCCCCTGTTGTTATTTAAATAAAAAATTGCAGCAAAGGTTGCTGATTCCTTCAGCTATATGGAAACTAGAATTCACAGGGACCTTGAGAGGCCATAAATGCTCTGAAATAAAGGTGAGCAGTAGATGACAGCGGTGCAGAGATGAGAGTAATGGTAATTTGTTAGTGTTATCTCAGTAATGTTGCTCTTTCTGCCCTGATTCCCCGAACATCTGTAATTTCCATTCTGCCTGGTCAGGGGGAGGCAGGGGGGCTATCTGCAGCTTCCAGGGGATTAGCATATGGCTCAGGGGAACCTAGAAATACAATGGAGCAGAAAGCTGTTTGTTAGAAAGGTGTATGTGGTGTGGGGTATTGTCTCTGCTGCATTCCTAGCATCCTCTGGAGCTATCCCTTATGTACATTAAAGTACGAGCTTTCCCAGTAAATGGTAATATCTCATATGTAGGCACATTGCAATGTTTCAGCACATTGTATCCAAGCTTCACCACCAGCCCCTCCATGTGTACCCTATTTGTAAGCCATTTGGATCAATGGAATAAGATTCAGGGCAGCTGGGCAGTTGCCCTGGGCACCACACACTGGGGGCCCCTCACACATAGCGTCATCGCCAGAGTGGGGAGCACCACGGCATGTGAACTTGGTGTTTCTGTGTGGCGCCATTTCAAGTGGAGCCACTGTAATGTGTTTAACACATTTGTACCGCTGCGAGTATTTACACATTATACATTGTAATAACATCACCAGCATGTCATATTGACAGTTTTATTGGTATTGACCCCCACAAGTTAGTTGTCTTGGGGCCCCCACAAACCTTAATGCAGCCGTGATGAGACTCATATAAATGGAACAAGATTCCCCAGCTAGGGGCTTCCCTCTTCTGCTGTAACTACTCTCCCAGAACCCCCAGGAGCGAGCACATATTTTTGGAGAGTTCCCCAGGAGTAGTGAAGTGGGCAAGATGTGGAGGCTAATACTGTAAATTACAGGTCTATGAAGAGGGGGCATGGCCAAAATGACGCAATTGTCATAGAATCACGTAACTGCATCATTTTGGCCACAGACTAGCAATGTATGGCATTATTAATTTCTCCCTATCCTGCCCACTTCACTAGGAGGAGGGTGGGATGCCCAGAGGACCACTCACTTCCGGGGGACTCCTTTAAAATCTGTGTGTCTACCGGAATTCTCCAAATTCTGGGAGAGTAGTTAAATATGAATTACTGTTAGGTGCAGTATTGCCAGGGAGGGGTAATTCCAGACAAGACGTTCAGCTGTAATACAGCAGGAGCTACATGTATATCTGGGATGCCGGAATCTCGAGCAGTCGGCATGCTGACTGACAGGGACTATTTCCACTCCTGGGTGTCCACAACACCCAAAGAGTGGGAGTAGATCCTGTGGCGAGCCCACTGCGTGGCCGCAAGGGGCTCTGTTGCGCTATGTTGACCGCCAGGATTCCGGACACCAGCATCCAGTTATCCAAACCGTATATCTCACCAATGTACTAGTTCCTCATTTATCCAGAGATTTCAACATTTTTGACACTTCAGTTCAATAATTCATCAGCACCAAACCTGAAATTCAGTAAAGCAGAATAAAAGCATACACTCTCTCCAACCCTCTTACCTTGAAAATCTGTGTAAGTTCTCCTGGCCTGCAGATGGCACCTGGCTCTAAGAAGTTACTGGTTCCCCACAATGGAGTTGGCTTATGACATATTCATATCAAGAAGGGCCGGTCCTTGCAGTCCCTTTGGTACTTACTAACGGGCCTATTTATCAAATATTCCTCCCATAACCCCCGTTTCTATGCAGCTGTGAAGCTGTCCGATTTACCAAGCTGTTATGTCTGAGTTTGGCCCATGCAGCTAAGCTAACACCAACTGGTATTTGAGACATTTGGGTGTTATATAATTTCTTATTGCCGTGAATAGCGACGATAAGAAATGACAATTATCTGGTCTGAAACCAGATAATTGCTTAATCTGCCCTTAAAAAAATGTTCAAGATCTGCTATAAAGTATAAAGTAATAATGAGTCCAAGAGGGCTGCAAGTTTTTTGTAATGAAAGTTCTGTCAAAATATTAACTGTCCTCTTTAACCTAGAAAAGCAAACCTCCCAGTAAAAAAAATATGGACATATAAATGTGGCCTTTCTTACTGCTGCTTCTATTGCGCTAAATAGCTTCTCTGAATGCGCGAGGTCCTGTGTGACTCGGCCGCGCAGAGCTTCTTTGTCGCTCAAAATGTGCGTCTTATTCCCATAAATCAAACAGCTGGAGGTGACAAAACTACATTTCTGACATACACAGATCAACCTGATGTGCGATATTTGTACTTCTGTATGCGACTGAGTCTGCATCTGTGTAGGAAGTGCTGGAATGGAGCGGTCGCGGTTTGCGTCATCTGTGGCAAAGCCGAAAGTCTCTGGTACACGGTGAGTGGCTTTTCGCTCTGCCTGCGATGCAACTAAGATGCAATTGAAAGAAAAAGTATAACACTACTCCTCTTGCAGTGTTTCAGTCACGTCGGGCGTCTTGTGCCATATGGCGTACAGACAACCGGTGAGAATATATCTGTATCAGTGTTGTTGATGTGGCCAAAATAAATCAGAATTGCCTACATTTTATTACTCCTCTTCAGGAGAAGGTCAAAGAGGAGACACCGGGAAAATGCCACGATTCACGGGTAGGGTCGGGGCTAAAATGAAGCAAATCGTGTAATTTTAGCCCCTCCCCCACCCCACGGACCTTCAAATGCCTGCACTATTTTCACTGCATCATGAATAGACCCCAATATCACATGTATGAAGCAGCACCCGAAGGTACAGTGGCTCTGAGTGGAGCCTATCCCTGCAATGTGTTCACTTCATTGACAGAACTCCTGTGCATGCATGGTCTACTGACCACGCATGCACGGCGAACATTGGAACCCTTTGCCGGCTAAATTAGCGATCTGCAGGCCAGAGGCTACAACAAGCTAATGCCATCTTCAGATGGTGTTAACTGTGGGCGTTAAGTTCAGGAATGCTTTACATTCCAGAGCTTAGTAAATCTGACCAGATTGTATCTCCCGTAAAAAAACCGATGGGGGTTATGGCTGCCAGCAGGAATGTCTTCATACATTGGAATGATACTAAATATTTGCAGTACCCCCTGAAAACGGCCGTTTTCAGGGAATAAGTTGCAAATATTTAATGATAAATGAGCCCCCTAATGCAGCTGGTGTAATTGGTTCAGGATTCCACACTTGGTATCCTTCATGTTCTTCAAAAGTAGATGTTTGCTCTGCCACTCTCCTGTGATCTTTGTGGAAGACATTGAGGTCCCCAAAGAAGGCTGAGATCATGTGGCTGACTCCTGTCTGTATTGTATATGTCGAGTGGTTGTGGGAGAGCTGAGTATGCGCGGCACAAGATAAAAGTAAGCAGGGGTTGGCTGGCAACTTTCAGCCTGGGGGGCAGGCTCAAGCAAGTGGCCCAGCTTTTTACAGGGAATGCAATGCAAAAAATGGGCATGACAATAATGTTGGGGGTGTGGTTTTTGTAATGTGGGTGTGGTTTAAATAGCTAATGAAATAACAGGCAGTGCCTATATACTGTATATACATTCAATTAGGTGTGAGGTTACCAAAAATCTCACACCTGTGCTGCTCTATATCTGTCTCTAGCTGAGCAGCGGCCAGGGGAGCATGAGTATTCCCTGCCTGCCCCTCTGCAGTCGGATTCCCCTGGAACACTTAAATTGCACCGGCCGGGAGGGGGGGGGCGAGGGGTTTAGATGGCACCCTGCCCAGCCAGCCCCTGAAAGCAAGGCACAGGCACTCTATGTTGGTGACATTGCTAATGGCATTAAAGGGAAAGTATGCATTTTTGCAGATGACACAAAGGTATGCAACAGGGCAGACACACCGGGAGGGGTAAAACAAATGATTGAGGTTCTAGGTATACTAGAGGAATGGTCAAGAGTGTGGCAATTACAGTCTAATGCCAAAAAATGCAGAACCATAAACTTAGGTCTCAAAAATCCAAAGGCTAAATATAGTTTTTTGTTTTTTTTAAACAATTTTTTCTTTATTTCAGTTGAAGCATAACAAAGAGAATCTCACATTAAAGTACATCATGGTATACAATCATTTGAGAGTATAGTAGAAATGTCCGTTCATCAAACAATGGAGATAAGGCAACAGTGTGAATCAATATAGGAATCAATATATATATATAGCATAGTCACAGAAAAGATTCCCTCAGTGAATGAAAATAAGTTGTTTGAGCCCGGATCCACGCCCACACCAACATCCGCATCCACTCCCTCTTAGTGCAAAGCAGTGTGACTCCCCCCCAAATGGGTTTGGTGTACCAAAAACTAGTCAGTACCAAATGAAATTGGGGGGTCCTGTCCATGAACTCTAGTTTCGTACTATAAAGTGTTGTGAAAACATCTCCACACTTGTTCTTTTAATGGGTGGGATAAAGTTTCTATGTAACTTTCCCATGTCTCAAAAAATTTCATTGTAAACCGTTCCTTTTGTAAAGAGGCTTCCAGCCACTCCATTCTAAAAATATGAAAAATGTTCCCTGAGAAAAGGGATATTGACGGGGCCGAGGGTTGTAACCACATCTGTAAGATACATTTTTTAGCTGCTGCGGAAATTATCATTAACAATTTTTTAACACCTTGTGCCATCCTAAGACCCTCCGGTAGTATACCAAATATTGCCCACTCAGGGGTAAGCGGTAAATAGTTAACTAAGTGTTGGGTAGTGTATCTCCATATCTGGACCCAAAATCTCCGGATTATGGGGCATCCCCACAGGCAGTGAAACAGCTCAGCCCATTGTGTACCACATCTAGGGCATGAAGAGTCTTCTAACAATCCCATTAGGTGTCTACGGTGTGGCGACAGATACGTTCTATGCCAAACATTCAAGAAGAGTTCGACATAGGACGCAGCAGGTATTAATTTAATGGAGAGCTCAAAGGTCCTCAACAGTTTTGTCATAGTAAAAGACGGGAAATAGTCTCTCCACTGTGCCAGTCCCGTCGTCATGTCATCATATTGTAGAGGCGTGTGCAAGAATGAATAATGAATAGAGATTGCCCTGGAGGAGGGGTTCCTATCTATTAATAGTTTATCGCATGGGTTGTCATAGTCCTGCGGGGATAGTAGCCTAGAAGTAACAGCCACATAATGTTGAGCTTGTAAGTACGCTAAGGGAATCCTATTCAATATCGGAAAGAGTGACGCTGCCTGTGCAAACGTAAGTGGTTTTCACAACTCGCTATGTGTAATTTGACGTATGGACGTAATACCGTGCTTTTCCCAGAGAGTGAAAGGATGGCCTGCGTTTCCGTCCTGGAAACTGGGGTTGCGGACTAGGGGAAGGAAAAGGGACACATGTGGGTTTAGGGAGCATTTGCGCCGTAGGGAATGCCAAACTCTCCAAGTGGACATTAGCAGTGGGTTCGCGCTAACCGGAGTGGGTATCTCTCCTTCATGCAAATGCAGGAAAGAAATAATACTACCACCATTTAAGAAGGCAGTTTCCAGGGCCATATTGGAGTACATATTTCCACCATGTAGCCAGTCTCTCAAGTAACGTAAGTGGGAGGCATAACTATATTCCAATACATTGGGGAGATTTACACCTCCATTGTGTCTACGCTGCTGCAGTTTCACCAAACTAATACGCGCTCGTTTACCATTCCAAATGAAAGTACGCATGATTTTATTAATTTCTGTCGTAGTATTCCTAGACAGTAAAATAGGAAGGGATTGCAGTGGGTATAAAAGTCTAGGGAATAAAATAATTTTTACCAAGTTCACTCTGCCCAGATACGAAATTTTAAGATGTTTCCAGCGTTCTGTATCCTCCCTCATACTGCGCACAATTTGTTTAAGATTAAGACTGTACAAGTTGTTAAAATTTTTGGGATCTGTACCCCTAGAAAAGTAATTGCTTTGGTAGCCCAACTAACTGGGGTCTCCCGAAACCAAGCCGGGCGCGCATAACCCGGTTTTAAATACAGGGCCGTGGACTTTTCAAAGTTGGCTTCGAACCCCGATACCAGCCCAAATTCTCTGATACGTTCCATCAGCGGCCCCAGGGTCCTCCTTGGTTCTGACAAGAATAAGAGAACATCGTCTGCAAATGCCGATATCTTTACCTCCGCCACGCCAATGCTTATGCCCCTGAATTGGGATGAGCTCTGGAGGACGCGCAACATGGGATCTAACGCTAAGTTGAAAAGCAAAGGCGAAAGTGGGCAACCCTGTCTTGTCCCTCTGGTAAGTTCAATGTTGTCCCCCTTAGTCCCATTAATTAATAATGAAGTGTACGGTCGGGTATAGAAATTTTTTATTAAGCATTGAAATGTCCGTCCAAAGCCCCTTCTTTCTAATATGTCGTAAAGATAGGGCCAAGAGACCATATCAAATGCTTTAGTCACATCTAGGCTCAGGAGCATATTCGGGGTGTCAGTCTGGAGGCTCGCCGCCACAACCGCAGCTATGGCAGTGCGAATCCCCTTCACCGAATGTCTGCCCTTAGTGAAACCCAGTTGATGGTCCGTGAGCATAGACGCTAAAAAGGACTGGAGTCTGTCCGCCATTATCTTAGCCATAATTTTGAAATCAACGTTCAAAAGTGTAATAGGTCAGTAAGAGGATGGTAGGGAATGATCTTTATTGGGTTTTGGTATAAGGGTTGTAAAAGCCTGGTTGAAAGTGGGGTATAAAGGAGACTCTAATTGAATATGTCTGTATAAGGCATGTAATGCCTGGACTGCATCGTGATGCAAGAATTTATAATATTCAATAGAATAGCCATCTGGTCCTGGCGCCTTGTTTAAGTGCATAGAGGAGATAGCCTTAGCAATCTCCTCCTCTGTGATCGCCCTCTCTAAATCTTCCCGCTGTAGGGGTGTTATACAAGGGAGATTTGCCTCGTCTAGTAGTTTGGCCGACAAAGCCGGGTCATGTGAGGTCGGTGTGTAAAGCTGACGAAAATAGTCCTGGAACGTCCGCACAACGTCCGCATTTTGAGTGTGTAAGACATCAGTGCGATTGTCACGTATCACAGAAATGTGGCCACGTTGCTTAAAGCTTTTAGTCATGTTTGCTAGTAAAGTCCCCGTTTTGTTTCCCCAGCGAAAATATTTTTGTGTAGTCAAGTTTCTGCTGAGCTTGTGCTACTAAAAACTGTCATACAGGTGACGAGAGTCAATCTAGGTGTTGTGAGTGAGGGAGTTAGGATTTGCGATATACTCTGCTAAGTGTGACTGCATCGTGTGTAACAGGTCATCATGTTGCGCCTTATTTACCCGATTTCTGTTCGCTACATATGACATAATGTGCCCCCTCATCACTGCTTTAGACGTTTCCCAAAACAAGACAGGGTTGTCCCAGTGCTCCAGATTATCATCCGAAAACTCCGCCCATTTCAACTTGAGAAACTGTTTGAACTGTTCCGAGTGATAAAGGTATGAGGGGAATCGCCAGAAGAGAGGACGTGAGCCCATGGAGCGAGCGCTAAGCGTAACTGACACCGGGGCGTGGTCAGAAACAGCAATGTCACCCACCCGGGCATCCGTAGTGTGCGAGAGCAAAGGCGTGGACAGCAGTATATAATCTATGCGGGAGAAGGACCCATGGACCGCCGAGTGAAACGAGTAAGACCTGTCAGCGGGATTAAACAACCTCCATGGATCAACTAAGGAGTGATCCGCTAGTAATCGAGAAATCTGACCCCATTGGGGGGCCATTCGGTTAATTGGAGCCGGGCTTTTATCAACCGAAGGGTCCGAGATTGTATTGAAATCGCCGCCTATGATAAGTTCGTGATTGCTTCTACTATGAAGAAGTTGCGAAATACGTTGGTAAAAAGCCGGTTGTTCAGTATTGGGAGCATACAGATTGAGCAGAGTGAACTTAGCGTCATATATTTGAACGTCCATGAGAATATAACGGCCCTCCGGGTCCAGGTCTGTGTGCAATATAGTGTAGGGAAGGCGTCGGGCAAAAGCTATCGCCACTCCGCGCGATTTAGTGCGGTATGGCGCAGATATACAATCACCCATCCACCCGTCATGTAGTGTGGAATCTTCCCCCCTCTTCCAATGCGTCTCCTGAATATAGACAATGTCAGGCTTGAGTTTTTTAAGGGCGGAGGTCACTTTTTTGCATTTTATCGGGGTGTTAAGACCCCCCACATTCCATGAGGTGATCGTAATGGAGCAGGGCAGTTGTCGGAAAGAGCCACTTGGCCCAGGGCTGTAAGTCGTCATCCTATACCAGTCAGTGGATGCGTACAAACGTGGGTATATCCAACAAGCGCGGGGCCACCCCTGTCCCAGCAAGCAGGGTGAACCCCAAGGGTGCATAGCAGGCATGGATCCGGGCCCAATACATAAAGTAAGACCGCATACAGTGGGTATAACCAAGAAATAGTCAGCCTCAACTGAAAATTTTCACAATTTTTCCTTTCCAAACAAACAATGCGCCAGCCCCTGAAGTTAATTTCAGGGGGTAGCAAGAATAAACATAAGCATAACCAAACATGGAAAATAAACATCATAACAGTTGGTAAAATAACATATAGAAGATAGAACCAAGTGTATTAATTAACACAAATACAGGAGAGCGTACCATCTCAGTTTCCAAAAAAGCCAGAAAGGTTCATTAATATGACCGGGTAGGGGAGTCCCCAGATTGACGAGTCGGCTGTAAGTGAGCCCGGGCCTCAGTCGGGCTATCAAAAATAAATGTCTGCCCATTTTCGGTGATTTTTAGTTTAGCCGGGTACAACAACGCAAAGCGCTTGTTATGATCAACCAAGAATTTACAGAGCGGGGAGAACTCTTTACGTTTCTGGGCCACCGCGACCGAGAAGTCCTGGAAAATGAGAATACGATGATCCTCAACAACTAAGTCACGGTTCCGTTTAAAAGCAGCCAAGATCTTCTCCTTGTCGCGGTAGTCCAGGAACTTAGCAATTACTGGGCGGGGCCTCCTATCAGGACCCTCACGTTCCGGGCCTAACCTATGAGCTCGCTCAATACGTGGAACGTCTATGTCGCTATGGAGGTTGAGCGCCTCGACCAGTTGTATACTTATAAAATCTATCAGGGCCGACCCCCTAACCTGTTCAGGGATACCCACAAAGCAAAGGTTAATCCGCCTGTGACGATTTTCTAAGTCATCTACTTTGTCGACAAGCGCTTGATAGGAGGCTATAGTGGGTGCGTTAGACGACTGTATGGCATGTAGGTCATCTTCAACGTCACTAACCCGTTGTTCCAGTGTACCCAGCCTATTAGAATGATCAGACAGTGAAGTCAAGGCTGAATCTAGAGATGTTTGTAATTTGTCTAGCCGTTTGTCAATATTGGGCATGAGCTGGTCAAATTTAACCTCAAATTTGGGAAGGAAACTCTGAAGTTTCTCATCCATCATAGGCATGAGCAATTCAAATTTCTCCTCAGTTTTTGGCATTAATACATCGAGTAACGCTGATGCCACGTCTAGGGACGGTGTAAGTGGTCTCCCCCTCTCCTCAGTGGAATGTACGGGGGAGGAACCACCTTGTGGTGAAGGTGGGGAGGGGCCAGGCTTCGCTGGTGTTTTTTTGGGGTTAACCATAGTACGAGTGGTTCTGGGCGGGAGTGAGGACAGTGACTTGTTAAGAAACTTGTCCATACACCAGGCCAGATGATAAATAATCCAAGGGTCAGAGTATCAAGGGGTAAGGTAGTTCCAGCCCGGGAGTGATATAACCAGTAGATAAGAGGCCGCTCTCCAAGGAATCTACAAATTCACATCCTAGAGGTCAAACAGTAAATGCTAGAATGAGAATTACCCGAGGCATAATGCCACAGAATACATACAAGGACAATGGTATAATAATTTGAGTAATAACTAAAATCCAAATCTTGAAACACAAAAAGCGATTGCAGTTAGGTCATACACCCCTAATTCCAGAACCCCACACAATTAAGAGTAAAAGAAATAGGTGAGTCAAAGTAAGATAAGGCTGCATTAAAACAAAAAACAAAACAAAAAGAAAAAGACTAAAGAAAATTATACTATCCAACCACAAGATGGCGCTGTTGCTGTGTATAGTAGAATTTCTGGGCTCCTGAATATGATAGAAATCAGAGTATGCGAGTAAAGGAAGTCCAGTAGAAAACCAGGGTAATTAAACACAAAAAGTCACCGCAATAAAGGTAAATGACCTCTTCGCCTTGGGGAAGTGCCGGGGGAGTTGGGTAAATAAGCAAGGTCCGGTTAAAGGCAGTTTACACTCTTCTCAATAACAGCCACCTAGCAGTCCTCTGCAATCGCAAGAACAACTGTTCATGGAGAGGTTTTGCAGCTAGATATAGAACCGCAACCTCACCCGTCCGGGTAGTAATTATAGGTGAGAGCACAATAATTCCCCAGTGCCAGGAAAGTATGGGTGTAAGTATGAGTAGGGGGGGAGAGAAAATCAAAGCAGAGGGGGAAGATGGAGTGGGCTAGCAAGGATGGTGCTGGGGAGTTGGAAAACACAATAGGGGGGAATGGAACAAAGATGAGGGTGGAGAAGGGACCAGGGTCTGTTAGTAAAGGAGAAAGAAAGGAGGTGGGGTAGACACACAATATTAGTACCTGGGGAAGAAGGAGCTCGCCATCCAGTGTAGGCAAGCAGGGTCCCCGTCAGTGTCGCCAACGAGGCCGTAGGAGCCACAGGGTGGAGATGGTTCCAGGGACCTCGCACGGTCAGTCTAATATGCAATCCCGGCAGGAGCAGGTTCACCAAGGTAGAAGGAGCATGGCTAGCGGCTGTGCAGCAGCAGGACCCCAGACTGCACCAGAATGGATCCGGACTCCAGCGTAGAGGCTCCCTTCCCCACATGGGTCGTCCGTGTCGAGTCTCCCGTCTCACGAGTGCCGCGGGATGCAGGGTCCAGGCACGTCTCCGAGAGCGGCAGCAGTGCCCCGCTGTCGCTTGTAGACAGTTGCGGGAGCGGGATCAGTGAGCGGCGGTCAGTTGGACGCCGCGGACAGCGCGCTCCCAGTCCCAGCAGGGGTCACAAGTAAGAGCGGGTGTGCGCCCGCGACTCCTCGCGTCCCGCTTCGATGAGGGCTCCCCGCATCAGCACAGAGATCAGTTCAGGAACGTCAGGGGTCGGGTGCCGGTATATTAGTAGCGGTTGGACGCGGGTAGTGTCCACAGTTTACAGCGAGGGTTACAGGTGGAGGCCAGTTCGCACCATCAGCACGCTGGGGGTCATGCCGGCCATCAGATCCGATGGCTTGACTCCGGGGTAATATACAGGTCTCCCGCACAATGGGGGTCATTCCGAGTTGTTCGCTCGCAAGCGGATTTTAGCAGATTTGCTCATGCTAAGCCGCCGCCTACTGGGAGTGAATCTTAGCATCTTAAAATTGCGAACGATGTATTCGCAATATTGCGATTACACACCTCGTAGCAGTTTCTGAGTAGCTTCAGACTTACTCGGCATCTGCGATCATTTCAGTGCTTGTCGTTCCTGGTTTGACGTCACAAACACACCCAGCGTTCGCCCAGACACTCCCCCGTTTCTCCGGCCACTCCTGCGTTTTTTACGGAAACGGTAGCGTTTTTTCCCACACGCCCATAAAACGGCCTATTTCCGCCCAGTAACACCCATTTCCTGTCAATCACATTACGATCGCCAGAACGATGAAAAAGCCGTGAGTAAAAATCCTAACTGCATAGCAAATTTACTTGGCGCAGTCGCAGTGCGGACATTGCGCATGCGCATTAAGCGGAAATTCGCTGCGATGCGAAGATTTTTACCGAGCGAACAACTCGGAATGACCACCTATATTGGTATCCCTCTGGTCAGGGAAAGCTCGGCTGCCAGATGATACAAGTTTGCCTTCAGTGGGTCCCGCAAAAGGAAAGGCTTGTGAGGGATTCCTCATGGAGCTTGGAGGAGCCACATTAAAAAGCGGCCATGCTAGCTGGCCCCGCCCCCGGAAGTCCCTAAATATAGTTTTAATGGCACTATACTGGAAACTGCGGGTAATTCACAAAAGGGGGGGGGGGGGGGGAGGGCACCTCTTGCAGTCAGGTGGAGGGGGCATGGAAATTATGCTATAGGGCCCCAATTGACATAGCTACACCCCTTGTCATTGGTACGGTCTCATCTAGAATACTGTGTTCATTTCTGGAGGCCATATCGCCAGAAGGATATTGAGATGTGCGGCGGGCACTTTTCATGTTTTGTGTTTTGGTTCTAATTCCATTTTCGTGTTTTGGTTTTGGCTTGGTTTTGCCAAAACTACCCTTTCGTGTTTTGGTTTTGGATCTGGATGATTTTTGAAAAAACCCATAAAAACAGCTAAATCACAGAATTTGGGGGTAATTTTGCTCCTACAGTATTATTAACCTCAATAACAATCATTTCCAGTCTATTCTGAACACCTCACACCTCACAATATTGTTTTTAGGCCTAAAAGTTGCACCGAGGTAGCTGTATGACTAAGCTAAGCGACACAAGTTTGCGGCACAAACACCTGGCCCATCTAGGAGTGGCACTGCAGTTGCAGACAGGATGGCACTAATCAAAAACTAGTCCCCAAACAGCACATGATGCAAAGAAGAAAAGAGGTGCAATTAGGTAGCTGGATGGCCAAGCTAAGCGACACAAGTGTTCGGCACAAACACCTGGCCCATCTAGGAGTGGAACTGCAGTTACAGACAGGATGGTAGATTTAAAAAAAAGGCCCCAAACAGCACATGATGCAAAGAAGAAAAAGAGGTGCAATGAGGTAGCTGGATGGCCAAGCTAAACAACACAAGTGTGTGGCACAAACACCTGGCTCATCTAGGAGTGGCACTGCAGTTACAGACAGGATGGCACCTAAAAAAAACTAGTCCCCAAACAGCACCTGATGCAAAGAAGAAAAAGAGGTGCAAGATGGAATTGTCCTTGGGCTCTCCCACCCACCCTTATGTTGTATAAACAGGACATGCACACTTTAACAAACCAATCATTTCAGCGACAGGGTCTGCCACACGACTGTGGCTGAAATGACTGGTTTGTTTAGGCCCCCACCAAAAAAGAAGCATTCAATCTCTCCTTGCACAAACTGGCTCTACAGAGGCAAGATGTCCACCTCATCATCATCCTCCGATTCCTCACCCCTTTCACCGTGTACATCCTCCTCACTGAATATTAATTCGTCCCCACTGGAATCCACCATCATAGGTCCCTGTGTACTTTCTGAAGGCAATTGCTGGTAAAGGTCTTCCTGGAAGACTTTATAATTCATTTTGATGAACATCATCTTCTCCACATTTTGTGGAAGTAACCTCCTAAGCCCAGTGCTTAAAGTGGTCCTAGAGAATTGGTGGAACTCACCCCCCTCCCCAAGGAGTAAAAGAAGTAAACTTATTGCGCGCGCCGTATTCGCGTGCCGCCAGAGGAGGGGGCGTGGCCTCAAAAAGGGGCATGGTCTCAAAAAGAAAGGGGCGTGGTCACACAATAGTAATAATGCCCACAGTAGTAGCACCCCGTAATACACATAATGCCCACAGCAGTAGCGCCCCTTATACAATGCCCACAGTAGTAGTGCTCCTTATGCAATGTCCACTGTACTGATAATGCCCACAGTGGTAGTTCCCCTTATATAGAACCCATAGTAGTGGTGCCCCTTATGCAATGCCCGCAATAGAAGTGCCCCTTATGAAGTGCCCCCTTTACAATGCCCTCATTAGTAGTGCCCCCAGTAGTAATGCACTTAATGATAATGCCCCCAGTAGTAATGTTGACTGTAGTAATGCCCCCAGTCATTTAGCCCCAGTAGTTATGCCCCCAGTGGTAATGCCCCTGCAGTAATGACCCCAGTAATTTAGACCCCAGTTGCTTAGCCCCCATGTAGTTTGCCCGTTAGTAATGCCCCCAGTAGTTTTCCCACTTGTAGTTTGCCTCCTTGTAGTTCAGTCCCTGTAGTTATGCCCCCTTTTAGTTTGCCCCTTGTAGTTTAGCCCCCAGTAGTTTAACCCTTGTAGTTATGCCCCCTGTAGTTTGTCCCAAGTAGTAATACCCCCAGTAGTAATGTCCTCCTGTAGTTTGCCCCAAGTAGTAATGTCCCCAGTAGTTTAACCCCTGTAGTTATGCCCTTAGTAGTTTAGCCACCCTGTAGTAATGCCCCCAAGTAGGAATGCCCTCCTGTAGTTTGCCCCCAGTAGTAATGCCCTCCTATAGTTTGCCCCCAGTAGTAATGCCCCCGTTAGTAATACCCCCAGTAGTAATGCCCCCAGTAGTAATGCACCCAGTAGTAAGCCCCCGTTAGTAATGCCTTCAGCAGTTAGCCCCCATGTAGTTTAGCCCCCAGTAGTAACGCCCCACTGTAGTTTGCCCCCAGTAGTAATGCCCTCCTGTAGTTTGCCCCCAGTAGTAATGCCCTCTTGTAGTTTGCCCCAGTAGTAAGGCCCCCGTTAGTAATGCCCCCACTAGTAATGCCCCCATTTGTAATGCCCCCAGTAGTAAGCCCCCATTAGTAATGCCCCCAGTAGTTAGCCCCCATTAGTAATGCCTTCAGTAGTTAGCCCCCATGTAGTTTAGCCCCCAGTAGTAATGCCCCACTGTAGTTTGCCCCCAAGTAGTAATGCCCCTGTAGTTATACCCCCAGTAGTAATGCCCTCCTGTAGTTTGCCCCCAGCAGTTAGCCCCATTAGTAATGCCCCCAGTAGTTTTCCCACAATAGTAATGCCCCCCCAGTAGTAATGCCCCCCCCCAGTAGTAATGCCCCCAGTAGTTTGCCCACAGTGGTAATGCCCCTCCCCCCAGTAGTAATGCCCCCAGTAGTTTGCCCCCGGTAGTAATGCCCCCCAGTAGTAATGCCCACAGTAGTAATGCCCCCCCCAGTAGTTTGCCCCTAGCAGTTAGCCCCCATTAGTAATGCCCCCAGTAGCTTGCCCACAGTAGTAAAGCCGCCAGTAGTAATGCCCCCCAATAGAAGCGCTGCTACACATAGGAAAAAAATAAAAATAAAAATCACCATACTCACCGATCCCCGCTCCGATTCCAGACCGCTGCAGTCCTTCCTTCCGGCACCCGCTCCTCAGCACTATGAGAGAGACGTCATGACGTCTCTCCCATAGCGCACAGTGACCGAGTCGGAAGCCGGAGCTCAGTACTGAGCGCCCGCTGATAACGCAATCTCAGCAGGCGCCCGGCATCTTCCAGCAGCAGCGGCACAGCGGGTTAGGTGAGCCGGAGGAGGCGGAACTGCGTTCCGTCTCCAAGCGGAAATGACGGAACGCAGTTCCGCCCCGTTCCGGCTCACTTTATCCCGTCTACGCCGATCGCTGACAAGGTTACCGGCTGCACTAAACACTCTTTCGGAGTACACACTGGAGGGGGGGGGGGGGGGGCAACATAGGTTTAATAAAGCCAGTTTGTGCAAGGGCCTCCAAATTGCTTCTTTTTCCTGACAGTATATGTACGGACTGTCTGACATGCCTACTTGGATGCTGTCAGTCATATAATCCTCCACCATTCTTTCAATGGTGACAGAATCATATGCAGTGACAGTAGACATGTCAGTAATCGTTGGCAGGTCCTTCAGTCCGGACCAGATGTCAGCTTTCGCTCCTGACTGCCCTGCATCACCGCCAGCGGGTGGGCTCGGAAATCTCATCCTTTTCCTTGCAGCACCAGTGGCGGGAGAAATTGAAGGAGGAGCTGTTGACGGGTCACGTTCCGCTTGAGTTGACAATTTACTAACCAGCACCTCTGCACACTCGTGTCTGCTGGAAAGAGAGATACAACGTAGGCTTTAAACCTAGGATTGAGCACGGTGGCCAAAATGTAGTGCTCTGATTTCAACAGATTGACCACCCTTGAATCCTGGCAAAGCGAATGAAGGGCTCCATCCACAAGTCCCACATACTTAGCGGAATCACTCCGTCTCAGCTCCTGCTGCTTCTGCAAAAGCCTAATGAGGGGAATGACCTGACTCAAGCTGGCAGTGTCTAAACTGACTTCTCGGGTGGCAAGTTCGAAGGGTTGGAGAACCTTGCACAAGACGGAAATCATTCTCCACTGCGCTTGAGTCAGGTGCATTACCCCTCCTTTGCCTATATCGTAGGTGGATGTATAGGCTTGAATGGCCTTTTGCTGCTCCTCCATCCTCTGAAGCATATAGAGTGTTGAATTCCACCTCATTACCACTTCTTGCTTCAGTTGACGGCGGGGCAGGTTCAGGAGTGTTTGCTGGCGCTCCAGTCTTCGGCACGCAGTGGCAGAATGCCGAAAGTGGCCCGCAATTTTTCTGGCCACCGACAGCATCTCCTGCACACCCCTCTCATTTAAAAAAAAATTTTGCACCACCAAATTAATTGTATGTGCAAAACATGGGACATGCTGGAATTTGCCCAGATGTAATGCACGCACAATATTGGTGGCGTTGTCCGATATCACAAATCCCCAGGAGAGTCGAATTGGGGTAAGCCATTCTGCGATGATGTTCCTCAGTTTTCATAAGAGGTTGTCAGCTGTGTGCCTCTTATGGAAAGCGGTGATACATAGCATAGCCTGCCTAGGAATGAGTTGGCATTTGCAAGATGCTGCTACTGGTGCCGCTGCGGGAGGCCATACATCTACCCAGTGGGCTGTTAAAGTCATATAGTCCTTAGTCTGCCCTGTTCCACTAGTCCACATGTCCGTGGTTAAGTGGACACTGGATACAACCGCATTTTGAAGGACACTGGTGACTCTTTTTCTGACGTCTGTGTACATTCTCGGTATCGCCTGCCTAGAGAAGTGGAACTTAGATGGGATTTGATACCGGGGACACAGTACCTCAAACAAATCTTTAAGTGACTCTGAACTAATGGTGGATGCCGGACGCACCTCTAACACCAACATAGCTGTCAAGGCCTGAGTTAGCACTGCTCTCATATTTCATCTTCCTCACAAAGGACTGTTGGACAGTCAATTGCTTACTGGAAGTAGTACAAGTGGTCTTCCGACTTCCCCTCTGGGATGACAATCGACTCCCAGCAGCAACAACAGCAGCGGCAGCAACAGCAGGCGTACCACTCAAGGATCCTACGGAGGAATCCCAGTTAGGAGAGGACCCCTCAGTCTTGACAGTGATATGGCCTGCAGGACTACGGACGTTCCTGATTGAGGAGGAAGTTGACGTTGAGGGAGTTGGTGGTGTGGCTTGCAGGAGCTTGGGTACAGGAGGAAGAAGGGATTTAGGTGTCAGTGGACTGCTTACGCTCTTACCCAAAGTTTCTGAACTTGACAGTGACTTCTGATGAATGTGCAGCAGGTGATGTATAAGGGAGGATGTTCCTAGGTGGTTAACATCCTTACCCCTACTTATTACAGATTGACAGAGGCAACAGATTGCTTGACACCTGGGCCAACATTTACTAAGAATTCGAGTTTGTCCGTTTTGTGTTTTTTTTTCTAAGTCCCAATCCGGGAATTCACTAAGCACCAATCTCGGCAGTGTTTGGACTATTCGTAATGGTTTGATTTGCAAAGTTCCGAAATACGAATGAATAGACCATCGGTCAAACGCGGCTGTTATTTCATTCAATACGGGAATTCACTATTCATTCGTATTTGGGTGTTAGTTTCTGAGTGTTCAATTGCGGTCGTATTTTTTTGCGAATCGGTAAAAAAAGCGGCAAAAAAATAGACCTGCTTTTTTCAATCGTGTTTACATGTGTTGCAACTCAAAAATCAATCACACCTGAATTAGGATGCATATAAAAGGATGTTAGGCCCATTTCAATACACCTACACTCAGAAATGGCAGCAGGACTGTGGGCCAGTGATCTTTTGTGTGCTGTGGGATTCCTCAGACTCAGACATCAGCCTGTAAGTACCCAGGGCCAAGAAACTGAACATGGTCAGCAGGTTGTACAGGTTCCGCGGAGGCTGCGCAAGCCTCGTTTTTTTAGGGGGCATTTAAACTTGAACGCATTGTCCGATGATAAGGTCATACAGATGTTACGTCTAAATCGTAACAACATTTTCCGTCTGTATGACCTTATCAAACTGGGCCTAGACCCTGAGACAGCACGCTCTTGCTCTGTCTCAGGCCTGCACAAACTCCTGGCTGTGTTGCACTTTCTGGCTACTGGCAGCTTTCAGGCTGTGTCTGGGGATGTCATAGGAATCTCACAGCCCTCATTTTCCAGAATCTTAACACAGGTGATGTATACCTAACAACCTCTTCTGTTTTGTGTTTGTTTTAATTTCTCGGTGGCAATTTCTGTCCTAAAATCTCATGTTTATTGTTCTTTAAAATATACACACAGGTGTTGGCTGTTTTGCAGCCCCACATCGAGACCTCAATCTGCTTCCCTACCCAGGATTCTCAGTGGCATGCCGTCAGGGTAGAATTCTATGAGCTGGCTGGCATGCCCAATGTGCTTGGAGCCATAGATTGCACACACATTCAGCTGAGACCACCTAGGGGGAGGCAGCACATATATACGAATCGCCATTTCGAACACTCCACAAATGTGCAGGTGGTTTGTGATGCAAATCTCAAAATAATGAGTGTTTTTGCTGGTTACCCTGGGGGCTGCCATGACTCCTTCATCCTCAGTCAGTCATCCCTCTTTGATAAGTTTGAGGATGGACAAATGCCAGATGGATGGCTGCTGGGTATGTAATTTGATATGTGTAGGCCAGCGTATACTTTGTCCAAATACAGGGGCAGATGTATTAACCTGTAGAAGGCATAAGGAAGTGAGAAACCAGTGATCTGTGCAAGGTGATAAAGGCACCAGCCAATCAGGTCCAATATGTAAATGAACATTTAGGAACAGATTGTCTGCTGCCTTTATTACCTTGCACATATCACTGGTTTTTCACTTCCTTATGCCTTCTACAGGTTAATACATCTGCCCCACAGTGTGTTACTTATGTGTTGCTGTATCTTAACATGAATCACGTTACTATATCTGTCTTTTAGGTGATGGAGGATATGGCTGTTTCTCTTGGCTTCTAACTCCATTGTCCCGACCTGATACCCCTGCTGAACACAATTACAATCATGCACATAAGTCCACGCGGAATGTGATAGAAAGATGTTTTGGTGTGCTGAAATCTAGGTTTCGGTGTCTGGATAAGTCTGGTGGCCTTTTGTTGTATAGTCCCTCCAAGGTGACTCAAATTGTGTTCTGCTGCTGCTTTCTTCATAACATGTATTTGCAACAACATCTGCCACATGTTGAGGAGGAGGAGGAGGAGGAGGAGGAGGAGGAAGAAAGCAGCCAGCAAGCAGAGGAATTAGAGACATCTGGTGATACTGGGAGTACAGATGTAGGGAGGCAGGTTAGGCAAGAGCTCATCACTCGCTATTTCTAAGGTAAGTTTGGTTTGCTTATTTCATTTGTTGTGTAATCATAAATAGATGTTTGGCCATTTTTATTGCCAAAACCATTACTCAGAATTTGTCTGTCTCCTTGACACATACAAACATACCCTCGCTTTATGAAAAACAAATGTTGCATGTGTATTGTGTGTATTTTTGAACTCAAAACAACAGATTATGAGTGGCATGCAGTAAGTCTGGATAAGTGATCTTAAACTTGCAGTGCTAATTTCTTACAAGCCCACATAATCCATGTAGTATTTCACTTTATCATTGTGTGTAACGTCCTAATGCACAGGTTCACAAACTCGGCCCTCAGGACCACACACAGTGCATGTTTTTCACGTAACCCAGTAGAAGCACAGGTGTATGAATTACTCACACACATATGTTAAAAGGTTCACAGGTGGAGCTAATTATGTCACTTGTGATTCTGTGAGGAGACCTGCAAAACATGCACTGTGTGGGTTCCTGAGGGCCGAGTTTGAGAACCTGTGTTCCCAAAAAACACTCCTCAACATATAATATGTTAGCCTTGAGGAATACATGTGTCCCTATGTGTGATGCACCATCATATTTAAGACACACAAACTTACTGTAATCAGGAATAATTTATTTCCTAATGTTTGATGCAGTAAACTTGATGATGTGTAAGTAAATACACAGTTTGCCACATATATACATTATTATACACATTCTTTGTTTTTTGTTTAAAAAGTACATATTTGTTTGTTTCAGCATCATGTGTAATAACATTTTTACTAATTTTTAACACACACAAACATGTCCCAAAAATACTGACATTCATTTTGTCAATGTTTTCTAAAAAATTCAAAGCCAACATATTAAAAGCTTTTTACGCAACTCAATTGTGTTCTTCTTGTAATGTTGTATAGAGAAGAAAGGTAAAATATGTATCAATAACATTGTAATTTGGATTGTCTGCAGGAAAAGTGAATGATTGGAATCTAGAAAGAGTAATGATTAGAAAAAAATCAAGTGGTCAGTTTACTTCCTGCTAAAGACATTCTGCCTGGCTGCCAATTATTGTGTCTGCAGGAAAAGAGAATGATTGGAATCTAGAAAGAGTAATGATTAGAAAAAAATCAGGTGGTCAGTTTACTTCCTGCTAAAGACATTCTGCCTGGCTGCCAATTATTGTGTCTGCAGGAAAAGAGAATGATTGGAATCTAGAAAGAGTAATGATTAGAAAAAAATCAAGTGATCAGCTTACTTCCTGCTAACATGTATGTGCGGCTCCATCAACATTTCCCTCCTCCAATACAAAAAAAAAAATGGTAAAGAATAAATGTGCCTACAAATTTTATGTTGTTGTTTGTACCACTTATAATTAATGATGTTGTAAAAATTGTCAAGGAGCTAAGTGTTATATTTTTTTTGCCAAACATACACTTACTAACTATTTTGAGTTACTTATCACAAATGTCTAACTTGTATTTTTTTTACGTTTTTTTGGTGGCTGCTTGTCCTGCCCTTTGCCTTTAGCACTGTCATGTTGTCGTGCTCTGGTGGAGCGTCTTGGTGCTGATGAGACTGGCGTGATATTTGGAGTAGTCGTACCAGAACTGCTGCTTGTTTGCTGTTGGTGCATGCATCTGAGTGTTTCATTCAGATTAGTGAGGGTGGCATTGAGTTCACATGTAGCAGCATTTTGATTGTCTACTATTAGGAATAAAGTTTAATTAATCTTTTGATTGTTTTGAAAAATGTTCATATAACTTTGCTGTTGTCTGTGCTGTTCTTCCATTAGTCTGTGCTGTTCTTCCATTAGTCTGTGCTGTTCTTCCATTATGCGCTGTAAGTTGCCCATGACCTGTGTAATGTCTGTACGCATGAGTTCCATGGTATTGCCTATTCTGGTTGTTTGTTCATTTTGTCTACTCAGATTTCTTGATATTCTTCTGAGGTGAGATGGTAGGCTTGCAAACATTTGTGTCTGCCTACGCAGGCAATCTTCATTAGTGGCCTGCTGTCTAGCCCAAATGGACCAAAACACCTGATCAGGGCCTTGTGTTCCTGGTGTTGTTGGGCTGCGTTGTGGTAGTGGTGTGCTTTGCTGTGGTGGTGTACTCACAGGTGCTGGGGGGCTCATTCCTTGCCTTAATGGCTGCATTTCTAAGATGTTTGTCTCCTCCATGTCACTGTGTTGCTGTTGTTGCGGAGGGATGCTGTTCCCAGGACTAGAAGCTGAAATGTGACAAAAATATCTGTTAGCTATCCATATGTTTGAGAAATGTAAGTAAATCACTACACATGGAACACATGTCATTCACTGTTGCTTTCAACTATTCTGCCTAGCAACATCATCACTCATAGCTTAAATACATACATATGCCTGTTTGTGGCAAATGTGTCTGATTAGTTAATTGTGAAAGCAAACACTTTAGTTTTATTGTAGCTCACACATACTCCACCATAAAAACACATTGGAATACATAATGTGTTACCTTATAGCAGTATTTTTCAACCAATGTGCCGTGGCACACTAGTGTGCCCTGAGCAGTCTCCAGGTGTGCCGCCATAGAAGCAGAGCCGGGACCATCAGTGTTTTGCTGCTACTGAGGCCCTGGAATGATCAATACTGGTAGGTTTAGTAGTTGCAGAGCCAGTTCTAATTTTGGGTCCGGGCGGTGTTGGGCTCTTCTGGCTTTCTCAGATGTGGCTCAGGCGTTACCTATGGAGAAGCTGCGACATGACATCCTAGGACACGCAACTGCACCACGCATCACCATTATATTTGAGTGTGCCTTGGCAATATTTAAATCTTGTTCAGTGTGCCGCGAGTTGTAAAAGGTTGAAAATCTCTGCCTTATAGCTTTGATCAAACAAATATAGTAATGTTTTTATATGTATTTTGCAATGTTACCTCAAACACACATGTGAAATTTTGAAAAACCACCTTACTTTTTGCAAAAAAAACAACAACATGTTTTTTTGTTGCAGCATCTTACACACAATGTCATACTGTATGGCTCAAGTGGACATACATATCTTTACTGGATGTGGACAAGGCCATTTAGCTTGGATTCCATTTCAGCTTTTACTTACTGCGGTAAGTATTTAAGTTTTTTATGTGTTTTGACTTGCGGTTATGAAATATTTTGATTACGTTCTTTAATTTTTCACATTTATTTCAGTTTGATACTCATAATCAAGATGAGGGGAGTGTGGATGATGTCTTGGAGGTGTGTCCAAAATTTGGAGTGGGGGGACAGAACATACAGACGATAATCTTCGTGGCGGGGTAGCCACCTGTGTTTGGGCCGGGACATACGACCTTGCTTTCTTTTCGGCTACAGGTTTTTTGTGGTGATGTCTTACAGAAGTGCCACTTCTGCTGCTCCATACTTCTTTTGATGGACCTTTTAATGAAAGTGCAATTTTGTTATGGCCATTCCTTTACAAGCATACCCTATACTACAATGGACACTTTACCTGCTTCCGCAGCGTCATCATCATCAGATGTGATAGGAATTACTGACCGACGAGTAGTACTGCTTTTTTCTAACACTGTATAAAATAAAAAATATAACATTTTTCATGCTATTGTGTATACATCCACCCATTATGCTTATAAACATTTATTCTTTTAGAAATGCTTTGTTTAAAAAAAAAAACCATAAGGACCGGAAAAACAAAATTAAAAAACATAAAACAATAAACATTGTCCAATAGACATATGCTCTATGGCAAAATCAACACAGGAAAACATGTACAGGACACTGACATAGGCCACAAGTAATATAAATAAAAAAAAACAACCAAAAACACACACATCTTCATTTTGTATTGAAAGGATAAATATTACAGATGCAATATATAAATTGCTCTGTGATGTGGCACTCCAAACACACATTACCACTATATGAGCCAAAACAAAATGTAGCAATATTTTAAAAATTACACTGCAGTGTGGTGTCACGCTACAAATACAAGCAAAAAATTATCAAAGAAATAGTGTTATTTTGATTAAAAATTTAACATTATCTAATAATGACATTACACATGTAAGTGGTTTCCAAACCACTTTCCACTACTCCAGCCTCTAACATGACAACCACTGTTTTTTAAACATTGCACATGGATCACTTTAATATAAAACATAGTCACAATTTTAAAATAAAAAACGGCCAAAGGAAAACATTATTGCAGGACAATTCAGAGACACACCAAGTCCAAACTACACATGCAAAATATCTTTCAGAAAAACACATGACATACAATAAAGTAAGATGTTACATTGGCTTTTGTATAAAACAAATACCAAAACAATGTATTGGCTGACACACACTTGAAGATGGGAGTAATATGCAACGTCACATGACACACATTTAAAAAATAAAAAAACTAACATAGAATGTAAATGCAAATACACATGCTCACCATTCTTCCTGGGCCGATCTGAATCCCGGACATGGGTTGCAGAGACAACTTCAGGTGGTATTACACTCCGCATGGGCTCCTCATACTCCAGATATCTTGCAATATAGGGCTGCCCACCACCGGTTTTCCGAGCCGACTTGGCCTCCTTGGCCATTTTGAACTTGACACATCGCTTTATGTCATAGTACCGTTTGCGGCACATGTCCTCCGTCCGCTTGACCAACCCCTCACTATTGACAGCAGCAACAACTTTCGCCCACAACACCGTCTTCCTCCGTGTTGGCACCTTGGCGGACTCAGGGCCAAATAGCTGCCTCTGATACTTCATTAGCTCACGCACCAATGCCACATTTTCAGCAAAACTAAACTTTACATTCCGCCCAGTCTTAGTAGTGGTGCATGGCTGCGAAGCACTCTGACTGTCACTATCACTTAATGCTGCTGCAGCAACCTCACCCACCTCCTCCACCTCACTAACCTCACTAACACTCACCTCCTCCACCTGACCGACCTCCTCCCCCTCACTCACACCCTCCACCTCACCCACCTCTGAGTCACACATAATTGTGTGTCTAAACAGTTAACACAGAAAAAAAACAACAACACACTCCTCCACTACCACTACACAACTCACACACACCCACACACACACACACACACACACACACACACACACACACACACACACACACACACTGACAAGGGACTATAAAGAAAAATAACTAGGACTAAAAATTAGACAAAACCACAAAATACAAGACAACAAGAATGACAAGACGACTTTCAAACACAATACCACACTCAGAAATCGCTACCAACACTCCTCACCAAACCTCAAATTCACCTACCTCCACAGCACAACCTCCCTCCTCCTCACCACTAACTAAACCCACGAGGTGCGGACGGTTTGGGGCGTATTTATATGGTTGCGCACAGACACTCCTGCCATCTGAAACACAACCAATCACGAACGGGGATGAAAATCGAAACTGAAAGTGAAAATGCGGCCGCTGGAAAAAAAAAACCCTGCCGCGTTTAACTTAGGAAAAAAAAAACCAGCAAATTCAACAAAAACACGTACGCAAACGACAATGACGGCCGTAAATGTGCCAAAAAAAACGACTGGCATCGACATCGGAAAACATGACAACCATAAAGTCGACTGCTTCGTAACTTTGCGTATATGGATTCAAAAAGTTGCATGAAAATGCACCTGATACAAAACGAGTTTAAACACTACACAAACCGACTCAAACACGAATATTAGTAAATATTGCCCCTGTTGTCCGGATTTGAGGAGAAATAATTCCACACCAAAGAGGTGGCTTTTTTGGTAGTTTGCTCAGGCATCACAATGGGCTTCTTCGTCCCAAGGACAACAGGTGTCTTTCCCGGTGCCTGACTTAAACAAACCACATCACCATCAGAATCCTCATCGTCAACTTCCTCCTCAGCGCCAGCAACACCCATATCCTCATCCTGGTGTACTTCAACAGTGACATCTTCAATTTGAATATCAGGAACTGGACTGTAGGTGCTCCTTCCAGCACTTGTAGGGGGCGTGCAAATGGTGGAAGAAGCCACCTCTTACCGTCCAGTGTTGGGAAGGTCATGCATTGCAACCGCCGACACACTTGGACTCTCCTTGGGGATTTGTGATACCATCTGAGAGCGCACAGTTTTTTTCTGTGCTCTTTCCAGCTTAACTCTTTTAATTTTTCTAGCGGGAGGATAAGGGCTTCCATCGTCATGTGAAGCTGAACCACTAGCCATGAACAAAGGCCAGGGACTCAGCCGTTCCTTGCCACTCCGTGTCGTAAATGGCATATTGGCAAGTTTACGTTTCTCCTCAGACAATTTAAATTTCTTTTTTTGGTTCTTTTTACTGAACTTTGGCTTTTTGGATTTTACATGCCCTCTACTATCACATTGGACATCGGCCTTGGCAGACGACGTTGATGGAATTTCATCGTCTATGTCATGGCTAGTGGCAGCAGCTTCAGCAATAGGAGGAAGTGGTTCTTCTTGATCTTTCCCTATTTTCTCCTCAAAATTTTTGATCTCCATTATTTTTTGTTAGTTATATGAGACAATGGTGGTCATTCCGAGTTGTTCGCTAGCTGCTTTCGGTCGCAGCGCGGCAATTAGGTAAAAAAGCAGCATTTCTGCGCATGCATATGTGATGTTAGTGTATTAGAATGCTTAATATTTGTAGACACTCCCTTACTAATCTGTGTAAGCCTGAATCTTCAGTGATGGTCCCTGGGACCAGGGGGATGCTGGGAAGTGGGTGGTCCAGTGTGCAGTGTGTCTGGAGTTGGTGATGGAATAAACAGCACAGCAGTGAACTCACATGTCTCTGTGTCCTTATGACTGGATTTACAAACATATGAACAAAACATGGTGTCAGAAGAAATTTAATGTGGACTGCTAGTGCTCTCAGAGTGTGAAAGAATCTTGCAGAAGTCTGTAAGGCTGTGATACTCAGTGTCTGCAAAGCCTGTCGTGTGCTCCTCTCTTCAAACAGTGAGTAACCATGGATAAACTGGCTCCTCCAACCGGCATGCTGATGTCTGGTAACTTGTCTGAAAAGTGGAAAAGATTTAAGCAAAGGTTTAATATATATCTTGCTGCATGTGGAGCTGATACAGAGGCTGACAAAACTAAGGCATCCATTTTCCTCCATGTGATAGGAGAGGATGTGCTGGACATTTATAACAGTTTTCAGTTTGCTGAGGGGCAAAATATGGTGCCATCTTCTATAATGCAAAAGTTTGAAGATTACTTTGTGCCAAGGAAAAATGTGACATATGAAAGATATAAGTTTTTCACATGTGATCAGAAGTCTGCAGATGGATTTGATCAGTATGTTACAGAGCTGCAATCACTCAGTAAAACCTGTGAGTTTGGTAATTTAAAGGATTCACTGATTAGAGATCGTATTGTCTGTGGAATACCTGATAATGGATTCAGAGAGAGACTGCTGAGAGAGCAAGACCTAACACTAGACAAGGCAGTGACTATGTGCAGATCTGCAGAAATAACTAGATTTCAAGCCAAAAAGTTACACAAGGAAGCTGTTGTCCATGTTGTGCAGAAAACAGAGCCAAGCAAACCTCCATTCTCAAGAATGAAGCAGTCTAAGCCACAGTCTAACAAGGAAATGTGTAGTAGATGTAGAAATGCTCACAATCCTAAAATGTGCCCTGCTTATGGTAAAACCTGCATGAAATGTGGTAGACTTAATCATTTTGCCAAATGCTGTAAAATAAAAAGTCAAACAACCAAAGTGCATGCTGTTAAACAGAGGAATTCTTTGTGGATTGCATTGAACTTTGCAGTGCAGATAAGAAAGAATGGATTGTCCCTTTAACTTTTAATGAGATTGTCATTCTCTTTAAGCGTGATACTGGCGCGCAGGTGAATTTAATATTGTTTCAAGACTATAAGACTTTTAGAGTAAAACCTAAAATTCATCCAGCCAAAGTGAAAGTTACAGGGTACACTGGGGAGGAAATGCCTGTGAAAGGTACATGCTTAGTGACACTGATATATAAGGGACAACAGTTTAAAACATCTCTACTGATTGTGGATAAAAATGTGCAACCGATTCTAGGATTAAGTTCCTGTGAGAAACTAAGCTTGCTAAAGAAAGTTTTTATGGTGACATCACAAGTAGAAGATGACTGCAAATCAATGTTTACAGAATACAGAGACTTGTTTGAAGGTCTAGGTTGTTTGCCTGGAGAGCATAAAATAAATATAGACACGCAAGTTTCTTCAGTGATACACCCCTGTAGAAAAGTGTCGTTTGCGCTGAGAGAAAAACTGAAACAAGAGTTAAATCGCATGGAACTCTTGTGTGTGATACAGAAAGTTGATGAGCCTACTGAATGGGTAAGCTTAGTAATTGTTGAAAAGAAAAATGGACAACTCAGAATATGTCTAGACTCCAGAGATTTAAACAAAGCTATTAAACGAGAACATTTCAAACTACCAACCAGAGATGAAATCATGTTGCAATTTGCGGGAGCAAAATGGTTCAGTAAATTGGACGCATCTTCAGGATTCTGGCAAATGAAGCGCTAACCTGATCAGTATAACTTAAAACATAAAACATTTATTAGACATTACACAGACAACATTAATATCACGGCTAGTATTGTTTAAAAAATACTTTTAAAATATAATTAACCCCGTGGCCACTTGACAGTTGATTAACTTAATTACTGCAGTAATAATCAGCAAAGTTCCTCACATTTGTATTTGCCAAGATTAAATCAGGATGAAGCTTAAAGATGTTAGAAGCTGTTACCTAATCATAAAGCAATAATTGGCTGCCAGTTAGTAACTTTTGCCAGATGGAAACAAGCTCAGAGATGTTAAAAGATGCTCAATTAGTGTTATGTAACAATCTTCAACTGTTAGTTCATAACTTATGAGATGGTTTAGATTCAAAGCATGCATGCAGTTGATTAGTAGAAAAACTGATTGATGATTAATACTCAAGAATTTCTGTCCAGAGAATATTTCAACTCCACAGTCCAGCGTGGCCACGCTAATAGTAAAAACCAACACAACGTGTCTTCAGACCAGACCTCTTATGTGAAGCTGCAATCCTTGATCAGGTGAATTGTTGTTAACATCCCAGAACTTTTTGATTATTTGCGCCCAGGTGTTGTCCTTATTTCTTTGTATTGATTTTCACACTGTTTTTCCGGGGCAGCAATAACTATACCGCTGAATATGCCTTCATTGCAATGTGTCACTGAAAGGTTGGAGAGAAGGAATGGTTATTTAAATGGTGGTGAATTTGGTCCCAGCATAGTGAAGGACTCTGTGAATGAACAGAGTGGTATGCACCAATTATTTAATAAATTGGAACATCTGTGCATCCAAGAAACTAAACATTGGTGGGACCAAATTACACTACAGAAATATTTGGATAATAACCTTATACCTAGAGGACTACGTATTTTAAAAACCGCGACTTTTAAGGATGATGAGAAATTCGTAACTGAGTGGAATACACTTTTAGATAATTGTTCCAATAATTTGATGCGGTTACTTATTAAATACAGGGAGGAAAAAGTCAATGTGATTAAAGATGAAATAGATCAAGTCCAAGAAAAATTGACCGTGTTCTCTGGTGATTCAGGATTTAAGGAAAGAGATTCCAGGGTGAATAAAAAAATAGAGGACTTTGAACTATCCTTGATAGAAAAAAAAGATGGTAAAATGAACAGGGATAAAGGAGATTATAGTAAAGGTACTGTTAGAACTTATAATCGGTTGATTAGAGACCGTCAATTAAAAACATCCAATACTTTCTCCACCTATAATAATACAGGGAAATGGAGAGGAACATCCCAATACAAATCTTACCAAAATCCTAATACCAAAAAGGAAAGAGTAAATTTTACACATAAAAATAAATATGATGTTTTGGAAATAGAGGAGGATGGAAGAGATAGTCCAAGCACACCATACTGGAAAAATCAAGGGACGAATAGATCTAGATGGCATAGTAATAATGAGAGTGAGGATTATTCACCTAGACAAAATGTTTTTTTAGATCAAAGACCCAGATTCACAAGGAATTTAAGCCAAAGGAGCGAAGCCACCAAAAGAAGAAGAGATCAGAACTTAGAGGATGTAGAGGGGGAAGGAGGAAACAGAGGAAAAAATGTACGTCTCAATTAGAACCCACTGGTATATTTAATCTATCCTCTAAGGAGCTATCCAGAGATGAATTAAAACTCCTCTCTAAGGGATTAAACTTTGCCCCAGCCTGCAAACCAAATATCTTCACATTATTTGTGGATCTTAACAAATACGTCAGAACATTAAGTAGGAAATGTTATTTTGCAATTAAAAACCTAACAAAGACAGGTAATACTGACACACCCATTATTTTGGATGATAATGATGCAGCTGCTTTGTCTATTCTAGAAACCCTAGATACAGGACACGATACTGGTCTTATTGGTACATCATATGAAAAGGTGTATGATGTAAACACTAGGAGTAAATTCAGACGTAAGTCAGATTTCTATCCATTACAATTCAGGGGCCCCTATATAGAAAGCTTTTACAAAAAAACTATGGAGGATTTTCGGTTTATGTGTAATAATGCTGATAAAAAACACCTAAGAGATAATCTTACCCAGAATGAAAGAATAGCTATGAAGGATCTGTGCAAAAATCAGGATATAATTATAAAATCTGCAGATAAGGGGGGGGGGATTAGTAGTACAAAATTTATCTGATTATTTACAGGAAACATGATAGACAATTAAGTAACACCCAAATATATAAAAGGTTAGGGGAGAATCCTACAGAATTGTTTCAATCTAAATTAAAAAAGATGCTTTTGAAGGGCCAAGCAGAGGGAGTAATATCCAAAGACACGTATAATTTTTTGTTTACTACACACCCTGTTGTCCCCACGTATTATCATTTACCCAAAATACACAAGTCCCTCACTGCACCCCCTGGGAGACCTATCATTTCGGGAGTGGGTTCCTTAACTAATAATTTATCACATTATGTTGATTCATTTCTGCAAGGTCATGTTAAAAATTTGAAGTCATACATAAAAGACACTACACAATTTTTACACTTGATTAATGGTTTAAGGTGGAAGGAAGGTTATTGTATGGTTACCTGTGATGTTGAGTCATTGTACTCAAACATACCGCAAGATCAAGGTGTACAGGTCATTGAACGATTTCTATCTAGAGATGAATCAATAAATGTTGATCTTCGAAATTTTCTGCTGAATTCGATTAATTTTATATTACATCACAATTATTTTGTTTTTGATGCACGTTATTATTTACAGACACGGGGTACGGCGATGGGAACTAGGTTCGCCCCGAGTTTCGCGAACCTATACATGGGGGAGTTTGAACACCAACATGTGTGGGGAAGCGAGCTTGGGGCGGGCCTGGTTCTCTATTGCCGATTTATAGATGATTTATTTTTTATTTGGGATTCAAATAAAGCACCCCTTAATTTATTTTTAGATAGTTTAAATCACAACCATTATGGTCTCACGTTCACTAGTAATTATAACTGCGAAGGTATCACGTATTTGGATATAGCTCTCTCTGTTGTCAATAATAGAATAGTTACAGAAACTTATGTCAAGGAAGTTGATCAGCATAAATTTTTAGATTATCGCAGCAATCATTTGAGGAAATGGTGTAATAATATTCCAAAGGGACAATTTATTCGCATGAAAAGGAATTGTTCATCTAACAGTGGGTTTGAGCGACAAGCTGGTAGGCTATATAATTCATTCATTAAACAGGGCTATCCAGAAGACATATTGGTGAAGGCATATCAGGAGGTACAGGGAATAGAAAGAGAGTCCTTACTTACTGGACATAAAATTGGACATAAGGCGGCTAAAGGGTCAAATGATAGGACAATGAATTTCATTACCCAATATAATTCCCATGCATCAGACATCAAAAACATAATAAGGAAGAATAGTCAATTATTAAAGCTAGATCAACATGTAGGGGAGTGCATTACATTAGAGGGGGGAGTCACGTTCCGCAGAGCAGATAACTTGAAGGGCAAATTAGCACCTAGTCACTTTAGGAGAACAATTACTCATTCTAAAAATGAGACCAAAGGAGGGAATTGGTTACCTACTAAATTACCAGTTGGATTCCACAGATGTGGAAAAGAGAGGTGTGAGACTTGCAAATATATGGATAAGAAGTCAGTTGATATAGTATCTTTTGTTACAAAGGAGAGGTATGACATTAAGGATTTTCTTAATTGTAGCTCCAGTTATGTTATATACGTGCTGACCTGTGGTTGCGGGAAACAATACGTAGGACGCACCACAAGGGCATTGCATGTAAGGTTTATGGAACATAAACGTAATATTAATAATAAGGTTAAATCACATTGCTTATCAAATCATATATCTAGTTGTCCTCATGGTACATGTTAGAAAATTAAAATTAAAGGTATTGAACAGATTAGTGGTACACAAAGAGGGGGTGATCGCTTTAATAGGTTATGTAGGCGTGAAGCCTTCTGGATTTTCAGACTATGCACATTGAAACCACAGGGATTGAATGACACAGTTGAATTGAATAATATATGATAGGAGGTAAATATGGGGTTCAGTATTGATCATTCGATTAATCTTGAATTGTTCTTGAGATATCTGAATTGAATATATATATGTTCTGGTCATATAATTCCAGGTTGATATATAAGTGCAATGTTAATAGATCATTGAACTAAATGGATTAAGAATTTAAATGGCTATTAGCGGTATAGAAAAAAGGTTCTGGGATGGATATAATATATGTTTAAGTTTTTAAATAATTATATTTTAACATTATGTGCACATTACTATTTTTGATTAATGATGAAAGGTACAATTATAAGTTCGATCTGTATAATACTTCAGTAATGTAATTAGGAAGTATTCTTATAATGTTGCAAGTTTAAACGCATTGATGGAAGGCGCACAGCGCTTGTGTATAAACGGGACTAATCATCTGGTAATGATTAAAATTGAAGAGATGACCCGCATGAGTGGAACGCATGCAGTGCGCATGCGCGTATGACGGAACCAGGAAATAGTAATAGTACCGGTCTCCGTATAAATAGCAGACGGATAGAAGGTACCATCATTCATTCATTATTCTTTGGAAGAAGCCGCCGATCTGCACACAGGCGGAGAAACGCGTAAGAGGAGTGCCAATCACGGCGGTGATCTGCTACTTCCAACACTTGTACGTGAGGACCGGAGTGGTAACTATCTAGAGTGAGACGTCACTCCACAAATTGGTTTCCTGGTCTGAAGACACGTTGTGTTGGTTTTTACTATTAGCGTGGCCACGCTGGACTGTGGAGTTTAAATATTCTCTGGACAGAAATTCTTGAGTATTAATCATCAATCAGTTTTTCTACTAATCAACTGCATGCATGCTTTGAATCTAAACCATCTCATAAGTTATGAACTAACAGTTGAAGATTGTTACATAACACTAATTGAGCATCTTTTAACATCTCTGAGCTTGTTTCCATCTGGCAAAAGTTACTAACTGGCAGCCAATTATTGCTTTATGATTAGGTAACAGCTTCTAACATCTTTAAGCTTCATCCTGATTTAATCTTGGCAAATACAAATGTGAGGAACTTTGCTGATTATTACTGCAGTAATTAAGTTAATCAACTGTCAAGTGGCCACGGGGTTAATTATATTTTAAAAGTATTTTTTAAACAATACTAGCCGTGATATTAATGTTGTCTGTGTAATGTCTAATAAATGTTTTATGTTTTAAGTTATACTGATCAGGTTAGCGCTTCATTTATTTTTTGTTGTTTCTGCATTTTTGGGAGGTAACAGTGACCTCTTATGTGAAGCTGCAATCCTTGATCAGGTGAATTGTTGTTAACATCCCAGAACTTTTTGATTATTTGCGCCCAGGTGTTGTCCTTATTTCTGGCAAATGAAGCTAGATGAGGCCAGCTCAAAGCTTTGTACATTTAATACACCAGAAGATAGATACAGATTTCTTCGACTACCATATGGAATATTGTCTGCTCCAGAAATATATCACAAAAAGATACACATGATTTTTGAACATATTCCAGGTGTTGAAACAATGATGGATGACATTATTGTCTGGGGATCTACAAAGGAAGAACATGATTCTAGATTGAGACAAGTAATGGAACTTGTCAAGAAAGTGAATCTAAAGCTAAACAAGGACAAATGTGAATTTGGCATGAACACACTTACCTTTATGGGCGACCTGGTCTCGAATCAAGGTGTAAAACCAGACCCAAGGAAAATATCAGCCATAGTGAACATGGAACGTCCTAACAACAAAGACGATGTCAGAAGATTCCTAGGAATGATTACTTACTTAAGAAAGTTTATTTCTCAACTCTCTGAACGAACAGCCTCTCTTAGATGGTTGTTGAACAAAGATAACGAGTGGATGTGGTCACATGAACAAGAAGAAAGTTGGCAAAACTTGAAACAGATCATTACAGAGCAACCAGTGCTAAAATTCTTTGATCCTGCGAAAAGAATAAGAATTTCAGCAGATGCTTCGCAATTTGGCCTAGGCTCAGTGCTGTTACAAGAACATGAGGATACATGGCAACCAGTAATCTATGCATCAAGAGCAATGACAAGTGCTGACACAAGGTATGCTCAGATAGAAAAAGAACTTCTAGCGATCACATATGCATGTGAGCGATTTCATCAGTTTGTGTATGGTCAAACATTTACAGTGGAAACTGACCACAAGCCATTGGTAGCTATCATGACTAAATCATTACATGACTGTCCCATGAGAATTCAACGAATGCTTATCAGACTACAGAAATATGATGTACACTTGCTGTACTGTCCCGGCAAATACATGTACATTGCTGATACACTTTCTCGTGCTGTGGACAAAAGTGAAGGTTCCAAAAGTCTGATGGATTAAGAAACAGAAGCCTATGGTAATTTGATCATAGCTTCTCTACCAGTGTCTCTTGCAAGACAAGAACAGATTAGGAAAGAAACTGAGACAGATGTCACAATGAAAGTGTTGAAAGATATCATTCTGAAAGGATGGACAGCAGAAAAACATGCGTGCCCGCTGTCTATCCATGATTATTGGATGTACCGCAGTGACCTTACAGTTGTCGATGGTATTATTTACAAAGGCAATAGGTTTGTCATACCTGCACGACTAAGAAAAACTATGCTGTGCAAGATACATGAAGGCCACTTAGGAGAAGAAAAATGTAAGCGGAGAGCGCGTGAAGTTATGTATTGGCCAAGAATGAACCAAGACATAGCACAGACTACAGCTGCATGTGAATTATGTCTTACGTATAGACCGAAACAACAAGTCGAGCCACTGAGTCCTCACGCTGTGCCAGAGAGACCGTACCAGAAAGTTGGCACAGATTTGTTTGATTGTAATGGGAAAATGTACATTGTCGTGACTGATTATTACTCTAACTACCCTGAGGTGAAAACACTACATACAACTACTAGTACAGCCGTAATCAATTGCATGAAGTCAATCTTTGCAAATGCCTTGTTCCTATGGAAGTGTTCACTGACAATGGTCCTCAGTTTTCCAGTGCTGAATTTAGACAATTTGCTGATGAGTGGGAATTTGTCCATACTACGTCAAGTCCCCACTATCCACGCTCAAATGGGTTGGTGGAAAGTTCAGCAAAAACTGTAAAGAGACTCATGAAAAAAGCTCAAGAAGGTAAAGAAGATTTCTACAAAAGTCTTTCAATCTACCGCAGTACACCTTTACAGAATGGACTTTCTCCTGCACAAATGCTGATGGGAAGGAGGATTAGAGCAAATCTCCCGATACATGATGAACTGCTTAATACTAGAGATGTGCACCGGAAATTTTTCGGGTTTTGTGTTTTGGTTTTGGGTTCGGTTCCGTGGCCGTGTTTTGGGTTCGAACGCGTTTTGGCAAAACCTCACCGAATTTTTTTTGTCGGATTCGGGTGTGTTTTGGATTCAAGTGTTTTTTTCAAAAAAACCCTAAAAAACAGCTTAAATCATAGAATTTGGGGGTCATTTTGATCCCAAAGTATTATTAACCTCAATAACCATAATTTCCACTCATTTTCAGTCTATTCTGAACACCTCACAATATTATTTTTAGTCCTAAAATTTGCACCGAGGTCGCTGGATGACTAAGCTCAGCGACCCAAGTGGCCGACACAAACACCTGGCCCATCTAGGAGTGGCACTGCAGTGTCACGCAGGATGGCCCTTCCAAAAAACACCCCCCAAACAGCACATGACGCAAAGAAAAAAAGAGGCGCAATGAGGTAGCTGTGTGAGTAAGCTAAGCGACCCTAGTGGCCGACACAAACACCTGGCCCATCTAGGAGTGGCACTGCAGTGTCAGGCCGGATGGCCCTTCCAAAAAATACTCCCCAAACAGCACATGACGCAAAGAAGAAAAAAAAGAGGCGCAATGAGGTAGCTGTGTGACTAAGATAAGTGACCCTAGTGGCCGACACAAACACCTTGCCCATCTAGGAGTGGCACTGCAGTGTCACGCAGGATGGCCCTTCCAAAAAATACTCCCCAAACAGCACATGACGCAAAGAAGAAAAAAAAGAGGCGCAATGAGGTAGCTGTGTGACTAAGATAAGCGACCCTAGTGGCCGACACAAACACCTGGCCCATCTAGGAGTGGCACTGCAGTGTCACGCAGGATGGCCCTTCCAAAAAACACTCCCCAAACAGCACATGACGCAAAGAAAAATGAAAGAAAAAAGAGGTGCAAGATGGAATTGTCCTTGGGCCCTCCCACCCACCCTTATGTTGTATAAACAGGACATGCACACTTTAACCAACCCATCATTTCAGTGACAGGGTCTGCCACACGACTGTGACTGAAATGACGGGTTGGTTTGGACCCCCACCAAAAAAGAAGCAATTAATCTCTCCTTGCACAAACTGGCTCTACAGAGGCAAGATGTCCACCTCATCATCATCCTCCGATTCATCACCGTGTACATCCCCCTCCTCACAGATTATCAATTCGTCCCCACTGGAATCCACCATCACAGCTCCCTGTGTACTTTGTGGAGGCAATTGCTGCTGGTGAATGTCTCCACGGAGGAATTGATTATAATTCATTTTAATGAACATCATCTTCTCCACATTTTCTGGAAGTAACCTTGTACGCCGATTGCTGACAAGGTGAGCGGCGGCACTAAACACTCTTTCGGAGTACACACTTGTGGGAGGGCAACTTAGGTAGAATAAAGCCAGTTTGTGCAAGGGCCTCCAAATTGCCTCTTTTTCCTGCCAGTATACGTACGGACTGTCTGACGTGCCTACTTGGATGCGGTCACTCATATAATCCTCCACCATTCTTTCAATGGTGAGAGAATCATATGCAGTGACAGTAGACGACATGTCCGTAATCGTTGGCAGGTCCTTCAGTCCGGACCAGATGTCAGCATCAGCAGTCGCTCCAGACTGCCCTGCATCACCGCCAGCGGGTGGGCTCGGAATTTTGAGCCTTTTCCTCGCACCCCCAGTTGCGGGAGAATGTGAAGGAGGAGATGTTGACAGGTCGCGTTCCGCTTGACTTGACAATTTTCTCACCAGCAGTTCTTTGAACCTCTGCAGACTTGTGTCTGCCGGAAAGAGAGATACAACGTAGGTTTTAAATCTAGGATCGAGCACGGTGGCCAAAATGTAGTGCTCTGATTTCAACAGATTGACCACCCGTGAATCCTTGTTAAGCGAATTAAGGGCTCCATCCACAAGTCCCACATGCCTAGCGGAATCGCTCTGTGTTAGCTCCTCCTTCAATATCTCCAGCTTCTTCTGCAAAAGCCTGATGAGGGGAATGACCTGACTCAGGCTGGCAGTGTCTGAACTGACTTCACGTGTGGCAAGTTCAAAAGGTTGCAGAACCTTGCACAACGTTGAAATCATTCTCCACTGCGCTTGAGACAGGTGCATTCCACCTCCTATATCGTGGTCAGTTGTATAGGCTTGAATGGCCTTTTGCTGCTCCTCCAACCTCTGAAGCATATAGAGGGTTGAATTCCACCTCGTTACCACTTCTTGCTTCAGATGATGGCAGGGCAGGTTCAGGCGTTTTTGGTGTTGCTCCAGTCTTCTGTATGTGGTGCCTGTACGCCGAAAGTGTCCCGCAATTCTTCTGGCCACCGACAGCATCTCTAGCACGCCCCTGTCGTTTTTTAAATAATTCTGCACCACCAAATTCAAGGTATGTGCAAAACATGGGACATGCTGGAATTTGCCCAGATTTAATGCACACACAATATTGCTGGCGTTGTCCGATGCCACAAATCCACAGGAGAGTCCAATTGGGGTAAGCCATTCTGCGATGATCTTCCTCAGTTGCCGTAAGAGGTTTTCAGCTGTGTGCGTATTCTGGAAAGCGGTGATACAAAGCGTAGCCTGACTAGGAAAGAGTTGGCATTTGCGAGATGCTGCTACTGGTGCCGCCGCTGCTGTTCTTGTGGCGGGAGTCAATACATCTACCCAGTGGGCTGTCACAGTCATATAGTCCTGAGTCTGCCCTGCTCCACTTGTCCACATGTCCGTGGTTAAGTGGACATTGGGTACAACTGCATTTTTTAGGACACTGGTGAGTCTTTTTCTGAGGTCTGTGTACATTTTTCGGTATCGCCTGCCTAGAGTAATGGAACCTAGATGGTATTTGGTACCGGGGACACAGTACCTCAAACAAGTCTATAGTTGGCTCTGCAGTAATGATGGATACCGGAACCACGTTTCTCACCGCCCAGGATGCCAAGGCCTCAGTTATCCGCTTTGCAGCAGGATGACTGCTGTGATATTTCATCTTTCTCGCAAAGGACTGTTGGACAGTCAATTGCTTGGTGGAAGTAGTAAAAGTGGTCTTACGACTTCCCCTCTGGGATGACCATCGACTCCCAGCAGCAACAACAGCAGCGCCAGCAGCAGTAGGCGTTACACTCAAGGATGCATCGGAGGAATCCCAGGCAGGAGAGGACTCGTCAGAATTGCCAGTGACATGGCCTTCAGGACTATTGGCATTCCTGGGGAAGGAGGAAATTGACACTGAGGGAGTTGGTGGGGTGGTTTGCGTGAGCTTGGTTACAAGAGGTAGGGATTTACTGGTCAGTGGACTGCTTCCGCTGTCGCCCAAAGTTTTTGAACTTGTCACTGACTTATGATGAATGCGCTGCAGGTGACGTATAAGGGAGGATGTTCCGAGGTGGTTAACGTCCTTACCCCTACTTATTACAGCTTGACAAAGGCAACACACGGCTTGACACCTGTTGTCCGCATTTCTGTTGAAATACTTCCACACCGAAGAGCTGATTTTTTTGGTATTTTCACCAGGCATGTCAATGGCCATATTCCTCCCACGGACAACAGGTGTCTCCCCGGGTGCCTGACTTAAACAAACCACCTCACCATCAGAATCCTCCTTGTCACATTCCTCCCCAGCGCCAGCAACACCCACATCCTCCTCATCCTGGTGTACTTCAACACTGACATCTTCAATCTGACTATCAGGAACTGGACTGCGGGTGCTCCTTCCAGCACTTGCAGGGGGCGTGCAAATGGTGGAAGGCGCATGCTCTTCACGTCCAGTGTTGGGAAGGTCAGGCATCGCAACCGACACAATTGGACTCTCCTTGTGGATTTGTGATTTCGAAGAACGCACAGTTCTTTGCTGTGCTTTTGCTAGCTTAAGTCTTTTAATTTTTCTAGCGAGAGGCTGAGTGCTTCCATCCTCATGTGAAGCTGAACCACTAGCCATGAGCATAGGCCAGGGCCTCAGCCGTTCCTTGCCACTCCGTGTGGTAAATGGCATATTGGCAAGTTTACGCTTCTCCTCCGACGATTTTCTTTTAGATTTTTGAGTCCTTTTTTTACTGATATTTTGTGTTTTGGATTTTACATGCTCTGTACTATGACATTGGGCATCGGCCTTGGCAGACGACGTTGATGGAATTTCATCGTCTCGGCCATGACTAGTGGCAGCAGCTTCAGCACGAGGTGGAAGTGGATCTTGATCTTTCCCTATTTTTGGAACCTCAACATTTTTGTTCTCCATATTTTAATAGGCACAACTAAAAGGCACCTCAGGTAAACAATGGAGATGGATGGATACTAGTATACTTATGGATGACGAGTGACTGACGACACAGAGGTAGCTACAGCCGTGGACTACCGTACTGCGTCTGCTAGTATAGAGATGATAATGATATAAAAATTATATATATATATCACTACTGCAGGTATATATAATATAATGACGGACCTGCTGGACACTGTCAGCAGACTCCTACTACTAGTATGAAGAAGATAGAAAAAAAAACCCCACCACAGGTAGGTATACAATTATGGATGAGCACTGACGACACAGAGGTAGCTACAGCCGTGGACTACCGTACTGCGTCTGCTAGTATAGAGATGATAATGATATAAAAAATATATATATATCACTACTGCAGGTATATATAATATAATGACGGACCTGCTGGACACTGTCAGCAGACTCCTAAACTACTAGTATGAAGAAGATAGAAAAAAAAACCCCACCACAGGTAGGTATACAATTATGGACGAGCACTGACGACACAGAGGTAGCTACAGCCGTGGACTACCGTACTGCGTCTGCTAGTATAGAGATGATAATGATATAAAAAATATATACATATCACTACTGCAGGTATATATAATATAATGACGGACCTGCTGGACACTGTCAGCAGACTCCTAAACTACTAGTATGAAGAAGATAGAAAAAAAAACCCCACCACAGGTAGGTATACAATTATGGACGAGCACTGACGACACAGAGGTAGCTACAGCCGTGGACTACCGTACTGCGTCTGCTAGTATAGAGATGATAATGATATAAAAAATATATATATATCACTACTGCAGGTATATATAATATAATGACGGACCTGCTGGACACTGTCAGCAGACTCCTAAACTACTAGTATGAAGAAGATAGAAAAAAAAACCCCACCACAGGTAGGTATACAATTATGGACGAGCACTGACGACAGCCGTGGACTACCGTACTGCGTCTGCTAATATAGAGATGATAAAGATGATAGAGATGAACAAAAAAAAAATAACACTACTGCAGGTAAATATTTATATAATATAATGAATGACGGACCTGCTGGACACTGTCAGCAGAATGCGTTTATAGAATAAAAAAAAAACACACCACAGGAGTGTTTAACTTTTTCAGGCAGACAATATACTGGTGGTCACTGGCAGCAAAAGTGTGCACTGTACTCCTGCTATAACTGCACCCCAGTCTCCCCCACAATTCAGCTGTGTGAGCAGTGAGCACTCAGCACAGTCAGATATACATAGATGATATTATCATGCAGCACACTGAGGCTGAGCACAGATATGGTATGTGACTGTGTATCATTTTTTTTCAGGCAGAGAACGGATTATATTAAATAATAAATAAAACTGGTGGTGGTCACTAGTAACTATCAGCAAAACTCTGCACTCTGAGTACTCCTAATGCTCCCCAAAATTACTAAGTTAGTAGTAAATCAACTCAAGTGTCTCTATCTATTCTAACGGAGAGGACGCCAGCCACGTCCTCTCCCTATCAATCTCAATGCACGTGTGAAAATGGCGGCGACGTGCGGCTCCTTATATAGAATCCGAGTCTCGCGATAGAATCCGAGCCTCGCGAGAATCCGACAGCGGGATGATGACGTTCGGGCGCGCTCGGGTTAACCGAGCAAGGCGGGAAGATCCGAGTCTGCCTCGGACCCGTGTAAAAAGGCTGAAGTTCGGGGGGGTTCGGATTCCGAGGAACCGAACCCGCTCATCTCTACTTAATACACATAACTCAGCGTTGGTCAGACTGAGTAAGGAACGTCAACAGACGAAACAGAAACTGTGCGCACGTGCAACGTACTTTCACACAAGACTATGCAGTTTCACACAGCAACGCTTTTCAGTCGCACTGCTGGCCGCAGAGTGATTGACAGGAAGTGGGCGTTTCTGGGTGGTAACTGACCATTTTCGGGGAGTGAGTGAAAAAACAAAGCCGTGTCGGATAAAAACGCAGGTGTGCCTGGGGAAACGGGGGAGTGGCTGGCCGAATGCAGGGCGTTTTTGTGACGTCAAAACAGGAACTAAATAGTCTGAAGTGATCGTTAGGTAGGAGTAGGTCTGCAGCTACTCAGAAAGTGCTTGATAAAATTTAGACGCCGTTCTGCGTTCCTTCGGTCGCACTTTTGCTAAGCTAAGATACACTCCCAGAGGGAGGCGGCCTAGCGTTTGCACTGCTGCTAAAAGCAGCTAGCAAGCGATCAACTCGGAATGAGGGCCAATATGCGTCACTGGAATTACTGATGATACAGGACCCTACCACTGGTCTGATGCAGCACAACACGTTGTTGTTGTTATAATTATTATACTGCAGCAGTGGACATATAGCAGCAGCGTATATCGTCACTGGAATTACTGATGACACAGGACACTACCACTGGTCTGATGCAGCCCAACAGGTTGTTATAATTGTTATACTGCAGCAGTGGACATATAGCAGCAGCGTATATCGTCACTGGAATTACTGATGACTAGTGATGAGCGGGTTCGGTTTCTCGGAAACCGAACCCCCCCGAACTTCAGCCTTTTTACACGGGTCCGAGCCGTACTCGGATTCTCCCGTGTGGCCGGGTAAACCGATCGCGCCCGAACGTCATCATCCCGCTGTCGGATTCTCGCGAGATTCGGATTCTATATAAGCAGCCGCGCGTCGCCGCCATTTTCACACGTGCATTGAGATTGATAGGGAGAGGACGTGGCTGGCGTCCTCTCCGTTTATATAGTTATAGTAGTTAGTTGATCTGATTGCTACTGCTTAGCTTATTGTGGGGAGGATTGGGGAGCAGCTGTTAGGACTCAGGAGGAGTACAGTGCAGAGTTTTGCTAGTTTTTTTTTAATCCGTTCTCTGCCTGATAAAAACGCTCCATACCATATCTGTGCTCAGCCTCAGTGTGCTGCATGATATATCTGACTGTGCTGAGTGCTCACACTGCTTAATTGTGGGGGAGACTGGGGAACAGCTATAGCAGGAGTACAGTGCACAGTTTTGCTGACAGTGACCACCAGTATACGTTTGTCTGCCTGAAAAATACTCCTGTGGTGTCTTTTTTTCTTTATACTATAAGTATAAACGCAGTCTGCTGACAGTGTCCACCAGGTCCATTATACTGTATATAGCAGTACGGTAGGCCACTGCTGTACCTACCTCTGTGTCTTCAGTCACTCGTCGTCATACATAAAGTATACTATCCATCCATCTACATTGTATACCTGTGGTGTCTTTTTTTCTTTTTACTATAAACGCAGTCTGCTGACAGTGTCCACCAGGTCCATTATACTGTATATAGCAGTACGGTAGGCCACTGCTGTACCTACCTCTGTGTCTTCAGTCACTCGTCGTCATACATAAAGTATACTATCCATCCATCTACATTGTATACCTGTGGTGTCTTTTTTTTCTTTATACTATAAACGCAGTCTGCTGACAGTGTCCACCAGGTCCATTATACTGTATATAGCAGTACGGTAGGCCACTGCTGTACCTACCTCTGTGTCTTCAGTCACTCGTCGTCATACATAAAGTATACTATCCATCCATCTACATTGTATACCTGTGGTGACTTTTTTTCTTTATACTATAAACGCAGTCTGCTGACAGTGTCCACCAGGTCCATTATACTGTATATAGCAGTACGGCAGGCCACTGCTGTACCTACCTCTGTGTCTTCAGTCACTCGTCGTCATACATAAAGTATACTATCCATCCATCTACATTGTATACCTGTGGTGTCTTTTTTTCTTTATACTATAAACGCAGTCTGCTGACAGTGTCCACCAGGTCCATTATACTGTATATAGCAGTACGGTAGGCCACTGCTGTACCTACCTCTGTGTCTTCAGTCACTCGTCGTCATACATAAAGTATACTATCCATCCATCTAGATTGTATACCTGTGGTGTCTTTTTTTCTTTATACTATAAACGCAGTCTGCTGACAGTGTCCACCAGGTCCATTATACTGTATATAGCAGTACGGTAGGCCACTGCTGTACCTACCTCTGTGTCTTCAGTCACTCGTCGTCATACATAAAGTATACTATCCATCCATCTAGATTGTATACCTGTGGTGTCTTTTTTTCTTTATACTATAAACGCAGTCTGCTGACAGTGTCCACCAGGTCCATTATACTGTGTATAGCAGTACGGTAGGCCACTGCTGTACCTACCTCTGTGTCTTCAGTCACTCGTCGTCATACATAAAGTATACTATCCATCCATCTACATTGTATACCTGTGGTGTCTTTTTTTCTTTATACTATAAACGCAGTCTGCTGACAGTGTCCACCAGGTCCATTATACTGTATATAGCAGTACGTTAGGCCACTGCTGTACCTACCTCTGTGTCTTCAGTCACTCGTCGTCATACATAAAGTATACTATCCATCCATCTACATTGTATACCTGTGGTGTCTTTTTTTCTTTATACTATAAACGCAGTCTGCTGACAGTGTCCACCAGGTCCATTATACTGTATATAGCAGTACGGTAGGCCACTGCTGTACCTACCTCTGTGTCTTCAGTCACTCGTCGTCATACATAAAGTATACTATCCATCCATCTACATTGTATACCTGTGGTGTCTTTTTTTCTTTATACTATAAACGCAGTCTGCTGACAGTGTCCACCAGGTCCATTATACTGTATACAGCAGTACGGTAGGCCACTGCTGTACCTACCTCTGTGTCTTCAGTCACTCGTCGTCATACATAAAGTATACTATCCATCCATCTACATTGTATACCTGTGGTGTCTTTTTTTCTTTATACTATAAACGCAGTCTGCTGACAGTGTCCACCAGGTCCATTATACTGTATATAGCAGTATGGTAGGCCACTGCTGTACCTACCTCTGTGTCTTCAGTCACTCGTCGTCATACATAAAGTATACTATCCATCCATCTACATTGTATACCTGTGGTGTCTTTTTTTCTTTATACTATAAACGCAGTCTGCTGACAGTGTCCACCAGGTCCATTATACTGTATATAGCAGTACGGTAGGCCACTGCTGTACCTACCTCTGTGTCTTCAGTCACTCATCGTCATACATAAAGTATACTATCCATCCATCTCAGTGGCGTAACTAGAAATTTTCCTCCCCCAAGCCAAAAAATCCTTCGGCGCCCCCCCCCCCATAATTGGCATTAGTAAAGGGACAAATATGTGCGCGCCGTAGGCGCGCGCCGCCAAAAAGGGTGTGTGGCTTCATTAAAATGGGCGTGGCTTCGCATAAAGGGGCGTGGTATTGCAGGAAAAGACTACCTTATACCCCAGTTTTGCAACCTGCACGCCCAGACGTTAGCCACCACAGGAAAGAAAAATAATCCTGATTCATGCCCCTTACATTATTTGTCATTTTTCCTCCTTATAGTAATGCCCAGTATACATTATTCCACATACTGCAATGGCTCTTAGACATTATGCCACACACAACAATGCACATGACACAATATGCACACACTGTAATGCCCCCGACACATTATGCCACACACCGTAATGCCTGTGACACATTATGACAGGAATCGCAATGCCCGTTATACATTATGCTACACACTGCAATGCCCCTGATACATTATAGCACATACAATGTCTGTGACACAGTATGACACACACCACAATGATCCTGAGACATTATACCACATACCACAATGCCCGTGATATAGTATACAACACACCGTAATGCCCGACACATTATGACACACACCGCAATGTCCGTGATACATTATGCCACACACCGTAATGCCCATTACACATTAAGTTCTACAGTAAGGCTTCTAATTACTTTTAAATTACCTGCTCGTTGCCAGGGGTTTCATGCTCTTGGTTCCATGCATGGTGCCAGGGGTTTTCATGCTCAGGGTGTCATGCTCGTTGCCAGGTGTTTCATGCACTGGGTGTCATGCTCGTTGCCAGGGGTTTCATGCACTGGGTGTCATGCTCGTTGCTAGGGGGTAGTGCTTGTTGCTAGTGCCGTGCTCCCAGTGCCACATATGCCCCCAGTGCCAGATATTCCCCCACAGTGCCAGGTATATGCCCCCAGTGCCAGGTACATGCCCCCAGTGCCAAATATACCCCTCCCCCAGTGCCACATATGCCCCCTCAGTGCCTGCTACCCCCAGTGCCAAATATTCCTCCACAGTGCCACATATGCCCCCTCAGTGCCTGCTCCCCCACAGTGCCAGGTATATGCCCCCAGTGCCAGATCTTCCCCCACAGTGCCAGGTATATGCCCCCAGTGCCAGGTATATGCCCCCAGTGCCAGATCTACCCCCACAGTGCCAGGTTTATGCCCCCAGTGCCAGGTATATGCCCCCAGTGCCAGATCTTCCCCCACAGTGCCAGGTATATGCCCCCAGTGCCAGGTATATGCCCCCAGTGCCAGATCTTCCCCCACAGTGCCAGGTATATGCCCCCAGTGCCAGGTATATGCCCCCAGTGCCAGATCTTCCCCCACAGTGCCACATATGCCCCCTCAGTGCCTGCTCCCCCCAGTGCCAAATATTCCCCCACAGTGCCAGGTATATGCCCCCAGTGCCAGATATTCCCCCACAGTGCCAAGTATATGCCCCCAGTGCCAGATATTCCCCCACAGTGCCAGGTATATGCCCCCAGTGCCAGATCTTCCCCCACAGTGCCAGGTATATGCCCCCAGTGCCAGGTATATGCCCCCAGTGCCAGATCTTCCCCCACAGTGCCAGGTATATGCCCCCAGTGCCAGGTATATGCCCACAGTGCCAGGTATATGCCCCCAGTGCCAGATCTACCCCCACAGTGCCAGGTATATGCCCCCAGTGCCAGGTATATGCCCCCAGTGCCAGATCTTCCCCCACAGTGCCAGGTATATGCCCCCAGTGCCAGGTATATGCCCCCAGTGCCAGATCTTCCCCCACAGTGCCAGGTATATGCCCCCAGTGCCAGGTATATGCCCCCAGTGCCAGATCTACCCCCACAGTGCCAGGTATATGCCCCCAGTGCCAGATCTTCCCCCACAGTGCCAGGTATATGCCCCCAGTGCCAGGTATATGCCCCCAGTGCCAGATCTTCCCCCACAGTGCCAGGTATATGCCCCCAGTGCCAGGTATATGCCCCCAGTGCCAGATCTTCCCCCACAGTGCCAGGTATATGCCCCCAGTGCCAGGTATATGCCCCCAGTGCCAGGTATATGCCCCCAGTGCCAGATCTACCCCCACAGTGCCAGGTATATGCCCCCAGTGCCAGATCTCCCCCCACAGTGCCAGGTATATGCCCCCAGTGCCAGATCTACCCCCACAGTGCCAGGTATATGCCCCCAGTGCCAGATCTACCCCCACAGTGCCAGGTATATGCCCCCAGTGCCAGATCTTCCCCCACAGTGCCAGGTATATGCCCCCAGTGCCAGGTATATGCGCCCAGTGCCTGCTCTCCTCTCCCCCTTGCACCTTTGATTGTGTTGGAGGGACAATGAGCGCATAGCGCGTCTCTCCTGTGTCCCTCCTGGCTCTCCCCCGGCAAGTCTAATAAAGGAAGTGCCGGTTCGTGAACCAATCAGAGCTCACGAACGGCACTTAGACCGGCCGGGGGAGAGCCAGGAGGGACACAGGAGAGACGCGCTATGCGCTCCGTGTCCCTCCAAGTCCTTACAGCAGGGAGGGAGACCGCAGATTGACATGCGGACGCTCGTCCGCATGTCAATCTGTGCAAAGTCAGTGGCGCCCCCGCAGCCCCTCGCCCCCAAGCCACCGCGAGGACTGCGGGGGCAGTAGTTACGCCACTGATCCATCTACATTGTATACCTGTGGTGTCTTTTTTTCTTTATACTATAAACGCAGTCTGCTGACAGTGTCCACCAGGTCCATTATACTGTATATAGCAGTACGGTAGGCCACTGCTGTACCTACCTCTGTGTCTTCAGTCACTCGTCGTCATACATACAGTATACTATCCATCCATCTACATTGTATACCTGTGGTGTCTTTTTTTTCTTTATACTATAAACGCAGTCTGCTGACAGTGTCCACCAGGTCCATTATACTGTATATAGCAGTACGGTAGGCCACTGCTGTACCTACTTCTGTGTCTTCAGTCACTCGTCGTCATACATAAAGTATACTATCCATCCATCTACATTGTATACCTGTGGTGCATTTTAGTTGTGCGCATTAAAATATGGAGAACAAAAATGTGGAGGTTAAAAAAATAGGGAAAGACCAAGGTCCACTTCCACCTCGTGCTGAAGCTGCTGCCACTAGTCATGGCCGAGACGATGAAATGCCATCAACGTCGTCTGCCAAGGCCAATGCCCATTGTCATAGTACAGAGCATGTAAAATCCAAAACACAAAAGATCAGTAAAAAAATGACCCAAAAATCAAAATTAAAAGCGTCTGAGGAGAAGCGTAAACTAGCCAATATGCCATTTACGACACGGAGTGGCAAGGAACGGCTGAGGCCCTGGCCTATGTTCATGGCTAGTGGTTCAGCTTCACATGAGGATGGAAGCACTCATCCTCTCGCTAGAAAAAAGAAAAGACTTAAGCTGGCAAAAGCACAGCAAAGAACTGTGCGTTCTTCGAAATCACAAATCCCCAAGGAGAGTCCAATTGTGTCGGTTGCGATGCCTGACCTTCCCAACACTGGACGGGAAGAGCTTGCACCTTCCACCATTTGCACGCCCCCTGCAAGTGCTGGAAGGAGCACTCGCAGTCCAGTTCCTGATAGTCAAAGTACACCAGGATATGGGTGTTGCTGGCGCTGGGGAGGAAATTGACAAGGAGGATTCTGATGGTGAGGTGGTTTGTTTAAGTCAGGCACCAGGGGAGACACCTGTTGTCCGTGGGACGAATATGGCCATTGACATGCCTTGTCAAAATACAAAAAAAATCAGCTCTTCGGTGTGGAATTATTTCAACACAAATGCGGACAACAGGTGTCAAGCCGTGTGTTGCCTTTGTCAAGCTGTAATAAGTAGGGGTAAGGACGTTAACCACCTCGGAACATCCTCCCTTATACGTCACCTGCAGCGCATTCATCATAAGTCAGTGACAAGTTCAAAAACTTTGGGTGACAGCGGAAGCAGTCCACTGACCACTAAATCCCTTCCTCTTGTAACCAAGCTCCTCCAAACCACACCACCAACTCCCTCAGTGTCAATTTCCTCCTTACCCAGGAAAGCCAATAGTCCTGCAAGCCATGTCACTGGCAAGTCTGACGAGTCCTCTCCTGCCTGTGATTCCTCCGATGCATCCTTGAGTGTAACGCCTACTGATGCTGGTGCTGCTGTTGTTGCTGCTGGGAGTCGATCGTCATCCCAGAGGGGAAGTCGGAAGACCACTTGTACTACTTCCAGTAAGCAATTGACTGTCCAACAGTCCTTTGCGAGGAAGATGAAATATCACAGCAGTCATCCTGCTGCAAAGCGGATAACTGAGGCCTTGGCAGCCTGGGCGGTGAGAAACGTGGTTCCGGTATCCATCGTTAATTCAGAGCCAACTAGAGACTTGATTGAGGTACTGTGTCCCCGGTACCAAATACCATCTAGGTTCCATTTCTCTAGGCAGGCGATACCGAAAATGTACACAGACCTCAGAAAAAGAGTCACCAGTGTCCTAAAAAATGCAGTTGTACCCAATGTCCACTTAACCACGGACATGTGGACAAGTGGAGCAGGGCAGACTCAGGACTACATGACTGTGACAGCCCACTGGGTAGATGTATTGCCTCCCGCTGCAAGAACAGCAGCGGCGGCACCAGTAGCAGCATCTCGCAAACGCCAACTCGTTCCTAGTCAGGCTACGCTTTGTATCACTGCTTTCCAGAATACGCACACAGCTGAAAACCTCTTACGGCAACTGAGGAAGATCATCGCAGAATGGCTTACCCCAATTGGACTCTCCTGGGGATTTGTGGCATTGGACAACGCCAGCAATATTGTGCGTGCATTACATCTGGGCAAATTCCAGCACGTCCCATGTTTTGCACATACCTTGAATTTGGTGGTGCAGAATTATTTAAAAAACGACAGGGGCGTGCAAGAGATGCTGTCGGTGGCCAGAAGAATTGCGGGCCACTTTCGGCGTACAGGCACCGCGTACAGAAGACTGGAGCACCACCAAAAACACCTGAACCTGCCCTGCCATCATCTGAAGCAAGAGGTGGTAACGAGGTGGAATTCAACCCTCTATATGCTTCAGAGGATGGAGGAGCAGCAAAAGGCCATTCAAGCCTATACATCTGGCCACGATATAGGCAAAGGAGGTGGAATGCACCTGACTCAAGCGCAGTGGAGAATGATTTCAACGTTGTGCAAGGTTCTGCAACCTTTTGAACTTGCCACACGTGAAGTCAGTTCAGACACTGCCAGCCTGAGTCAGGTCATTCCCCTCATCAGGCTTTTGCAGAAGAAGCTAGAGACATTGAAGGAGGAGCTAAAACAGAGCGATTCCGCTAGGCATCTGGGACTTGTGGATGGAGCCCTTCATTCGCTTAACCAGGATTCACGGGTGGTCAATCTGTTGAAATCAGAGCACTACATTTTGGCCACCGTGCTCGATCCTAGATTTAAAACCTACGTTGTATCTCTCTTTCCGGCAGACACAAGTCTGCAGAGGTTCAAAGACCTGCTGGTGAGAAAATTGTCACGTCAAGCGGAACGCGACCCGTCAACATCTCCTCCTTCACATTCTCCCGCAACTGGGGGTGCGAGGAAAGGCTACGAATTCCGAGCCCACCCGCTGGCGGTGATGCAGGGCAGTCTGGAGCGAGTGCTGACATCTGGTCCGGACAGAAGGACCTGCCAACGATTACTGACATGTCGTCTACTGTCACTGCATATGATTCTCTCACCATTGAAAGAATGGTGGAGGATTATATGAGTGACCGCATCCAAGTAGGCACGTCAGACAGTCCGTACGTATACTGGCAGGAAAAAGAGGCAATTTGGAGGCCCTTGCACAAACTGGCTTTATTCTACCTAAGTTGCCCTCCCTCCAGTGTGTACTCCGAAAGAGTGTTTAGTGCCGCCGCTCAACTTGTCAGCAATCGGCGTACGAGGTTACTTCTAGAAAATGTGGAGAAGATGATGTTCATTAAAATGAATTATAATCAATTCCTCCGTGGAGACATTCACCAGCAGCAATTGCCTCCAGAAAGTACACGGGGACCTGAGATGGTGGATTCCAGTGGGGACGAATTAATAATCTGTGAGGAGGGGGATGTACACAGTGAAAGGGGTGATGAATCGGACAATGATGATGAGGTGGACATCTTGCCTCTGTAGAGCCAGTTTATGCAAGGAGAGATTAATTGCTTCTTTTTTGGTGGGGGCCCAAACCAACCAGTCATTTCAGTCACAGTCGTGTGGCAGACCCTGTCGCTGAAATGATTGGTTCGTTAAAGTGTGCATGTCCTGTTTATACAACATAAGGGTGGGTGGGAGGGCCCAAGGACAATTCCATCTTGCACCTCTTTTTTCTTTCATTTTTCTTTGCGTCATGTGCTGTTTGGGGAGTATTTTTTTGAAGGGCCATCCTGCGTGATACTGCAGTGCCACTCCTAGATGGGCCAGGTGTTTGTGTCGGCCACTTGGGTCGCTTATCTTAGTCACACAGCTACCTCATTGCGCCTCTTTTTTTCTTTGCATCATGTGCTGATTGGGGAGTATTTTTTTGAAGGGCCATCCTGCGTGACACTGCAGTGCCACTCCTAGATGGGCCAGGTGTTTGTGTCGGCCACTTGGGTCGCTTATCTTAGTCACACAGCTACCTCATTGCGCCTCTTTTTTTCTTTGCGTCATGTGCTGTTTAGGGAGTATTTTTTTGAAGGGCCATCCTGCGTGACACTGCAGTGCCACTCCTAGATGGGCCAGGTGTTTGTGTCGGCCACTTGGGTCGCTTATTTTAGTCACACAGCTACCTCATTGCGCCTCTTTTTTTCTTTGCGTCATGTGCTGTTTGGGGAGTATTTTTTTGAAGGGCCATCCTGCGTGACACTGCAGTGCCACTCCTAGATGGGCCAGGTGTTTGTGTCGGCCACTTGGGTCGCTTATCTTAGTCACACAGCTACCTCATTGCGCCTCTTTTTTTCTTTGCATCATGTGCTGTTTGGGGAGTATTTTTTTGAAGGGCCATCCTGCGTGACACTGCAGTGCCACTCCTAGATGGGCCAGGTGTTTGTGTCGGCCACGTGGGTCGCTTATCTTAGTCACACAGCTTCCTCATTGCGCCTCTTTTTTTCTTTGCGTCATGTGCTGTTTGGGGAGTATTTTTTTCAAGTGCCATCCTGTCTGACACTGCAGTGCCACTCCTAGATGGGCCAGCTACCTCGGTGCAAATTTTAGGACTAAAAATAATATTGTGAGGTGTGAGGTGTTCAGAATAGACTGAAAATGAGTGAAAATTATGGTTATTGAGGTTAATAATACTATGGGATCAAAATAACCCCCAAATTCTATGATTTAAGCTGTTTTTTTAGGGTTTTTTGAAAAAAACACCCGAATCCAAAACACACCCGAATCCGACAAAAAAATTTCGGTGAGGTTTTGCCAAAACGTGTTCGAACCCAAAACACGGCCGCGGAACCGAACCCAAAACCAAAATACAAAACCCGAAAAATTTCCGGTGCACATCACTACTGATGACACAGGACACTACCACTGGTCTGATGCAGCCCAACAGGTTGTTATAATTGTTATACTGCAGCAGTGGACATACAGCAGTAGCGTATATTGTCACTGGAATTACTGATGACACAGGACACAACACAGCACCACTTTATACAGCTACACTGGATATATGGCAGCAGAGAACACCAACACTGTGAATGGCTGGACTGATACAGCACACTGACTACACTGGACTGGTCTGCACAACACAGCACCACTTTACAGCTACACTGGATATATCTGCCTGGACTGATACAGCACACTGACTACACTGGACTGGTCTGCACAGCACAGCACCACTTTACAGCTACACTGGATATATGGCAGCAGAGAACACCAACTCTGTGACTCGCTGGATTGATGCATACACTGAGTGACTACACTGGACTGGACTGAGCAGCACAACACTTGCCACCCCACTTTCCCGCCCCAACACACAGACACTGAACACTGAGGACACGTCCTCTCTATACACTCTCCGAGACAGGAGTGAAAATGGCGGGGACGCGCGGCTCCTTATATGGAATCCAAATCCCCAGAGAATCCGACAGTGGGATGATGACGTTTTGCTGCGTTCGGGTTTCCGAGTCAAGAGGGAAAATCCGAGTCTGGCTCGGATCCGGACTCGGAAGGCAAAGTTCGGTAGGGTTCGGTTCTCTGAGAACCGAACCCGCTCATCTCTAATATTAATACATCACAGACTGTACAAAGAAGAGAAACTAAAATGGTGCATGGTCTACATCACAAAACTTACCCAGGAAGACTTAAAGATCTTAACACGTATAGTTTGGAGGAGAGAAGGGAAAGGGGGACATGATAGAGACTTTCAAATATATCAAGGTTTTTAACAAGGAGCAGGAGAGAAACATTTTTCAAATGAAAAGAAGTACTAGAACACGAGGACATGCACTGAGACTGGAGCGGGGGAGGTTCAGGGGAAACTTGAGAAAAAAATTACTTCACAGAAAGGGTAGTGGACAAGTGGAATAGCCTCCCATCAGAGGTGGTAGAGGCTAAGACAGTAGAGCAATTTAGACATGCATGGGATAGACATAGGTATAGCCTTACAAAGACATAATAGGGATTGAGGTTACAATATGGTTAAAAATGGGGCAGACTAGATGGCCAAGTGGTTCTTATCTGGCGTCAGATTCTACGTTTCAATGTGATAGAATACACCTGAGCAGAAGGTAAAAAGATTTTACTGCAACACAGGGAATGTTTCCAATTTGTCTGAAAGCAGCAATCCATGGGCCTGATTCAGATGTGGTTGGCGGTGCTATCGCTGCTGCCTACGGAATACATACGCATTACCGGTGATTGGGATGCCGGCCGTCATTATGCCGACAGCGGCCTCCCCGGCCACCAGTACGCTGGCAGCGAGGTGAGTGCTATAAGCCCCGTGCGGGCTTGCTGCACTCACCATGCTGCTGCACAGCACCTCGTTGCACTCGGCACAGGTTATATTCTCCCTCTATGGGTTTTATGGACACCCAAAGAGGGAGATAAGCCTGTGCCACCGGTCTTCCGGTACCGTCATTTCACCATGAATCGGGATCCCGGCGTCGGTATTGTGACAATCAGGATCCTGAGTAGCGGTATGCGAACGGCTTCCTCTGCCTACATAGAAGGCAGCAGCATTTGAGAAAATGGAGGCAGTCACCGCCCCCTCCCTGCCCTCCAAATGACAATCACTGACAGTCTGCTGCCACCTTGCGTCCTGTGTCTCAGAACCCATTCATACATGCACAGAGCGGGTCCTGCGTATGTTCAACGTACTGACTATCAGGACGGCACTCCGTCCACATCGGAATCAGGCCCAGTGTCTGGATCAGAGGTCTCTCATATATATTGGGATTAGCCCAGTAATTCTCAAACTGTTTGCCGTGGCACCCTGGGGTGCCTCAGGGCCCTTGCAGGGGTGCCTTGGATTGGTGGTCCGAGGCCAATTCAAATTATTTTTGGTCAATGTAATAAGCAAAACCAGTGCTGGTGGCTGCCAGTCATAAATATGTGGACAAACAGAAGCAAATCTTGTCCCTCACCACACAACTGACCCTAAGGATGACATACAGTATTAACATAATTCATTTCATTCAATATTTCTTTCTAAATTTAGCAATTAGAGACTTTTAGCCTAGGGGTGCCATGAAAACAATTCGGATACTGGGATAGCCTATTTGAACAAATAAGGTGTCACCAGGTCTTCTGCACTAATCAGTGTTACATCTGAACTGCAGGCATTGGCAGAGCTAAGTGGTCTATTAAAAAAAAAAACATAGTGAAACGCGGCACAAAAAAATCAGTTCATTTTGCTTTGCAATTATCTCCATATTTATATTTTTTAAGTGTCGGGACAGTCCTTGCGGTAAAGAGCTGCCCCGGCGAGGGGATTCTAAACATCTTTCGCATTGTTTTAGAGACATTTGAATGTTCCATGCATGCGCCGGTCAGCGCTGGCCAGGAGTGGAGAAGTGCAAGTTGAAGAGCTGGCAGGGGAGCAGAGAAGATGAAACAGGCAGGGCAGCGGAGAAGATGCAGTGGGGCAGGGGAGTGGAGAAGATGAAACGGGCCAGGGCAGCACAGAAGATGAAGTAAGGCAGGGGAGCGGAGAAGATGAAGGGGGGCAGGGGAGCGGAGAAGATGAAATGGGCCAGGGCAGCGGAGAAGATGAAGTGGGGCAGGGGAGTGGAGAAGATGAAACGGGCCAGGGCAGCACAGAAGATGAAGTAAGGCAGGGGAGCGGAGAAGATGAAGTGGGGCAGGGGAGCGGAGAAGATGAAACGGGCCAGGGCAGCGGAGAAGATGAAGTGGGGCAGGGGAGCGGAGAAGATGAAGCGGGCCAGGGCAGTGGAGAAAATCAGTAAGAGAGTGCCTCTTCTCTGCTTTTCTCCATTTCTGCAGGTAAGAAGACACATAACTCCATGTACAGCAGAGACAAAATGTTGGAGAAAGTGACTGTATTCAAAGATGCACAACCGCTGGAGAAAAGTTATATTTTTGTTTATGAAATGGACCCCTAAAGTCCCATACACACTAGACGAGAAAGTAAAAGATCTCGCTCAGAAGGGCCATTCTGAGCGAGATCTTTTACAAACTCGTCCAGTGTGTACACTCAATGTCATTAAGGATGTGCGCTCCCGCGCATAGTTAATGACCCCCTCCCTCGTCTGAACATGTACAGATGAGGGAGGTCCTCGTTAGTAACAGCCATGCTACAGATGCAGCATGGGTGTTGTTCCCCCCCGCCGCACCACTGCCGTCGGTCCCTTCCGCACTGGCATACACACTTGCCGATGCCGGCTCAGCTAGTATGTACGGGGCTTAAATTTACAAACACTATTGGACATTCATATCAGATGAAAACTAAATACACCCAGGGCAGTAGAGAGCTTGGCTGAGCCCTACTACTGTTCAGGGGGCGTGGCCTAATCACAGCAGCCGTGGCCATTCACCCTTAGAAAAAAAAATCTGATTTTTTTTTTTAATTTTAAGCGCCTCCCTGAACACACTGAAGCGCAGCACACAGCGGCATATGCTGGGCTGAGAAGAAGTGCTGCAGTTGTTGCTAGCAGGTAAAGGGGGTGGGGGACCAGGGCCCCCACTGGGTCCTTCCAACAGACTTGGGCCAGGGTAATTAGTTGTCGCCTACACACCCCTCCCCTTCTCAGCACCACTGAATATAACTGCAACCTACATCAGTAGAAAAGACACTTACAATGTCCATACACTGAAAGATAATCCAGCTGATCAAATACTGTTCTGAACAGTAATCTGTCAAGGGGGGTCATTCCGAGTTGTTCGCTAGCTGCTTTCGGTCGCTGCGCAGTGATCAGGCAAAAAAACGGCACTTTTATGCATACGTATGCGGCGCAATGCGCACGCGCGTCGTACTATTACAACGAACGATGTAGTTTCACACAAGGTCTAGTGAAGCTTTTCAGTCGCACTGCTGGCCGCAGAGTGATTGACAGGAAGTGGGCATTTCTGGGTGTCAACTGGCCGTTTTCAGGGAGTGTTCGGAAAAACGCAGGCGTGGCTGGGCGAACGCAGGGCGTGTTTGTGATGTCAAAACAGGAACTGAACAGTCTGAAGTGACTGCAAGCGCTGAGTAGGTCTGAAGCTACTCTGAAACTGCACAAAAATACTTTGTAGCCGCTCTGCGATCCTTTCGTTCGCACTTCTGCTAAGCTAAAATACACTCCCAGAGGGCGGCGGCATAGTGTTTGCACTGCTGCTAAAAACTGCTAGCGAGCGAACAACTCGGAATGACCACCAATGTGTGGACATGAACAATAATTGGCAAGCACTGAAAATTGCAAAAAAATAAAAGTTTGTGACCTCTTGATTCGATCTTCCAGCAAGTTTGGTCTGCTATATCGTCTTTCAGCTAGAGATGTGCACCGGAAATTTTTCGGGTTTTGTGTTTTGGTTTTGGATTCGGTTCCACGGCCGTGTTTTGGATTCGAACGCGTTTTGGCAAAACCTCCCTGAAAATTTTTTGTCGGATTCGGGTGTGTTTTGGATTCGGGTGTTTTTTTACAAAACCCCCTCAAAAACAGCTTAAATCATAGAATTTGGGGATCATTTTCATCCCATAGTATTATTAACCTCAATAACCATAATTTCCACTCATTTCCAGTCTATTCTGAACACCTCACAATATTATTTTTAGTCCTAAAATTTGCACCGAGGTCACTGGATGGCTAAGCTAAGCGACCCAAGTGGCCGACACAAACACCTGGCCCATCTAGGAGTGGCACTGCAGTGTCAGACAGGATGGCAGATTTAAAAAATAGTCCCCAAACAGCACATGATGCAAAGAAAAAAAGAGGTGCAATGAGGTAGCTGTGTGACTTAGCTAAGCGACCCAAGTGGCCGACACAAACACCTGGCCCATCTAGGAGTGGCACTGCAGTGTCAGACAGGATGGCAGATTTAAAAAAATAGTCCCCAAACAGCACATGATGCAAAGAAAAAAAGAGGTGCACCAAGGTCGCTGGATGGCTAAGCTAAGCGACCCAAGTGGCCGACACGAACACCTGGCCCATCTAGGAGTGGCAATGCAGTTTTCTAGCGAGAGGATGAGTGCTTCCATCCTCATGTGAATCTGAACCACTAGCCATGAACATAGGCCAGGGCCTCAGCCGTTCCTTGCCACTCCGTGTCGTAAATGGCATATTGGCAAGTTTACGCTTCTCATCAGACGCTTTTAATTTTGATTTCTGGGTCATTTTACTGAACTTTTGTAGTATACTTGACGACACAGAGGTAGGCAATGGACTACTGTACCGTACTGCTATATATATACTGGTGGTCACAGCAACATTCTGCACTGTCCCCTCCTACTATATACTGCGCACAACTAAAATGCAGCACAGGTATGGATGCATAGTATACTTGATGACACAGAGGTAAAGCAGTGGACTACTGTACCTTACTGCTATATATATACTGGTGATCACAGCAACATTCTGCACTGTCCCCTCCTACTATATACTGCGCACAACTAAAATGCAGCACAGGTAAGGATGCATAGTATACTTGATGACACAGAGGTAGAGCAGTGGACTACTGTACCGTACTACTATATATATACTGGTGGTCACAGCAACATTCTGCACTGTCCTCCTACTATATACTACAATGCAGCACAGATATGGAGCGTTTTTCAGGCAGAGAACGTAGATATTTGCAGCACACTGAGCACAGATATTTGCAGCACACTGAGCAGATATTTGCAGCACACTGAACACAGAAACTGAGAGAACGCAGCCACGTCCTCTCGCTATCATCTTCAAAGCACGAGTGAAAATGGCGGCGATGCGTGACTCCTTATATAGAATATGAATCTCACAAGAATCTGACAGCGGGATGATGACGTTCGGGCGCGCTCGGAACCGTGTAAAATGGGTGAAGTTCGGGGGGGGGGGGGGTGTTCGGATCCCGAGGAACCGAACCCGCTCATCACTAGTTGCAAGAGGAAGGGATGTAGTTGTCAGTGGACTGCTTCCGCTGTCACCCAAAGTTTTTGAACTTGTCAATGACTTCTGATGAATGCGCTGCAGGTGACATATAAGGGAGGATGTTCCTAGGTGGTTAACGTCCTTATCCCTACTTATTACAGCTTGACAAAGGCAACACACGACTTGACACCTGTTGTCCGCATTTCTGTTAAAATAATTCCACACCGAAGAGGTGATTTTTTTTGTAATTTGACCAGGCATGTCAATGGCCATATTCGTCCCACGGACAACAGGTGTCTCCCCGGGTGCCTGACTTAAACAAACCACCTCACCATCAGAATCCTCCTTGTCAATTTCCTCCTCAGCGCCAGCAACACCCATATCCTCATTCTGGTGTACTTCAACAGTGACATCTTCAATTTGACTATCTGGAACTGGACTGTGGGTGCTCCTTCCAGCACTTGCAGGGGGCGTGCAAATGGTGGAAGGCGCCACCTCTTCCCGTCCAGTGTTGGGAAGGTCAGGCATCGCAACCGACACAATTGGACTCTCCTTGGGGATTTGTGATTTAGAAGAACGTACAGTTCTTTGCTGTGCTTTTGCCAGCTCAAGTCTCTTCATTTTTCTAGCGGGAGGATGAGTGCTTCCATCCTCATGTGAAGCTGAACCACTAGCCATGAACATAGGCCAGGGCCTCAGCCATTCCTTGCCACTCCGTGTCGTAAATGACATATTGGCAAGTTTACGCTTCTCATCAGAAGCTTTTAATTTTGATTTTTGGGTCATTTTACTGAACTTTTGTTTTTTGGATTTTACATGCTCTCTACTATGACATTGGGCATCGGCCTTGGCAGACGACGTTGATGGCATTTCATCGTCTCAGCCATGACTAGCGGCAGCAGCTTCAGCACGAGGTGGAAGTGGATCTTGATCTTTCCCTGTTTTACCCTCCACATTTTTGTTCTCCATTTTTTAATGTGTGGAATTATATGCCAGTAATATATCAATAGCAATGGCCTACTGTACCGTACTGCTATATATATATATATATATATATATATACTGGTGGTCAGCAAAATTCTGCACTGTCCTCCTACTATATACTGCGCACAACTACAATGCAGCACAGATATGGATAGTATACTTGACAATACAGAGGTAGAGCAATGGACTACTGTACTGTACTGCTATATATATACTGGTGATCAGCAAAATTCTGCATTGTCCTCCTACTATATACTGTGCACAACTACAATGCAGCACAGATATGGATAGTATACTTGACGACACAGAGGTAGAGGAATGGACTACTGTACCGTACTGCTATATATATACTGGTGGTCAGCAAAATTCTGCACTGTCCTCCTACTATATACTGCGCACAACTACAATGCATCACAGATATGGATAGTATACTTGACGACACAGAGGTAGAGCAATGGACTACTGTACCGTACTGCTATATATATACTGGTGGTCAGCAAAATTCTGCACTGTCCTCCTACTATATACTGCGCACAACTACAATGCAGCACAGGTATGGATGGATAGTATACTTGACGACACAGAGGTAGAGCAATGGACTACTGTACCGTACTGCTATATATATACTGGTGGTCAGCAAAATTCTGCACTGTCCTCCTACTATATACTGCGCACAACTACAATGCAGCACAGGTATGGATAGTATACTTGACGACACAGAGGTAGAGCAATGGACTACTGTACCGTACTGCTATATATATACTGGTGGTCAGCAAAATTCTGCACTGTCCTCCTACTATATACTGCGCACACAACTACAATGCAGCACAGGTATGGAGCATTTTCAGGCAGAGAATGTAGATATTTGCAGCACACTGAGCACAGGTATTTGCAGCACACTGAGCACAGATATTTGCAGCACACTGAACACAGAAACTGAGAGAACGCAGCCACGTCCTCTCGCTATCATCTCCAATGCACGAGTGTAAATGGCGGCGACGCGCGGCTCTTTATATGCAATACGAATCTCACGAGAATACGACAGCGGGATGATGACGTTCGGGCGCGTTCGTGTTAACCGAGCAAGGCGGGAAGATCCTCGGAACCGTGAAAAATTGGTAAAGTTCGGGGGGGTTTGGATCTCGAGGAACCGAACCCGCTCATCTCTACTTTCAGCAGGTATATTTCAGAGCGTATGGTGTTTTACAGTTGTATATGGACGAGTCTCCCGATTGGTTTACAATGAAACATCACCTACAAATGATATGTAAATGTCTGCTCTAGTACTATATATATAGTACTATATATATATATATTAGTGTGCCAAGCAAAAATGGCCCAAAATGTATAGACATAAGTTAAGAATAAAATTCTAAATAATAATAAAACCCATGTTTATATACTCCTACCTCCATTTGGATTGTGAAAAATATTCATCTGTTAATCCATTTAGGTAAAAGAAAAAAGTCCCCAGAAAATCCACAATTTGACACTGTCTATTCCCTGTAACTAATGAAGACATAGTGGTCGGATCTACTTTCATGTTCATAACATACCACTTTCCCATAGTTACTGAGGTCATAAAAATTGGGAAACGCCATGTTATGAATTTGAATTGGATTTGGGCATATCAAATGTCAGCACTCTACTTCTAAGTTTGAATAAGGGGCCGATTCAGCATGAATTGTAGAAGTGCAGAAAGTGCTATTTGGCAATTTCCGCACTTCTGTGCCCATGCAATCACAGTCTAAGTCCCGAGAGGGTCGGTGGCGCGGTATTTTGAAGGTGGCATTGGGGGGCGCAGTATGGACAGTGGTGGCGTGTCTGGACCTTTTGTGGGCTGGGCCGCTGTGGCTGCGTGACATCACACGCATCCACTGCGACCCAAAACATGGCGGCCCGGTGACTGCCTTCGCACCTAGGCTGCGAAGACAGGGGGCTACCCTTAAGATGCAAGTGCATCACTCTGTAGCGATGCGTCCACATTTCAGCCGGGTTAGGGGGGGGGGGAAGGACCTGGCACGTGGAGCAGCCTTGCCCTGTGCTGGGTGCCCCCCCGCATTCTAGAGAAATTAGTTCTCGCAAAACTGCAACTCATGCTGAAGTAGGCCCAAGGTCAGTACACTAGAATACCATCCAGAAAGATTTATAGTATTGGGGAAAGGATAATGTCTTCGGCTCTTGGACTGCACCAAGTTCAAGGTTTTTTTTATTCTTTTGAATTCAGACCTAGTACCATTCATGGTCAGGTACTCGCTCATATGTGAATTTCTAGGTCACCCTTTGAAATAAAGAAAACTAATAACACCATGAAGTCAAACAGGAGAACATTTTGTCTCCATTGGATTTAAATCTGGTACCTAATGCCTAAACATGTAGCTTTGGGATCTGTCTTGAAGAAAAGTTGTCCTTAACTATTTAACTAATCTCAGGAAATTGTCCTATTTAGCCCTTCTTATAAGAATGAGAAAGAACAAAAACTACATAATCTACGTGTCAAGAGCTATTTCCTTACATAAGGAGACATTTCCAAGTATATTTTAAAATCCCAGGAGCCCATCTGCCTTTCAGATTCTAGCAGTGATAATCCAGTTCTGTCTCTCTAACAGCTCCCCATGAGTAATTTAACCACACATTTCAATATGAACAGGCATGCAATATATTTGAATCAATTCTAAATGTAACGACTGCACAAACCGTACACTTAAAGGGGTAGATTCAAATTAGCCATGTGGATTCAAATTAGCCGCTGAAAGCGCCAACAACAGCGCATCAAGTCACCTTCATTACACAGCCTGAAATTGCTAAGTTGGATGGGCTGCATATGTGCCTACTTACTTGAGGGGATATTGAGTCATTTAATCAACCCCATTGACTACAAGTAATCTGGTGCATGAACCCTACACAACATAGGGTAAACAATAATTACATACAATTTTTAATATTGTTCCTTAACATACTCTGTTCCTCACGTTCCACCTGCTGTTTAAATCTGGGGAGTGGAATCTTTGTCGGTGGACGGGCAAGTATTACGAACCAGTTCTAGTAGGTTTCAGGGGCATGGATTTGTTTCCTCTGGTCTAGATAAACCATCATCATTTCCATGGTCCCCCCACTTTTTATGAGAAATTGTAAAATTATTTCTGAACCATCTGCTGCCACCTGCAGTTCACTGTAGCCAGCTGATGGCATTATGGTTAGTCTCCACAGAGAATTTTAATAATCTCTCCAGTTAACATCTTCTGAGAAAGACAGGCCAAGGGGTGATTGGGACTATCTTTCCTTGACCTGGCTCAGCACAGCTCCTAGTCCACACCCAGTGGTATAAGTTATGAACCTTTGTTGGAAGAAGTACGGGGCGGCTAACACTTGTTGAGTGGACAAAATCTCTTTAAACTGTCCATTAATCTGTTTAATGTATTTCATGGGGCTTAGGTCAGTTAATGTTCGGCGATACTTGTATTATAAATATGCACGAATCTCTGGTAGAACTGGGCAGCCCGTAGGAAAACTTGCACTCGTCTTTGGTTGATGCATTGGGGCCATTTCATTATGGTCTCAATTTTGGCCAGCTGGGGTAACAGGGTGCCCCCACCAATTTGATGCCCTAGGTACAGCGTCTTTGCAATTCCCAGCAGATATTTGTCAGGTCTGATAGCCCTCCAAGAATCTCTACTACGTGCACAAGATGTTTCTCTCATGTCTCTCTAAAGACAGCTTTAACGTGTAGATAGGCATGAGCAAAGTCCTGACACCTTGTAAGCAGGTGATCCACCATATGCGTAAAGGTTGCTGTAGCATTCTTCAGTCTGAAAGGCATGATGGTAAGTTCAAACAGCCCAAACAGAGATATGAATGCTGAGTACTTTTGGGCTTCCCTGGTAAGGGGTATGTGCTGACATCCCTTACTCAGGTCCAAGGTGGACAAATCAAGCTGCTCCCAGCCTATCTATTCACTCCTTTACCAGTGACATGGGATATGCATACATGACCATCACCTAATTCAACTTTTTATAGCCCATGCAAAGTGAGTGCTCCAGTCCTTCTTGGGAACTAACACAACACTAGCTGGGCTAGCGGATGGCACTAGGCTATTGGATGGCACTATAACTCTAAGAGATTCAACAGCTGCCCAGCACTGGGAGAGGTACAACACTGTTTGGTTACTAGTACCCTATATCAAGCCAGTAGTGATTCACGGCAATCACCGACTGCAAATATAAGCATGACATGTTCTTGTCTTCAAGTGGTAGTACCTGGGTCATCATTCAAGGTCAGCGCATAAAAGGCCAGAGCCAGCCATACGCATAGGCAAACTAGGCAATTGCCTAGGGCATTTGATATGCCTAGGGGCATCATCAACTTCTGCTGATTAAAATGATATGCGGCATGCCTATATTCTGTATGTAGCATTTCATATGCAGATACAGCCACAGTCTCACACAGAATATAGGCATGCTGCATATCATTTTAATCAGCAGAAGCTGCTTGTGCATCCTAGCCACATAGCAATGCAAATAAGATGAATTTTCATTAAAAAAAAGGTGCCCGACGTTAGCATTGATGCAAGATTTGTGAGGACACATCTGTATCCAAGCAGAGGCAGAGGTCACAGTGTTAGTGGCAGTGTGAGTGCTGTGTGCATGTGAGTAGGTTGGTTGTGCAGTAGTGTTCAGAATATGTGTAAGGAGCATTATGTGTGTCATGTAAAAATGCATTAATAATGTGCAACCTATGTGTAAAGGGCCACTATGTGTGTCATTATATGTATAAGGGCATTAATAATGTGCGGCATATGTGTAACAGGGTACTACTGTATGTGTGTCATTATGTGTATAGGGACACTAATAATGTGCAGCAAATATGTAGGGGGCACTATGTGTGTCATTATGTGTATAAGGGCATTAATAATGTGCGGCATATATGTAAGGGACATTATGTGCAAAAGGGCATTAATAAAGGTTGTCATAATGTGTAAGGTGCATTATGTTTATAAGGACATTAATGTGTCTCATATGTGTAAGGGGCATTACTGTGTGGAATTGTGTATAAATGCATTACTAATGTGTCGCATTATGTGTATAAGGTGCTCTACTATGTGGCGTTGCATATAGAAATGTTATGCACACCAGTGCCTGCAGGAAAGTACTGGTGTCAGAACTGTTATGCACTCCAGTGTCTGCAGGAATGTACTGGTGTTTGAACTGTTATGCAAAACAAATGGACTCACAGACAAACTGGGGAATATGACATAACGTACACAGAAGGTAATAGGGTAACAAAATACACACAAAGTGAACAGAGAAGCCCAGAGGCTAAGGAACTGGGTATCTCCCTTGTATTAGAACTGCACAGATGGAAAAAGCAAGATGTTGTGTTTTAATACGTAGAGAACCCGAAATGCTGTTGCTAAGGGCAACAGCAAAACCCTAAAGGGTTACCAACGGGTGTGGCAGTAAACTCCTTGGTCAGAGATGGAATGATAGACACAAGGAGAGTCTCCACAATCCTATTTCTCACTTGCAGTGCACAGGTTTTAGCTTACTGCCACTAAACTGACCCCTGACACCTAGCACAGTGAGACAGGATTAGACAGGCAAGTCTTAGAATACAGCCGCAAACTTGCTAAGTTCACAGAGTAGTAACAGAACCCCAGCAAGCTAAACGACTGACTCCAGTCTTACTGCTAGGTCGGGATTGGCAGAGTGTAATACCAAATCCCCAGGCCTATTTGCAGTAAGCAACAAACAAATACAAAGCTACACAGTACTGGCTAACTTTCATGAACTGACTAACCAACAAAGATTCAGCAGCATCTGCTTACCCTGAAAAGAGGCCTTATAAAGCAGGTGCTGTCCACGCCCCACTCAGACCTCACAGACTGTGAGCACAAAAACCAGCACCGGATCCCCTGCCGTGCACAGAGCCTATAACCACTGCACAGCAAAAGACCCGAACCGGAGTATCAGCTGCGCTCAGGTTACTCCACTAGCACTTGTCTCCCGGTTGCCATGACGACGTGGCAGCACAGGGCAGGAGACCCTAACAGTACCCCCCCTCTGACGAGGGGTCAAAGAACCCCTACCACCGGGTTTATCGGGGAACTGCGAGAAGAAAGAGCGTATCAGTCTGGGGGCATGAAGATCACAACTGCGCACCCACGACCGCTCCTCCGGGCCATACCCCTTCCAGTGCACCAAAAATGACAGCCGACCCCGAACCACCTTGGAGTCAAGAATCCTTTCAACAACAAACTCCCTCTGGCCACGTATCAGAAGAGGGGAAGGTCTTCCACTGGAAGAAGGATTACTAATCGCCCGTTTTAAAAGGGAACAATGAAATGTTTTATTGATACCCAAAGAACGGGGCAGATCTAACTGAAATGCCACCGGATTGATAACCCTGGTGATCTTATAAGGGCCGATGAACCGGGGCCCTAACTTATGAGATGGCTGTCTCAACTTCAAATTCTTGGTAGACAACCAGACGAAGTCTCCTAATTTGAAGCTGCAGGGTCTTTTCCGCTTATCAAAAACCCTTTTGGTCACTAATGACACAGACACAAGGGCTTTCTTCACTTTCCGCCAAATACCTCTAAGGATCGAAACCACAGAGGAACCACCAGGCGTGGAGTCCAGGGGGTCAAAAGAATTGGCCTTAGGATGATGCCCATACACACAAAGGAAGGGAGAGATCCCTGTAGCAGAGTGAGCCGCGTTGTTATAGGCAAACTCCGCCATGGACAGATGAGCAACCCAGTCAGTCTGACACTTGGAGACATAACACCTGAGGAACTGCTCCAAGGACTGGTTCACCCTTTCAGTCTGCCCATTAGACTGCGGATGGTAGCCTGACGACAAGCTGACAGAAATCTGGAGATCGGAACAAAATGCCCTCCAGAATTTGGCCACAAACTGGGATCCGCGGTCAGAGACCACATCAAGTGGCAACCCGTGGAGACGCACAACATGCAGCATAAATAATTCAGACAGGCGTCTGGCTGATGGCAGCCCAACCAGTGGAACGATGTGCGCCATCTTCGAAAACCTGTCAACGACAATCCAGATGGCTGTCATCCCCGAGGATTTGGGCAAGTCCACCACAAAATCCATTGAAATGTGGGTCCATGGCTTAGATGGGATAGAGAGTGGATGTAATGGGCCAACAGGAACCCCTCTAGGAGTCTTATTTCGGGCACAGATGTCACATGCCCGAACCCACTGATCCACATCCTTAGCCACCGAGGGCCACCACACCGCCCTAGATAGCAACTCCCGAGTTCTGGCAATACCCGGGTGACCTGCCGACTTCTTGGCATGGAATTCCAGGAACACTCGCTGTCTTAACCTAGGAGGCACAAACAAAAGACCTACCGGAAGGTCTGGAGGAGCCTGCTCCTGTGCTCTAAGGACTAATGATAAGAGGTCCTGGGTAATGCCCACTTTAATACATGATGGGGAAACAATGGGCAACGGCTCCTCGGTGGTCTCCTGGATTGGAGCAAAACTCCGCGAGAGCGCATCAGCCTTGATGTTTTTTGACCCAGGGCGATATGTTATCAAAAAATTAAAGCGAGCAAAAAACAAAGCCCATCGTGCCTGCCTGGCATTGAGACGCTTCGCTGACTCTAAATATGCCAGATTCTTATGGTCAGTGAGAATTGAGACCACAAACTTAGCCCCCTCAAGCCAGTGTCTCCACTCCTCGAGTGCATCCTTAATAGCCAACAATTCCCGGTTACCCACGTCATAATTCATCTCGGCAGGCGAAAATTTACGGGAAAAGCAAGCACAGGGATGAAGGCGATTATCAGACACTCCCATCTGAGAAAGCACTGCCCCAATACCCATCTCAGAGGCATCCACCTCCACCACAAAAGGACGCTCTGGATCTGGGTGTCGCAGCACCTTGGCCGAAACAAATGCCCTTTTGAGACGGGCAAAAGCCGCTTTAGCCTCACAAGACCAGTGAGCAACATCCGCCCCTTTCTTAGTGAGTGCCACCAAGGGCGCCACTATAGACGAAAATCCAGCGATAAATCGTCTATAAAAATTCGCAAAGCCCAGGAAACGCTGAAGCGCCTTCAAACTAGTGGGCTGCACCCAATCCAGGACTGCCTGTACCTTGGAACCCTCCATTTGGAAACCTTCTGGGGAGATAATATATCCTAGAAATGCGATTTGCTGAACTTCAAATTCGCACTTCTCCAGCTTCGCCCCAAGCCGGTGGTCTCTGAGTTTCTGGAGGACTAAGCGTACATGCTTCCGATGTTCCTCCAGGGAATGGGAGAAGATTAGGATGTCATCTAAGTATACAACTAAGAATCTATCCAAATATTCCCTGAGCACATCATTCATGAAATCCTGGAAGACTGCCGGGGCATTACAGAGCCCAAAAGGCATCACCAAATATTCATAATGCCCTGAGTGGGTATTAAAGGCAGTCTTCCATTCATCCCCCTCTCTTATTCGGATTAGATTGTACGCACCGCGTAGGTCAATCTTAGAAAAAATGGTGGCAGTACGAAGCTGGTCAAACAAGACCGAAATGAGAGGCAGTGGGTATGAGTTTTTAATCGTGATACGGTTCAATTCCCTGAAGTCGATGCAGGGTCGCAACGAACCGTCCTTTTTACCCACGAAGAAGAACCCCGACCCAACTGGAGACTGTGAAGGTCTGATAAATCCCTTAGCCAAGTTCTCCTGAATGTACTCTGCCATAGCCTGAGTCTCAGGACGTGACAGGGAGTACAACCTGCTCTTGGGAAGCTTAGCATTTGGCAACAAATCAATGGCACAGTCATAGGGGCGATGGGGAGGTAGTACCTCTGCAACTTTTTTGGAGAACACGTCCGCAAAATCTGCATAACACCCTGGCAATCCTGGCAAACTTAGCTGCGAGAGCCTGACTGGAAGGCTCAAGCAACTCCTGAAACAATCAGTACCCCAACTAAGAATCTCCCCAGAGACCCAGTCAAATTGAGGATTGTGGGCCCTTAACCAGGGTAACCCCAACACCAATGGGGCAAAAGTACAGACAGTCACATAAAAGGACAATTTTTCAGAGTGTGTGGCTCCAATAAACAAAGAAATCTGGCTAGTGCAAGAGGTAATTTTACCTTGGGATAATGGTTCCCCGTTTAACCCACAAATCTCAATTTCCGATGCCAAGGGTACTAAGGGAACAGAGTGTTTCAGGGCGAATTGGCGGTCCATAAAAACCCCGTCGGCCCCACTGTCCACAAAGGCCTCAGTCTTGACAGTTTGACCGAGGATCTTCAAGGTCACCGGAATGATAAAAGTCTTCTTGGGAAATTCTGACTTCTGGCCTGACAGGATATTTCCCATCACCCTCAGGCCCTGAAGTTTTCCGGCTTTTCTGGGCATGATACTACCACATGACCTTTATTCCCACAGTACAAACACAACCCCTGCTGTCTCCTCCGCGTCTTCTCACGCGAGGAGAGGCGGGTAGCCCCAATCTGCATAGGCTCCTCAGAAAATTCCTCAGAGTCTGAGGTTCCCTTGGGAAGGAAGGAAATCTCAGTCTCCCTTTCAAGCCTACGCTCTCTCAGCCGTCTATCCACCCGGATGGATAACTGCATGAGCTGATCCAAGCTATCAGGCAAGGGATATTGTACCAGTTGGTCCTTTATCTGGTTAGAAAGACCTCTTCGGTACTGGTGTCTCAGGGCTGGGTCATTCCACTGGGTATCATGGGCCAACCTCCGAAACTCCGTACAGTAAACCTCAACTGGCCTTCGCCCTTGCTTAAGGATCGAAATCTGAGCCTCGGCTGAGGCCGTCTTGTCAGGGTCATCATACAACATGCCCAGTGCCGTAAAAAAAGCATCAACACTTTTAAGCGACGGACAGTCAGGCTGCAACCCATATGCCCAGACCTGTGGGTCTCCTTGTAGCAAGGAAATCACTATGCCCACCCGCTGAATCTCCGACCCAGAAGACTGAGGCCTAAGCCGGAAGTATAGCTTGCAGCTCTCCTTGAAACAAAAGAACTGCGAGCGATCTCCAGAAAAACGATCCGGGAGATTTACTTTCGGCTCCTTAACCCCTGCAGGTGCTGCTGCTGCGGGAGCTCCGCCAGCAGCCTGGGAGGTGTGCATTTTAATGGACAAATCATTAAATTGTCGAGTCAGGACCTGCACCTGATCGACCACCTGTTGCAACGTATTTTGAGGGGTATGCTCCATATTCCCAAAAAATTTCAACAGGAGTATTAGGCTGCTGAATATGTTATGCACACCAGTGCCTGCAGGAAAGTACTGGTGTCAGAACTGTTATGCACTCCAGTGTCTGCAGGAATGTACTGGTGTTTGAACTGTTATGCAAAACAAATGGACTCACAGACAAACTGGGGAATATGACATAACGTACACAGAAGGTAATAGGGTAACAAAATACACACAAAGTGAACAGAGAAGCCCAGAGGCTAAGGAACTGGGTATCTCCCTTGTATTAGAACTGCACAGATGGAAAAAGCAAGATGTTGTGTTTTAATACGTAGAGAACCCGAAATGCTGTTGCTAAGGGCAACAGCAAAACCCTAAAGGGTTACCAACGGGTGTGGCAGTAAACTCCTTGGTCAGAGATGGAATGATAGACACAAGGAGAGTCTCCACAATCCTATTTCTCACTTGCAGTGCACAGGTTTTAGCTTACTGCCACTAAACTGACCCCTGACACCTAGCACAGTGAGACAGGATTAGACAGGCAAGTCTTAGAATACAGCCGCAAACTTGCTAAGTTCACAGAGTAGTAACAGAACCCCAGCAAGCTAAACGACTGACTCCAGTCTTACTGCTAGGTCGGGATTGGCAGAGTGTAATACCAAATCCCCAGGCCTATTTGCAGTAAGCAACAAACAAATACAAAGCTACACAGTACTGGCTAACTTTCATGAACTGACTAACCAACAAAGATTCAGCAGCATCTGCTTACCCTGAAAAGAGGCCTTATAAAGCAGGTGCTGTCCACGCCCCACTCAGACCTCACAGACTGTGAGCACAAAAACCAGCACCGGATCCCCTGCCGTGCACAGAGCCTATAACCACTGCACAGCAAAAGACCCGAACCGGAGTATCAGCTGCGCTCAGGTTACTCCACTAGCACTTGTCTCCCGGTTGCCATGACGACGTGGCAGCACAGGGCAGGAGACCCTAACAAGAAAGGGCACTACTGTGTCGTCTGATGTGAATAAAGAGCAATAGGGTGTGGTGTAATGTGAATAAGGAGCAATTCAGTGTGATGTAATGTGAATAAGGGGCTCTACTGTGAGGAGTAACGTTTATAAGGTAAAGTGATACTACTGTGGGATGTAATATGAATTATGGACACTATCGCAAGATAAAATGTGAATAAAGTTGTAGTACTGTGTGGCGTAATTGAAATTGGGGTTACTATTGTGTTGCCATGCCCCTTCCCAGCAAGAAGATGCCCCTTTTTGGGCTGTGCGTCAAATGTGCAAACTGTTCCTATTTAAAATATAGGGGGTACAAGGACTGCTATGGGTGAGGGGTGATGGTGCTGGGAAAGAGGTGCAAGGTCAGAGACAGAACCAGTGGTGGTGCTAGGGGGCACCAGCCAAAATCTTGCCTAGGGCATCATATTGGTTAGGGCCGGCTATGTAAAAGACTATTTTATTTCCAGTGCTTAGCCAGTTGACGATATTTTCATTTGGAAGGTGTGGATTAATCCTCAACCTGAGCGGTTAGTGTCACCAAGGGCAACAGCCTCCATTGCTTTGCCTTATATATGTGAGTATGGCTAGTCGGCATAGGTCCTCACTTTTGTAAATACTCTGCACATGTTTTTTACTGCCTCATGGTGTCTATTATAAACTGAATGTGCTACTTTTTATTTTATTATATTAGACTTCTGCCAAGCATCATCACTTATATTCTTATCATTTGAAACTGTTTTATTTTTTGCTTTTGCTATATTAGAGCTTTTGAAGTCTGGCATACCAACTATTGATATATTCTCAGGAGGCACTAGTGCACTTTTATTCTGTATTATCGAATTATTACTTAGTACTGTATACAGTGGCATCACACGGAGGGTGTGGGAGTGCAGCACACCAAGGGGTGACACCAAAGTGCCGGCTCCTGCTCAGTTACAGGAGCCGGGTGCTGCACTGTAATATTACATGCAGCAACCCAGCTTCTGTCCCCGTCTAGAAGCCGGCAGTGAAGAAACGCCAGTCTACGGGGCCAGGCCGCATCTCCCGGATCCCTGAGGTGACAAAAACGGGGATTGGGGAGCTTAGCCACGTCCCTGACCTGCAAAGCCACACCCACGTATTTTGAAGTCACACCCCTGTCCTGCGAAGCCACACCCCCATTGTGCCCAGTCGCACAGAAGTGAGTGACGCCTCTGACTGTATAATTGTGTGCTCTTTATCTTATTTAATGCATATTTACTGTATTTGTGCAATTAAATCTCATATATTTAATCTATTTACACTCCCAGTTTCTTTCTTGTCTCCTGAGATTTCTTCAGGGGTTAAGCTAAGCATACACTACAATTATCTGGCAGCTCACCTGCCAGGTCTGGCTGGTTGGAATGAAAATCTGGGGATGGTTGAGAGAAAATTACAATCGACCATTTACTCCCAAACACTGGAAAATGGTCGAAAACTGTTGTGCAGGCAAACTGGTTTAAATCCATGTTTGGTTAAATCCATTACCAGATTTTTATTCCAACCAGCCAAATCTGCCAGATAATTGTATAGTGTATGCCCAGCTCTAGCCAGCCTTTATCTGGTGAGCAGAACTGAGATTAATTATACCAATTAACACACCCAGAAGCACCTAATACTTTTCTTGTATTAGTATTTATCTTTACCTGTAGTGATGAGCGGGTTCGGTTCCTCGGAATCCGAACCCGCCCGAACTTCACCTTTTTTTTACACGGGTCCGAGCGACTCGGATCCTCCCACCTTGCTCGGTTAACCCGAGCGCGCCCGAACGTCATCATCCCGCTGTCGGATTCTCGCGAGACTCGGATTCTATATAAGGAGCCGCGCGTCGCCGCCATTTTCACACGTGCATTGAGATTGATAGGGAGAGGACGTGGCTGGCGTCCTCTCCGTTGTATTAGAAAATAAAAAAACTGAGTGACTTAGTTTTAATTGTGGGGAGGATTGGGGACGGGGAGCAGCTGTTAGGGAGTACAGTGCAGGGTTTTGAGTTTAATCCGTTGTTTCTCTGCCTGAAAAAAAACGCTCCACCATATCTGTGCTCACTCAGTGTGCTGCACTGCTGCATGATATATCTGTGCTGAGTGCACTGCTCACACTGCCTAATTGTGGGGACTGGGGAGCAGTTATAGCAGGAGTACAGTGCACAGTTTTGCTGACAGTGACCACCAGTCCAGTATACGTTTGTCTGCCTGAAAAACACTGTGGTGTTTTTTTTTTCTTTCTTCATGCTAGTTTGTTTAGCAGTCTGCTGACAGTGTCCACCAGGTCCGTTATACAGTATATTATATATATAAGCACTAAGCAGCAGTACGGTAGGCCACGGCTGTACCTACCTCTGTGTCGTCACTCGTCGTCCGTAAGTATAAGTAATACTATACTATCCATCCATCTACATTGTATACCTGTGGTGTTTTTTTTTTCTTTCTTCATACTAGTTTAGCAGTCTGCTGACAGTGTCCACCAGGTCCGTTATACAGTATATTATATATATAAGTACTAAGCAGCAGTACGGTAGGCCACGGCTGTACCTACCTCTGTGTCGTCACTCGTCGTCCATAAGTATAAGTAATACTATACTATCCATCTACATTGTATACCTGTGGTGTTTTTTTTTTCTTTCTTCATACTAGTTTAGCAGTCTGCTGACAGTGTCCACCAGGTCCGTTATACAGTATATTATATATATAAGCACTAAGCAGCAGTACGGTAGGCCACGGCTGTACCTACCTCTGTGTCGTCACTCGTCGTCCATAAGTATAAGTAATACTATACTATCCATCCATCTACATTGTATACCTGTGGTGTTTTTTTTTCTTTCTTCATACTAGTTTAGCAGTCTGCTGACACTGTCCACCAGGTCCGTTATACAGTATATCATATATATAAGCACTAAGCAGCAGTACGGTAGGCCACGGCTGTACCTACCTCTGTGTCGTCAGTGCACTCGTCGTCCATAAGTATAAGTAATACTATACTATCCATCCATCTACATTGTATACCTGTGGTGTTTTTTTTTTTACTTTCTTCATACTAGTTTAGCAGTCTGCTGACACTGTCCACCAGGTCCGTTATACAGTATATCATATATATAAGCACTAAGCAGCAGTACGGTAGGCCACGGCTGTACCTACCTCTGTGTCGTCAGTGCACTCGTCGTCCATAAGTATAAGTAATACTATACTATCCATCCATCTACATTGTATACCTGTGGTGTTTTTTTTTCTTTCTTCATACTAGTTTAGCAGTCTGCTGACACTGTCCACCAGGTCCGTTATACAGTATATCATATATATAAGCACGAAACAGCAGTACGGTAGGCCACGGCTGTACCTACCTCCAGTGGCGGATTTAGGGGGGGGGCACCAAGGCACGTGCCCCCCCTGTCATTTTTAGTTGATTTTTGTATTGCTGCGGGGGCGCCACTAATTTAGTGCAGACTGACATGTCAGTCTGCGGTTTCGTTTCCTCCCCTGCTGTTAGGAGGGACACGGAGGGCACAGTGCACGCCTCCCTGTGTCCCTCCTGGGTCTCCGGCGGCCGCGGGTCTCATAAAGGAAGTGCCGTTCGTGAGCACTTCCTTTATTAGAGTGACCCGCGGCCGCCGGAGACACAGGAGGGACACAGAGAGGCGTGCACTGTGCCCTCCGTGTCCCTCCTAACAGCAGGGGAGCGGGGGGAGCGGCGGCGGCGGAGGAAGCGGGGGGGACGCACTGAGGGGGCATATCTGGCACTGGGGGGGAATATCTGGCACTGGGGGCATATTTGGCAGGGAGGGGGGGGGGAGAATATCTGGCACTGAGGACATATATGGCACTGGGGGGGGGATATCTGGCACTGGGGGCATATGTGGCACTGGGGGGGAATATCTGGCACTGGGGCATATGTGGCACTGGGGGCATATATAGCACTGGGGGGGATATCTGGCACTGGGGGCATATGTGGCACTGTCGGGGAATATCTGGCACTGGGGGCATATGTGGCACTGGGGGGGTATATGTGTACCTGGCACATGGGGGGGGGCTATATTTGGCACTGGGGGCATGTGAGTACCTGGCACCGTGGGGGAATATCTGGCACTGGGGACATATGTGGCACTGGGAGCACAGCCCTAGCAACAAGGACTACCTCCTAGCAACGAGCATGACACCCAGTGCATGAAACCCCTGGCAACGAGCACGACACCCAGTGCATGAAACCCCTGGCAACGAGCATGACACCCAGTGCATGAAACCGCTGGCAACGAGCATGACACCCTGAGCATGAAAACCCCTGGCACCGTGCATGGAACCAAGAGCATGAAACCCCTGGCAACGAGCATGACACCCAGTGCATGAAACCCCTGACAACGAGCAGGTATTTGAAAAGTAATTAGAAGCCTTACTGTAGGACTTAATGTGTAATGGGCATTACGGTGTGTGGCATAATGTATCACGGACATTGCGGTGTGTGTCATAATGTGTCACAGGCATTACGGTGTATGGTATACTATATCGCTGGCATTGTGATATGTGGTATAATGTCTCAGGGTCATTGCAGTGTGTGGCATAATGTATCACGGACATTGCGGTGTGTGTCATAATGTGTCAGGCATTACGGTGTGTGGTATACTATATCACGGGCATTGTGGTATGTGGTATAATGTCTCAGGGTCATTGCAGTGTGGCATAATATATAACGGGCATTGCGGTGTGTGGCATAGGGTATAACGGGCATTGCGGTATGTGTCACAGGCATTACGGTGTATGGTATACTATATCACGGGCATTGTGGTATAATGTCTCAAGGTCATTGCAGTGTGTGGCATAATGTGTCACAGGCATTGTATGTGCTATAATGTATCGGGCATTGCAGTGTGTGGTATAATGTATCACGGACATTGCAGTGTGTGTCACAATGTGTCACAGACATTGTATGTGCTATAATGTATCAGGGGCAGTGCAGTGTGTAGCATAATGTATAACGGGCATTGCAATTCCTGTCATAATGTGTCACAGGCATTATAGTGTGTGGCATAATGTGTCGGGGGCATTACGGTGTGTGGCATAATGTGTCGGGGGGCATTACGGTGTGTGCATACTGTGTCATGTGCATTATTGTGTGTGGCATAATGTCTAAGGGCCATTGCAGTATGTGGCATAATGTATACTGGGCATTACTATAAGGAGGAAAAATGACAAATAATGTAAGGGGCATGAATCAGGATTATTTTTCTTTCCTGTGGTGGCCAACGTCTGGGCGTGCAGGTTGCAAAACTGGGGTATAAGGTAGTCTTTTCCTGCAATACCACGCCCATTCCAACAAAGCCATGCCCATTCCAACGAAGCCACACCCCTTATGGTGCCCCTTCCCCTGTAATTTTTTTCTGGATCCGCCCCTGCCTACCTCTGTGTCGTCAGTGCACTCGTCGTCCATAAGTATAAGTAATACTATACTATCCATCCATCTACATTGTATACCTGTGGTGGCTTTTAGTTGTGCGCAAAATATGGAGAACACAAATGTGGAGGTTAAAAAAATAGGGAAAGATCAAGATCCACTTCCACCTCGTGCTGAAGCTGCTGCCACTAGTCATGGCTGAGACGATGAAATGCCATCAACGTCATCTGCCAAGGCCGATGCCCAATGTCATTGTACAGAGCATGTAAAATCCAAAACACAAAAGATCAGTAAAAAAATTACCCAAAAATCAAAATTAAAAGCGTCTGAGGAGAAGCGTAAACTTGCCAATATGCCATTTACGACACGGAGTGGCAAGGAACGGCTGAGGCCCTGGCCTATGTTCATGGCTAGTGGTTCAGCTTCACATGAGGATGGAAGCACTCATCCTCTCGCTAGAAAAAAGAAAAGACTTACGGCAAAAGCACAGCAAAGAACTGTGCGTTCTTCGAAATCCCAAATCCCAAAGGAGAGTCCAATTGTGTCGGTTGCGATGCCTGACCTTCCCAACACTGGACGGGAAGAGCTTGCGCCTTCCACCATTTGCACGCCCCCTGCAAGTGTTGAAAGGAGCACCCGCAGTATAGTTCCTGATAGTGAAATTGAAGATGTCAGTGTTGAAGTACACCAGGATGAGGATATGGGTGTTGCTTGGGCTGGGGAGGAAATTGACAAGGAGGATTCTGATGGTGAGGTGGTTTGTTTAAGTCAGGCACCCGGAGAGACAGACACCTGTTGTCCGTGGGAGGAATATGGCCATTGACATGCCTGGTGAAAATACCAAAAAAATCAGCTCTTCAGTGTGGAAGTATTTAAACAGAAATGCGGACAACAGGTGTCAAGCCGTGTGTTGCCTTTGTCAAGCTGTAATAAGTAGGGGTAAGGACGTTAACCACCTCGGAACATCCTCCCTTATACGTCACCTGCAGCGCATTCATAATAAGTCAGTGACAAGTTCAAAAACTTTGGGCGACAGCGGAAGCAGTCCACTGACCAGTAAATCCCTTCCTCTTGTAACCAAGCTCGCGCAAACCACACCACCAACTCCCTCAGTGTCAATTTCCTCCTTACCCAGGAAAGCCAATAGTCCTGCAGGCCATGTCACTGGCAAGTCTGACGAGTCCTCTCCTGTCTGGGATTCCTCCGATGCATCCTTGAGTGTAATGCCTACTGCTGCTGGCGCTGCTGTTGTTGCTGCTGGGAGTCGATCGTCATCCCAGAGGGGAAGTCGGAAGACCACTTGTACTACTTCCAGTAAGCAATTGACTGTCCAACAGTCCTTTGCGAGGAAGATGAAATATCACAGCAGTCATCCTGCTGCAAAGCGGATAACTGAGGCCTTGACAACTATGTTGGTGTTAGACGTGCGTCCGGTATCTGCCGTTAGTTCACAGGGAATTAGACAATTTATTGAGGCAGTGTGCCCCCGTTACCAAATACCATCTAGGTTCCACTTCTCTAGGCAGGCGATACCGAGAATGTACACGGACGTCAGAAAAAGACTCACCAGTGTCCTAAAAAATGCAGTTGTACCCAATGTCCACTTAACCACGGACATGTGGACAAGTGGAACAGGGCAGACTCAGGACTACATGACTGTGACAGCCCACTGGGTAGATGTATTGCCTCCCGTTGCAAGAACAGCAGCGGCGGCACCAGTAGCAGGATCTCGCAAACGCCAACTCGTTCCTAGGCAGGCTACGCTTTGTATCACCGCTTTCCAGAATACGCACACAGCTGAAAACCTCTTACGGCAACTGAGGAAGATCATCGCAGAATGGCTTACCCCAATTGGACTGTCCTGGGGATTTGTGACATCGGACAACGCCAGCAATATTGTGCGCGCATTACATCTGGGCAAATTCCAGCACGTCCCATGTTTTGCACATACCTTGAATTTGGTGGTGCAGAATTATTTAAAAAACGACAGGGGCGTGCAAGAGATGCTGTCGGTGGCCAGAAGAATTGCGGGCCACTTTCGGCGTGCTTGCACCGCGTACAGAAGACTGGAGCACCACCAAAAAAACCTGAGCCTGCCCTGCCATCATCTGAAGCAAGAGGTGGTAACGAGGTGGAATTCAACCCTCTATATGCTTCAGAGGATGGAGGAGCAGCAAAAGGCCATTCAAGCCTATACATCTGCCCACGATATAGGCAAAGGAGGTGGAATGCACCTGTCTCAAGCACAGTGGAGAATGATTTCAACGTTGTGCAAGGTTCTGCTGCCCTTTGAACTTGCCACACGTGAAGTCAGTTCAGACACTGCCAGCCTGAGTCAGGTCATTCCCCTCATCAGGCTTTTGCAGAAGAAGCTGGAGGCATTGAAGGAGGAGCTAAAACAGAGCGATTCCGCTAGGCATGTGGGACTTGTGGATGGAGCCCTTCATTCGCTTAACCAGATTTCACGTGTGGTCAATCTGTTGAAATCAGAGCACTACATTTTGGCCACCGTGCTCGATCCTAGATTTAAAACCTACGTTGGATCTCTCTTTCCGGCAGACACAAGTCTGCAGGGGTTCAAAGAACTGCTGGTGAGAAAATTGTCAAGTCAAGCGGAACGCGACCTGTCAACATCTCCTCCTTCACATTCTCCCGCAACTGGGGGTGCGAGGAAAAGGCTACGAATTCCGAGCCCACCCGCTGGCGGTGATGCAGGGCAGTCTGGAGCGACTGCTGATGCTGACATCTGGTCCGGACTGAAGGACCTGCCAACGATTACTGACATGTCGTCTACTGTCACTGCATATGATTCTCTCACCATTGAAAGAATGGTGGAGGATTATATGAGTGACCGCATCCAAGTAGGCACGTCAGACAGTTCGTACGTATACTGGCAGGGAAAAGAGGCAATTTGGAGGCCCTTGCACAAACTGGCTTTATTCTACCTAAGTTGCCCTCCCTCCAGTGTGTACTCCGAAAGAGTGTTTAGTGCCGCCGCTCACCTTGTCAGCAATCGGCGTACGAGGTTACTTCCAGAAAATGTGGAGAAGATGATGTTCATTAAAATGAATTATAATCAATTACTCCATGGAGACATTCACCAGCAGCAATTGCCTCCAGAAAGTACACGGGGATCTGAGATGGTGGATTCCAGTGGGGACGAATTAATAATCTGTGAGGAGGGGGATGTACACAGTGAAAGGGTTGATGAATCGGACGATGATGATGAGGTGGACATCTTGCCTCTGTAGAGCCAGTTTATGCAAGGAGAGATTGATTGCTTCTTTTTTGGTGGGGGCCCAAACCAACCAGTCATTTCAGTCACAGTCGTGTGGCAGACCCTATCGCTGAAATGATGGGTTGGTTAAAGTGTGCATGTCCTGTTTATACAACATAAGGGTGGGTGGGAGGGCCCAAGGACAATTCCATCTTGCACCTCTTTTTTCTTTCATTTTTCTTTGCGTCATGTGCTGTTTGGGGAGTATTTTTTGGAAGGGCCATCCTGCGTGACACTGCAGTGCCACTCATAGATGGGCCAGGTAATTGTGTCGGCCACTAGGGTCGCTTAGCTTACTCACACAGCTACCTCATTGCGCCTCTTTTTTTCTTTGCATCATGTGCTGTTTGGGGAGTAGTTTTTGGAAGGGCCATCCTGCCTGACACTGCAGTGCCACTCCTAGATGGGCCAGGTGTTTGTGTCGGTGTTATGCACACCAGTGCCTGCAGGAATGTACTGGTGTCTGAACTGTTATGCACACCAGTGCCTGCAGGAATGTACTGGTGTCTGAACGGATAGGGATGCAAAACAAATGAACTCACAGACAGACTGAGGAATATGACATTACGTACACAGAAGGTGATAGGGTAACAAAATAAACACAAAGTGAACAGAGAAGCCCAGAGGCTAAGAAACTGGGTGTCTCCCTAGTATTAGTAATGCTCAGATGGAAAAAGCAAGATGTTGTGTTTTAATACGTAGAGAACCCGAAATGCTGTTGCTAAGGGCAACAGCAAAACCCTAAAGGGTTACCAACGGGTGTGGCAGTAAACTCCTTGGTCAGAGATGGAATGATAGACACAAGGAGAGTCTCCACAATCCTAATCCTCACTTGCAGTGCACAGGTTCAGCTTACTGCCACTAAACTGACACCTGAACACCTTGCACAGTGAGACAGGATTTAGGCAGGCAAGTCTGAGAATACAGCCGCAAACTTGCTAAGTTCACAGAGTAGCAAAAGAACCCCAGCAAGTTAAACGACTGACTCCAGTCTTACTGCTAGGTCTGGATTGGCAGAGTGTAGTACCAAATCCCCAGGCCTATTTGCAGTAAGCAACAACAAATACAAAGCTACACAGTACTGGCTAACTTTCAGGAACTGACTAACTAACAAAGATTCAGCAGCATCTGCTTAACCTGAGAAGAGGCCTTATATAGCAGGTGCTGTCCACGCCCCACTCAGACCTCACAGACTGTGAGCACAAAAACCAGCACCGAATCCCCTGCCGTGCACAGAGCCTGTAACCACTGCATAGCAAAAGACCCGAACCGGAGTATCAGCTGCGCTCAGGTTACTCCGCTAGCACTTGTCTCCCGGTTGCCATGACGACGTGGCAGCACAGGGCAGGAGACCCTAACAGTACCCCCCCTCTGACGAGGGGTCAAAGAACCCCTACCACCGGGTTTATCGGGGAACTGCGAGAAGAAAGAGCGTATCAGTCTGGGGGCATGAAGATCACAACTGCGCACCCACGACCGCTCCTCCGGGCCATACCCCTTCCAGTGCACCAAAAATGACAGCCGACCCCGAACCATCTTGGAGTCAAGAATCCTTTCAACAACAAACTCCCTCTGGCCACGTATCAGAAGAGGGGAAGGTCTTCCACTGGAAGAAGGATTACTAATCGCCCGTTTTAAAAGGGAACAATGAAATGTTTTATTGATACCCAAAGAACGGGGCAGATCTAACTGAAATGCCACCGGATTGATAACCCTGGTGATCTTATAAGGGCCGATGAACCGGGGGCCTAACTTATGAGATGGCTGTCTCAAGTTCAAATTCTTGGTAGACAACCAGACGAAGTCTCCTAATTTGAAGCTGCAGGGTCTTTTCCGCTTATCAAAAACCCTTTTGGTCACTAATGACACAGACACAAGGGCTTTCTTCACTTTCCTCCAAATACCTCTAAGGACCGAAACCACAGAGGAACCACCAGGCGTGGAGTCCAGGGGGTCAAAAGAATTGGCCTTAGGATGATGCCCATACACACAAAGGAAGGGAGAGATCCCTGTAGCAGAGTGAGCCGCGTTGTTATAGGCAAACTCCGCCATGGACAGATGAGCAACCCAGTCAGTCTGATACTTGGAGACATAACACCTGAGGAACAGCTCCAAGGACTGGTTCACCCTTTCAGTCTGCCCATTAGACTGCGGATGGTAGCCTGACGACAAGCTGACAGAAATCTGGAGATCGGAACAAAATGCCCTCCAGAATTTGGCCACAAACTGGGATCCGCGGTCAGAGACCACATCAAGTGGCAACCCGTGGAGACGCACAACATGCAGCATAAATAATTCAGACAGGCGTCTGGCCGATGGCAGCCCAACCAGTGGAACGAAGTGCGCCATCTTCGAAAACCTGTCAACGACAACCCAGATGGCTGTCATCCCCGAGGATTTGGGCAAGTCCACCACAAAATCCATTGAAATGTGGGTCCATGGCTTAGATGGGATAGAGAGTGGATGTAATGGGCCAACAGGAACCCCTCTAGGAGTCTTATTTCGGGCACAGATGTCACATGCCCGAACCCACTGATCCACATCCTTAGCCACCGAGGGCCACCACACCGCCCTAGATAGCAACTCCCGAGTTCTGGCAATACCCGGGTGACCTGCCGACTTCTTGGCATGGAATTCCAGGAACACTCGCTGTCTTAACCTAGGAGGCACAAACAAAAGACCTACCGGAAGGTCTGGAGGAGCCTGCTCCTGTGCTCTAAGGACTAATGATAAGAGGTCCTGGGTAATGCCCACTTTAATACATGATGGGGACACAATGGGCAACGGCTCCTCGGTGGTCTCCTGGATTGGAGCAAAACTCCGCGAGAAATCAGCCTTGATGTTTTTTGACCCAGGGCGATATCTTATCAAAAAATTAAAGCGAGAAAAAAACAAAGCCCATCGTGCCTGCCTGGCATTGAGACGCTTCGCTGACTCTAAATATGCCAGATTCTTATGGTCGGTGAGAATTGAGACCACAAACTTAGCCCCCTCAAGCCAGTGTCTCCACTCCTCGAGTGCATCCTTAATAGCCAACAATTCCCGGTTACCCACGTCATAATTCATCTCGGCAGGCGAAAATTTACGGGAAAAGCAAGCACAGGGATGAAGGCGATTATCAGACACTCCCATCTGAGAGAGCACTGCCCCAATACCCATCTCAGAGGCATCCACCTCCACCACAAAAGGACGCTCTGGATCTGGGTGTCGCAGCACCTTGGCCGATACAAATGCCCTTTTGAGACGGGCAAAAGCCGCTTTAGCCTCACAAGACCAGTGAGCAACATCCGCCCCTTTCTTAGTGAGTGCCACCAAGGGCGCTACTGTAGACGAAAATCCAGCGATAAATCGTCTATAAAAATTCGCAAAGCCCAGGAAACGCTGAAGCGCCTTCAAACTAGTGGGCTGCACCCAATCCAGGACTGCCTGTACCTTGGAACCCTCCATTTGGAAACCTTCTGGGGAGATAATATATCCTAGAAATGCGATTTGCTGAACTTCAAATTCGCACTTCTCCAGCTTCGCCCCAAGCCGGTGGTCTCTGAGTTTCTGGAGGACTAAGCGTACATGCTTCCGATGTTCCTCCAGGGAATGGGAGAAGATTAGGATGTCATCTAAGTATACAACTAAGAATCTATCCAAATATTCCCTGAGTACATCATTCATGAAATCCTGGAAGACTGCCGGGGCATTACAGAGCCCAAAAGGCATCACCAAATATTCATAATGCCCTGAGTGGGTATTAAAGGCAGTCTTCCATTCATCCCCCTCTCTTATTCGGATTAGATTGTACGTACCGCGTAGGTCAATCTTAGAAAAAATGTTGGCAGTACGAAGCTGGTCAAACCTGACCGAAATGAGAGGCAGTGGGTATGAGTTTTTAATCGTGATACGGTTCAATTCCCTGAAGTCGATGCAGGGTCGCAACGAACCGTCCTTTTTACCCATGAAGAAGAACCCCGACCCAACTGGAGACTGTGAAGGTCTGATAAATCCCTTAGCCAAGTTCTCCTGAATGTACTCTGCCATAGCCTGAGTCTCAGGACGTGACAGGGAGTACAACCTGCTCTTGGGAAGCTTAGCATTTGGCAACAAATCAATGGCACAGTCATAGGGGCGATGGGGAGGTAGTACCTCTGCAACTTTTTTGGAGAACACGTCCGCAAAATCTGCATAACACCCTGGCAATCCTGGCAAACTTAGCTGCGAGAGCCTGACTGGAAGGCTCAAGCAACTCCTGAAACAATCAGTACCCCAACTAAGAATCTCCCCAGAGACCCAGTCAAATTGAGGATTGTGGGCCCTTAACCAGGGTAACCCCAACACCAATGGGGCAAAAGTACAGACAGTCACATAAAATGACAGTGTGTGGCTCCAATAAACAAAGAAATCTGGCTAGTGCAAGAGGTAATTTTACCTTGGGATAATGGTTCCCCGTTTAACCCACAAATCTCAATTTCCGATGCCAAGGGTACTAAGGGAACAGAGTGTTTCAGGGCGAATTGGCGGTCCATAAAAACCCCGTCGGCCCCACTGTCCACAAAGGCCTCAGTCTTGACAGTTTGACCGAGGATCTTCAAGGTCACCGGAATGATAAAAGTCTTCTTGGGAAATTCTGACTTCTGGCCTGACAGGATATTTCCCATCACCCTCAGGCCCTGAAGTTTTCCGGCTTTTCTGGGCATGATACTACCACATGACCTTTATTCCCACAGTACAATCACAACCCCTGCTGTCTCCTCCGCGTCTTCTCACGCGAGGAGAGGTGGGTAGCCCCAATCTGCATAGGCTCCTCGGAAAATTCCTCAGAGTCTGAGGTTCCCTTGGGAAAGAAGGAAACCTCGGTCTCCCTTTCAAGCCTACGCTCTCTCAGCCGTCTATCCACCCGGATGGATAACTGCATGAGCTGATCCAAGCTATCAGGCAAGGGATATTGTACCAGTTGGTCTTTTATCTGGTTAGAAAGACCTCTTCGGTACTGGTGTCTCAGGGCTGGGTCATTCCACTGGGTATCATGGGCCAACCTCTGAAACTCCGTACAGTAAACCTCAACTGGCCTTCGCCCTTGCTTAAGGATCGAAATCTGAGCCTCGGCTGAGGCCGTCTTGTCAGGGTCATCATACAACATGCCCAGTGCCATAAAAAAAGCATCAACACTTTTAAGCGACGGACAGTCAGGCTGCAACCCATATGCCCAGACCTGTGGGTCTACTTGTAGCAAGGAAATCACTATGCCCACCCGCTGAATCTCTGACCCAGAAGACTGAGGCCTAAGCCGGAAGTATAGCTTGCAGCTCTCCTAGAAACAAAAGAACTGCGAGCGATCTCCAGAAAAACGATCCGGGAGATTTACTTTCGGCTCCTTAACCCCTGAAGGTGCTGCTGCTGCTGCGGGAGCTCCGCCAGCGGCCTGGGAGGTGTGCATTTTAATGGACAAATCATTAAATTGTCGAGTCAGGACCTGCACCTGATCGACCACCTGTTGCAACGTATTTTGAGGGGTATGCTCCATATTCCCACAAAATTTCAACAGGAGTATTAGGCTGCTGAATATGTTATGCACACCAGTGCCTGCAGGAATGTACTGGTGTCTGAACTGTTATGCACACCAGTGCCTGCAGGAATGTACTGGTGTCTGAAGGGATAGGGATTCAAAACAAATGAACTCACAGACAGACTGAGGAATATGACATTACGTACACAGAAGGTGATAGGGTAACAAAATAAACACAAAGTGAACAGAGAAGCCCAGAGGCTAAGAAACTGGGTGTCTCCCTAGTATTAGTAATGCTCAGATGGAAAAAGCAAGATGTTGTGTTTTAATACGTAGAGAACCCGAAATGCTGTTGCTAAGGGCAACAGCAAAACCCTAAAGGGTTACCAACGGGTGTGGCAGTAAACTCCTTGGTCAGAGATGGAATGATAGACACAAGGAGAGTCTCCACAATCCTAATCCTCACTTGCAGTGCACAGGTTCAGCTTACTGCCACTAAACTGACACCTGAACACCTTGCACAGTGAGACAGGATTTAGGCAGGCAAGTCTGAGAATACAGCCGCAAACTTGCTAAGTTCACAGAGTAGCAAAAGAACCCCAGCAAGTTAAACGACTGACTCCAGTCTTACTGCTAGGTCTGGATTGGCAGAGTGTAGTACCAAATCCCCAGGCCTATTTGCAGTAAGCAACAACAAATACAAAGCTACACAGTACTGGCTAACTTTCAGGAACTGACTAACCAACAAAGATTCAGCAGCATCTGCTTAACCTGAGAAGAGGCCTTATATAGCAGGTGCTGTCCACGCCCCACTCAGACCTCACAGACTGTGAGCACAAAAACCAGCACCGGATCCCCTGCCGTGCACAGAGCCTGTAACCACTGCACAGCAAAAGACCCGAACCGGAGTATCAGCTGCGCTCAGGTTACTCCGCTAGCACTTGTCTCCCGGTTGCCATGACGACGTGGCAGCACAGGGCAGGAGACCCTAATAGTCGTCCACTAGGGTCGCTTAGCTTACTCACACAGCTACCTCATTGCGCCTCTTTTTTTCTTTGCGTCATGTGCTGTTTGGGGAGTAGTTTTTGGAAGGGCCATCCTGCCTGACACTGCAGTGCCACTCCTAAATGGGCCAGGTGTTTGTGTCGGCCACTAGGGTCGCTTAGCTTACTCACACAGCTACCTCATTGTGCCTCTTTTTTTCTTTGCGTCATGTGCTGTTTGGGGAGTAGTTTTTGGAAGGGCCATCCTGCCTGACACTGCAGTGCCACTCCTAGATGGGCCAGGTGTTTGTGTCGGCCACTAGGGTCGCTTAGCTTACTCACACAGCTACCTCATTGCGCCTCTTTTTTTCTTTGCGTCATGTGCTGTTTGGGGAGTAGTTTTTGGAAGGGCCATCCTGCCTGACACTGCAGTGCCACTCCTAGATGGGCCAGGTGTTTGTGTCGGCCACTAGGGTCGCTTAGCTTACTCACACAGCTACCTCATTGCGCCTCTTTTTTTCTTTGCGTCATGTGCTGTTTGGGGAGTAGTTTTTGGAAGGGCCATCCTGCCTGACACTGCAGTGCCACTCCTAGATGGGCCAGGTGTTTGTGTCGGCCACTTGGGTCGCTTAGCTTAGCCATCCAGCGACCTCGGTGCAAATTTTAGGACTAAAAATAATATTGTGAGGTGTGAGGTGTTCAGAATAGACTGAAAATGAGTGGAAATTATGGTTATTGAGGTTAATAATACTATGGGGTCAAAATGACCCCCAAATTCTATGATTTAAGCAGTTTTTTAGGGTTTTTGAAATAAACACCCGAATCCAAAACACACCCGAATCCGACAAAAAAAATTCGGTGAGGTTTTGCCAAAACGCGGTCGAACCCAAAACACGGCCACGGAACCGAACCCAAAACCAAAACACAAAACCCGAAAAATTTCAGGTGCACATCCCTATTTACCTGTTATGACAAAATGATACGTAAAGAATTTTTTCACACGAAAATTGTTTGTCAATTTTTGGGGGATTTACATAATATTTTGTTTTGAATTTATATGTAACATTGTACAAGTTATGCAAATACCTGGATATGCTTGTAATTTGTTCACTATTTTGATAAATAAAGAGATAAAAAAAGGGACCACACATTAACCTTAATATCAAGAATGAAAACCCCCCAATATGACCTGACCCTGCATCCCCACATCACTCATCCCAAGATGCACCCTCATGGCGTACAGTTTCTCCAAAATTCCATTACAAGTGTCAAACTGAATAAGCAGTTAATATCTTCCTCTTATGAAGAAATACACTACAAATTCCTTTATAGAGCTTATTATACCACCAATTAAGACTATTAACGGGTGTTTCGGACGACTCTGACTGTTTCAAATTTTCTGATTCTGATGCGGATATCATCCACTGGGATCCTAGCGGTCAGGAGACTGACGCCGGAATCCCGGTGTCCAGCGTAGCTAGTACCCTCACGGGCTCGCTGCACTCTCCACACTTTGGGCCCGATGGAGAGCTTTGCCACCACACTATTATATTCCCCTTCGGGTGGTGGCGTGGACCACCACCCGGAGCTGGAACTAGGAGCTTTGGTTGGGATTCCGACCGGCGGCATTTTGCCAGCTGTTGTGATTCTGGTGTCGGTCCCCTGACTGCCGGGATCCCGACAGCCGGTACATTAACTGCATCTCCATCCACTGTATGTCTTGTTGTTCAGACCTTGTGGAAAGATATCCGAAACTATATTACTGGAATATTCTTCACAGTTCATATGACCTGGGCTTTTTGAACTATTTTACCCCATCTATTCCTTGTACCCGATGGAAGGGTGTTCGATTACTTTTGGCCCTTGTAGCTGCCACCTCAAAAAAAACATTTGATCTCAGTGGATAAATAAGGAACCCATTTCCAAATCTTTTTTTTTTTGTATAATCTGTTTTTATTGAAAAGAGTACAGACTTGTGTCAACGTATACACCCATTAGAACATGTCAACAGTAAACGGCTAAACATAGTGGCATATAGAAATGTGAACATAGTGTGGTCGCGTGGTCAATGTTTCCACAGTCTGCACAAACAATTTTGCAATAATGAACATTAGAAGAAAACTGACACAGAACTAGAAAAAGAAAACAACAAAGAAAGAGGTGACCGCATCGAGAATGCTAAGAAAAGGAGGGAAGGATATGTGAACTGAACAGACATGTTCAAACATACAGGCCGGGGGCATCTGGACACTAGGCTCCACTCTCAGTTCATGTCATAGAGGAGGTATAGTTCTTGTATGCAGAGCCGTAACTACGTGTGTGCCAAGGGGGCTTGGCACACAGCGCAGATGCCCTGGGGGCGCACGGCCAGCGGCTTGTAATGAGTCAAATTGACTCATTACATGCCGCCTCTGTGTGCGCCGCGCTGGAGGAGAGAGACCAGCGCCGGAGGCAGCGGACAAGGAGGAGGAGGGAGGGGGAGCAGGGAGCCGCAGCAGCGCTATGTTATTGGTAGTAAGCGCCGCTGCAGCATCCCCCTCTCCTTCCGTATTGGCTGCCCGGCAGCCAATACAGAAGGAGAGGGGGATGCTGCAGCGGCGCTTACTACCAATAACATAGCGCTGCTGCGGCTCCCTGCTCCCCCTCCCTCCTCCTCCTTCTCATCTCACTGCCGCCACCGAGGGAGCAGCACGAGGAGCCTGTCAGCGGGGAGAAGGTAAGTATATTCCCCCCCCCTCTCTCTCTCTCTCTCTCTCTCTCTCTCTCTCTCTCTGTCTCTCTCTCGGACACCGCCTGCCGCAATGTGTAAAAAATGGGACTGGCTGCCGCAATGTGTAAAAAAGGGGACTGGCTGCCGCAATGTGTAAAAAATGGGGATGGCTGCCGCAATGTGTAAAAAATGGGACTGGCTGCCGCAATGTGTAAAAAATGGGGATGGCTGCCGCAATGTGTAAAAAATGGGACTGGCTGCCGCAATGTGTAAAAAATGGGGATGGCTGCCGCAATGTGTAAAATGGGACTGGCTGCCGCAATGTGTAAAAAATGGGGACTGGCTGCCGCAATGTGTAAAATGGGGTCCTGGCTGCCGCAATGTGTAAAATGGGACTGGCTGCCGCAATGTGTAAAAAGGGGGACTGGCTGCCGCAATGTGTATAAAGTAGAGATGAGCGCCTGAAATTTTTCGGGTTTTGTGTTTTGGTTTTGGGTTCGGTTCCGCGGCCGTGTTTTGGGTTCGAACGCGTTTTGGCAAAACCTCACCGAATTATTTTTGTCGGATTCGGGTGTGTTTTGGATTCGGGTGTTTTTTTCCAAAAACACTAAAAAACAGCTTAAATCATAGAATTTGGGGGTCATTTTGATCCCAAAGTATTATTAACCTCAAAAACCATAATTTACACTCATTTTCAGTCTATTCTGAATACCTCACACCTCACAATATTATTTTTAGTCCTAAAATTTGCACCGAGGTCGCTGTGTGAGTAAGATAAGCGACCCTAGTGGCCGACACAAACACCGGGCCCATCTAGGAGTGGCACTGCAGTGTCACGCAGGATGTCCCTTCCAAAAAACCCTCCCCAAACAGCACATGACGCAAAGAAAAAAAGAGGCGCAATGAGGTAGCTGTGTGAGTAAGATTAGCGACCCTAGTGGCCGACACAAACACCGGGCCCATCTAGGAGTGGCACTGCAGTGTCACGCAGGATGGCCCTTCCAAAAAACCCTCCCCAAACAGCACATGACGCAAAGAAAAAAAGAGGCGCAATGAGGTAGCTGTGTGAGTAAGATTAGCGACCCTAGTGGCCGACACAAACACCGGGCCCATCTAGGAGTGGCACTGCAGTGTCACGCAGGATGGCCCTTCCAAAAAACCCTCCCCAAACAGCACATGACGCAAAGAAAAAAAGAGGCGCAATGAGGTAGCTGACTGTGTGAGTAAGATTAGCGACCCTAGTGGCCGACACAAACACCGGGCCCATCTAGGAGTGGCACTGCAGTGTCACGCAGGATGTCCCTTCCAAAAAACCCTCCCCAAACAGCACATGACGCAAAGAAAAAAAGAGGCGCAATGAGGTAGCTGTGTGAGTAAGATTAGCGACCCTAGTGGCCGACACAAACACCGGGCCCATCTAGGAGTGGCACTGCAGTGTCACGCAGGATGTCCCTTCCAAAAAACCCTCCCCAATCAGCACATGATGCAAAGAAAAAGAAAAGAAAAAAGAGGTGCAAGATGGAATTATCCTTGGGCCCTCCCACCCACCCTTATGTTGTATAAACAAAACAGGACATGCACACTTTAACCAACCCATCATTTCAGTGACAGGGTCTGCCACACGACTGTGACTGATATGACGGGTTGGTTTGGACCCCCCCCAAAAAAGAAGCAATTAATCTCTCCTTGCACAAACTGGCTCTACAGAGGCAAGATGTCCACCTCATCTTCACCCTCCGATATATCACCGTGTACATCCCCCTCCTCACAGATTATCAATTCGTCCCCACTGGAATCCACCATCTCAGCTCCCTGTGTACTTTGTGGAGGCAATTGCTGCTGGTCAATGTCTCCGCGGAGGAATTGATTATAATTCATTTTAATGAACATCATCTTCTCCACATTTTCTGGATGTAACCTCGTACGCCGATTGCTGACAAGGTGAGCGGCGGCACTAAACACTCTTTCGGAGTACACACTTGTGGGAGGGCAACTTAGGTAGAATAAAGCCAGTTTGTGCAAGGGCCTCCAAATTGCCTCTTTTTCCTGCCAGTATAAGTACGGACTGTGTGACGTGCCTACTTGGATGCGGTCACTCATATAATCCTCCACCATTCTATCAATGTTGAGAGAATCATATGCAGTGACAGTAGACGACATGTCCGTAATCGTTGTCAGGTCCTTCAGTCCGGACCAGATGTCAGCATCAGCAGTCGCTCCAGACTGCCCTGCATCACCGCCAGCGGGTGGGCTCGGAATTCTGAGCCTTTTCCTCGCACCCCCAGTTGCGGGAGAATGTGAAGGAGGAGATGTTGACAGGTCGCGTTCCGCTTGACTTGACAATTTTGTCACCAGCAGGTCTTTCAACCCCAGCAGACCTGTGTCTGCCGGAAAGAGAGATCCAAGGTAGGCTTTAAATCTAGGATCGAGCACGGTGGCCAAAATGTAGTGCTCTGATTTCAACAGATTGACCACCCGTGAATCCTTGTTAAGCGAATTAAGGGCTGCATCCACAAGTCCCACATGCCTAGCGGAATCGCTCCGTGTTAGCTCCTTCTTCAATGCCTCCAGCTTCTTCTGCAAAAGCCTGATGAGGGGAATGACCTGACTCAGGCTGGCAGTGTCTGAACTGACTTCACGTGTGGCAAGTTCAAAGGGCATCAGAACCTTGCACAACGTTGAAATCATTCTCCACTGCACTTGAGACAGGTGCATTCCATCTCCTATATCGTGCTCAATTGTATAGGCTTGAATGGCCTTTTGCTGCTCCTCCAACCTCTGAAGCATATAGAGGGTTGAATTCCACCTCGTTACCACTTCTTGCTTCAGATGATGGCAGGGCAGGTTCAGTAGTTTTTGGTGGTGCTCCAGTCTTCTGTACGTGGTGCCTGTACGCCGAAAGTGTCCCGCAATTTTTCTGGCCACCGACAGCATCTCTTGCACGCCCCTGTCGTTTTTTTAAAAATTCTGCACCACCAAATTCAAGGTATGTGCAAAACATGGGACGTGCTGGAATTTGCCCATATTTAATGCACACACAATATTGCTGGCGTTGTCCGATGCCACAAATCCACAGGAGAGTCCAATTGGGGTAAGCCATTCCGCGATGATCTTCCTCAGTTGCCGTAAGAGGTTTTCAGCTGTGTGCGTATTCTGGAAAGCGGTGATACAAAGCGTAGCCTGCCTAGGAAAGAGTTGGCGTTTGCGAGATGCTGCTACTGGTGCCGCCGCTGCTGTTCTTGCGGCGGGAGTCCATACATCTACCCAGTGGGCTGTCACAGTCATATAGTCCTGACCCTGCCCTGCTCCACTTGTCCACATGTCCGTGGTTAAGTGGACATTGGGTACAGCTGCATTTTTTAGGACACTGGTGACTCTTTTTCTGAGGTCTGTGTACATTTTCGGTATCGCCTGCCTAGAGAAATGGAACCTAGATGGTATTTGGTACCGGGGACACAGTACCTCCAACAAGTCTCTAGTTGGCTCTGCAGTAATGATGGATACCGGAACCACGTTTCTCACCACCCAGGATGCCAAGGCCTCAGTTATCCGCTTTGCAGTAGGATGACTGCTGTGATATTTCATCTTCCTCGCAAAGGACTGTTGAACAGTCAATTGCTTACTGGAAGTAGTACAAGTGGGCTTACGACTTCCCCTCTGGGATGACCATCGACTCCCAGCAGCAACAACAGCAGCGCCAGCAGCAGTAGGCGTTACACGCAAGGATGCATCGGAGGAATCCCAGGCAGGAGAGGACTCGTCAGACTTGCCAGTGACATGGCCTGCAGGACTATTGGCATTCCTGGGGAAGGAGGAAATTGACACTGAGGGAGTTGGTGGGGTGGTTTGCGTGAGCTTGGTTACAAGAGGAAGGGATTTACTGGTCAGTGGACTGCTTCCGCTGTCACCCAAAGTTTTTGAACTTGTCACTGACTTATTATGAATGCGCTGCAGGTGACGTATAAGGGAGGATGTTCCGAGGTGGTTAACGTCCTTACCCCTACTTATTACAGCTTGACAAAGGGAACACACGGCTTGACACCTGTTGTCCGCATTTCTGGTGAAATACCTCCACACCGAAGAGCTGATTTTTTTGGTATTTTCACCTGGCATGTCAACGGCCATATTCCTCCCACGGACAACAGGTGTCTCCCCGGGTGCCTGACTTAAACAAACCACCTCACCATCAGAATCCTTCTGGTCAATTTCCTCCCCAGCGCCAGCAACACCCATATCCTCCTCATCCTGGTGTACTTCAACACTGACATCTTCAATCTGACTATCAGGAACTGGACTGCGGGTGCTCCTTCCAGCACTTGCAGGGGGCATGCAAATAGTGGAAGGCGCATGCTCTTCACGTCCAGTGTTGGGAAGGTCAGGCATCGCAACCGACACAATTGGACTCTCCTTGTGGATTTGGGATTTCAAAGAACGCACAGTTCTTTGCGGTGCTTTTGCCAGCTTGAGTCTTTTCAGTTTTCTAGCGAGAGGCTGAGTGCTTCCATCCTCATGTGAAGCTGAACCACTAGCCATGAACATAGGCCAGGGCCTCAGCCGTTCCTTGCCACTCCGTGTGGTAAATGGCATATTGGCAAGTTTACGCTTCTCCTCCGACAATTTTATTTTAGGTTTTGGAGTCCTTTTTTTTCTGATATTTGGTGTTTTGGATTTGACATGCTCTGTACTATGACATTGGGCATCGGCCTTGGCAGACGACGTTGCTGGCATTTCATCGTCTCGGCCATGACTAGTGGCAGCAGCTTCAGCACGAGGTGGAAGTGGATCTTGATCTTTCCCTAATTTTGGAACCTCAACTTTTTTGTTCTCCATATTTTATAGGCAGAACTAAAAGGCACCTCAGGTAAACAATGGAGATGGATGGATTGGATACTAGTATACAATTATGGACGGACTGCCACGGTTAGGTGGTATAAAAAAACCACGGTTAGGTGGTATATATTGTAATACAATTATGGATGGACGGACTGCCTGCCGAGTGCCGACACAGAGGTAGCCACAGCCGTGAACTACCGCACTGTACACTGGTTGATAAAGAGATAGTAGTATACTCGTAACAACTAGTATGACTGACTATGACGGTATAAAGAATGAAAAAAAAACCACGGTTAGGTGGTATATATTGTAATACAATTATGGATGGACGGACTGCCTGCCGAGTTCCGACACAGAGGTATCCACAGCCGTGAACTACCGCACTGTACACTGGTTGATAAAGAGATAGTAGTATACTCGTAACAACTAGTATGACTGACTATGACGGTATAAAGAATGAAAAAAAAACCACGGTTAGGTGGTATATATTATAATACAATTATGGATGGACGGACTGCCTGCCGACTGCCGACACAGAGGTAGCCACAGCCGTGAACTACCGCACTGTACACTGGTTGATAAAGAGATAGTAGTATACTCGTAACAACTAGTATGACACTATGACGGTATAAAGAATGAAAAAAAAACCACGGTTAGGTGGTATATATTATAATAATACAATTATGGATGGACGGACTGCCTGCCGAGTTCCGACACAGAGGTAGCCACAGCCGTGAACTACCGCACTGTACACTGGTTGATAAAGAGATAGTAGTATACTCGTAACAACTAGTATGACTGACTATGACGGTATAAAGAATGAAAAAAAACCCACGGTTAGGTGGTATATATTGTAATACAATTATGGATGGACGGACTGCCTGCCGAGTTCCGACACAGAGGTAGCCACAGCCGTGAACTACCGCACTGTACACTGGTTGATAAAGAGATAGTAGTATACTCGTAACAACTAGTATGACTGACTATGACGGTATAAAGAATGAAAAAAAAACCACGGTTAGGTGGTATATATTGTAATACAATTATGGATGGACGGACTGCCTGCCGAGTTCCGACACAGAGGTAGCCACAGCCGTGAACTACCGCACTGTACACTGGTTGATAAAGAGATAGTAGTATACTCGTAACAACTAGTATGACTGACTATGACGGTATAAAGAATGAAAAAAAAACCACGGTTAGGTGGTATATATTATAATACAATTATGGATGGACGGACTGCCTGCCGACTGCCGACACAGAGGTAGCCACAGCCGTGAACTACCGCACTGTACACTGGTTGATAAAGAGATAGTAGTATACTCGTAACAACTAGTATGACACTATGACGGTATAAAGAATGAAAAAAAAACCACGGTTAGGTGGTATATATTATAATACAATTATGGATGGACGGACTGCCTGCCGAGTGCCGACACAGAGGTAGCCACAGCCGTGAACTACCGCACTGTACACTGGTTGATAAAGAGATAGTAGTATACTCGTAACAACTAGTATGACTGACTATGACGGTATAAAGAATGAAAAAAAAACCACGGTTAGGTGGTATATATTATAATACAATTATGGATGGACGGACTGCCTGCCGACTGCCGACACAGAGGTAGCCACAGCCGTGAACTACCGCACTGTACACTGGTTGATAAAGAGATAGTAGTATACTCGTAACAACTAGTATGACACTATGACGGTATAAAGAATGAAAAAAAAACCACGGTTAGGTGGTATATATTATAATACAATTATGGATGGACGGACTGCCTGCCGACTGCCGACACAGAGGTAGCCACAGCCGTGAACTACCGCACTGTACACTGGTTGATAAAGAGATAGTAGTATACTCGTAACAACTAGTATGACACTATGACGGTATAAAGAATGAAAAAAAAACCACGGTTAGGTGGTATATATTATAATAATACAATTATGGATGGACGGACTGCCTGCCGACTGCCGACACAGAGGTAGCCACAGCCGTGAACTACCGCACTGTACACTGGTTGATAAAGAGATAGTAGTATACTCGTAACAACTAGTATGACTATGACGACGGTATAAAGAAAGAAAAAAAAATACCACGGTTAGGTGGTATATAATTATACAATTATGGATGGACGGACTGCCTGCCGAGTGCCGACTGCCGACACAGAGGTAGCCACAGCCGTGAACTACCGCACTGTACTGTGTCTGCTGCTAATATAGACTGGTTGATAAAGAGATAGTATACAACAATATACTACTATACTGGTGGTCAGGCACTGGTCACCACTAGTCACACTGGCAGTGGCACTCCTGCAGCAAAAGTGTGCACTGTTTAATTTTAAATTAATATAATATTATGTACTCCTGGCTCCTGCTATAACAACCTGCAGTGCTCCCCAGTCTCCCCCACAATTATTATAAGCTTTTATACATTGATGTGCAGCACACTGGGCTGAGCTGAGTGCACACAGACTGAGTCACACTGTGTGACTGCTGTGTATCGTTTTTTTCAGGCAGAGAACGGATATAGCAGAGAACGGATATATTAAATAAAAGTTAACTTAACAACAACTGCACTGGTCACTGTGGTAAACTCTGTCTGCACAATCTCTCTCTCTCTCTCTCTCTTCTAATCTATTCTAATGGAGAGGACGCCAGCCACGTCCTCTCCCTATCAATCTCAATGCACGTGTGAAAATGGCGGCGACGCGCGGCTCCTTATATAGAATCCGAGTCTCGCGAGAATCCGACAGCGTCATGATGACGTTCGGGCGCGCTCGGGTTAACCGAGCAAGGCGGGAAGATCCGAGTCGCTCGGACCCGTGAAAAAAAAAGTGAAGTTCGTGCGGGTTCGGATTCAAAGAAACCGAACCCGCTCATCTCTAGTATAAAGGGGGACACCGTCTGCCGTAATGTGTAAAAACGGGGACGCTGTCTGCTGTAATTGTAAAAAAGGGACGCTGTCTGCCGCAATGTGTAAAAAGAAGGACCGGCTGCCGCAATGTGTTAAAAGGGAGACTGGCTGCTGTAATGTGTAAAAAGGGGGACTGGCTGCCGCAATGTGTAAAAAGGGTCTATCTGCCGCAATGTGTAAAAAGGGGGACTGGCTGCCGCAATGTGTAAAAAGGGGGACACTGTCTGCTGTAATGTGTAAAAGGGGCTCTACCTGGTGTAGTGGCGCTACTGTGCAGCGTAATTTGAATAATGTAGACTACTGTGCACCGTAGTATGAATTGCTATTATTTTGTGGCCACGCTTCTTCCCCGTGAAGCCACGCCCCTAGATTTTTTTGTCGCGCCTACGGCGCGCTCTGCCCCTATCTTACATGGGGGGGCGCCACTGTCGTTTCTTGCACACAGCGCTAAAATGCCTAGTTACGGCACTGCTTGTATGACTCGGAGGTCTTATACTCTATCCAAGGCCACCACGTATCAATAAACTCAGACCGTCTCTCCCCGGCGGTCAGTAATATATCTTCCATATTCATGTAGTAGTCTAGTCTAGAGAACCAGGTACAACACGTAGGAGGCCTGGATGACCTCCACAGAGCGGGTATTACTGCTTGGGCGGCATTGCCAAGATGTCTTAACAGTGATGACCTATAGGTAGAGAGAGGGGTAGTGGAGTGGTTCAGTAGCCAAAAAGCCGGGTCTGAGGGGACAGGAGCTTGTATAATAATACCAGAAATGGAAATTACATCCCCCCAGAAAGATTTAATAAGGGAACAGGTCCACCAAATGTGCAACAAAGAGCCTAGGTCTTTATGACATCTCCAGCAGGTAGGTGAGTCAGATGGGGAAAAAGCGTGGAGGAGGGTAGGGTGTCTGTACCATCTCATCAGAATCTTATATTGTGTTTCTCTGACCTGTATGCATATAGAGCTCATATGGGCTTTAAGGAAGAGTCCCACTCCCTGTCTGAGAGTGAGATATTTAGGTCTCTTTCCCATTTTCGGGTGAAAAGAGGGGGGGTCAAGGAGTCGAATGTACTTAGAAGTCTATACAGGGTGGACACTGTGTGCACAGGGTTGATGGGCGCAACACACATCTTTTCAAATGGGGTCATCTCACGAGATGCTTGCCGGTATATATTATCCGTATATAGGAAGTGTCGAACCTGCAAGAACTTCCAGAAGTCAGCCTGCAGAATCTCACATTTTGTCCTAATATCTGAGAATTGCTTGACCCCTGATGGTTGAACTAGCTGACCTACTCTAAAAAGTCCCTCCAGCGCCCAGTTTCGCTAATAACCCAGGGAGAGCCCAGGTGGGAGAGCTGGGTTGCTCAAAAAGGACGTAAGGGGGCCAACTACCGAGGAAAGGGCCGGTCGTCACCTTATTCCCTTCCAGAAGGAGAGCGTAGGGGAGACAGTCGGGTGAGGGAGTGGGAGTTTGGGTAAGGTCGGGAGCCAAGGGAAAATTTCAGGGTACATCTGGACACATAGGCCCTCTAAGACCACCCACTGTTTCGCCTCTCGACTCCTGGTCCAGTCCAAGACCCTGTTCAAGAGGATTGCGTGATAATAGGTTTTAATATCTGGGAGTAGAAACCCACCTTTTTTAGGCTGGCGAGTGTCAAAGTCAAAAATATTACATAGAGAGAACATACAAACCACACACATTTAAGTCGCTATACTTGCAAATATGCGCAGCGAGCACAGCAATATATGGTAACACACGCATTTGCTCGGACATGGCACGTAGATGGATTCGGCGCTTGTTTCATACAGTACATGGTTATAATAATGTCGGGCACCAGACATCATGGAGATTTAGAATTGGCTGATGAATTGATGTCATGAATGTGTATTATTTGAACAGAACCAGATGCGCCCGTCATGTTTGGTATTGAAGCAAACAGATTGATGTGTGGGTTAGTTTGAGGCTTGTTGTGAAGTTGTGGGACATTGCAGCGGATATATATGATTATATGTATAAAAGCTAAGATCATTTTGTTAGAACAATGAATGATCAAGCCAACCCTTTACTAAGATTTCAGGGCTGAACCTGATTAGCATATACAAAGCAAGAGCGACCCCTCCCCCAGGAACTAGGAAAACAGGCATGGCTAGAAAAGAAGTCAGTTTCAGTTTGCTTGGGGCCTCTGAGGACAGATATACTGTAGCTACTCACACAGCTACCTGGCACCCAGCAGCATGGCGGCTACATCCCCAGGACTGACCTCCAAACTAAAGGCTAAGTATTGAATTCACATGGCTAGATAAGGAAATATAGACAGATTGCTTTAAGGTCAATGGTGCTGGTTTAAATAGGATATTGTAACTTGTTTGTGTGATAGATCTGGGAATATGTGCTGGTAGCAATGGCAGGCTGATATGTGTGATTACATTGTGATCTGGTCTTGTGATGAATATGCTCTGGTTATTGAGATACTGAAGTTGTTTGGAATGTGAAATTGAATAAGATGGTTCTAGGAAGTTGGATTGAAATTGTGAAAGGTGATTTAGATGGTTTGGAATTGTAAAATCAGAACATATGCATTGTTTTGAGGCTTGGACATTTTGGAATAAAATGGAGTCTTGTGTCTTCTGCTATGTGATTGTGGTGTAGCAGAGAGTGCCATGTGTTTGGACCTGCAAATCTAAAATGGCTGCTGCCGGGTATTTTCCCCTCCCCCTTTCAACCATGTGGTGCAGTCTTTGGAATCATGGGAGTTTTCCCAAAATGGAGTCTAGCTTCTGTCCCATGCGGTATTGTAGGGTTGTGTATATAGGGACAGCCAGTATGGGTAAGGTCAAGTATTTTCTCCACAAAGAGTCTCAGCATTGACTAACTGCGCAGCGATTGTTCCTCACATGTGTAGTTTTATCTGCAACCATATTGTCTCTTATTTAATGTTATAAGCCATTCTCTCTCTCCTTCCCCTTTTAAAAGTAATTGTGTCTTTATTGTATTTTATGTGTAGTAACTTGGTTAGATATTCTATGTTATTTTGGTAGTGCATAGCTTGTATTGTATTATTCTTTTTGAACGTTCATTCTCTCACTAAAGGCGTTAGAACCTTAGACCGGTATTTGATTGGTTATTATAAATGCATAAAGGTTTCTCAGAGCGTCATAGTCGCACATACAGCTTTTAAGCTAACAAGGTTACACTGCATTACATCTACACATTGTCACTGCACAAATGTTTACAGTATAAGTACATTCCTTAAGGTATAGTTAAGGGAGTACCCTTGCGGTACTTTTTGCGCCAATGGCGTACTGTGTTCTTTAACCTTTAACGTGTTTTTAATAGGACAAATATTATAGACATTGTCAATTGGCAGCTCGTCCAGTCCTTCACATATCTCTGCTAGGTAATTTCAGCAGACATTATCCATCAGCAAAGGGCGGGAGATCATATTCTTCGCAGTGCTGACGGGATAAGCGTCTGCTTCGCTTAGTAAAGGGTGCTGAAGGAATCCGGGAACCGGAGGTAAGAACAACACACTAGTGTCTTTTAAAACTGTTTATTTCTGTTTTGTATACACACGCATATATCTGCATTCCTTTTTCGTGTATATTCATATCACTCTCCTGTTTGCCATTGTATAATTGATAAACGTGCTAAGAGAGATTTGTCGCTATTTAAATAGTTAAAGTGTAAAAGTTATACACTAAGGGGTAATTTGTAAAATACACACACAGCTTTACCTAAGATACAAGAAAGACCTGTGTGGGGCTTGGTAGATGATTACAGTTAAAAGAATCATCTACATTAATAAACGTGCTAATTGTATTTTGTGGCCAGCGTACACGTGTCTCTAACAAAAGGCTGAGACTCGCGAACACAACCCAAAGGCCGACGCACGCAGCGTATATTACGCAACGGAGCGTCTGGGTACGCCCACCGAAACTCAAATCGCACAATAGCATTGTTTTAGTGGGGGCGGTATAGCATAGCCACGTGATAATAGCACAAATTGATTTCAGTTTTTCCAAAACTTAGTTTAAATACCTTACTTTACTGTAATGCCTCTGGGGACAGCTATCAGACTACGGGAAATGATTTTTCTGATCAGAAAACTATAAGAATGATAGTGGGTTGAAAACGGTATGAGTGTATTGAATCCCGATTTGTGAACTGAGTGATCTGGGTGATCTTTGGTGGAACGTGATGAGCACGGTCTGAGTGAAAACGTGCAACAGAGTGTGATAAAGTTTTCGTTGTATTACGCTCTGGCTGTTTTGGAGCACAGTAGGGAGACTCCAATGATCCTACCATTTATGGGCAACAAGTGTTTATAAGTGGTACGATTGGACCGCACGGTTGTAGGTGTGACCAATAACGCAACGTGATACGAGGTAAATTGCCCTCATACGTGTTGTGGGAAGCACATGCAAGCGTGATTTGTGTAAAGAAAAAGGAAGGGAATTTTCACTGGTCACAGGAAAATCTCTAGAGATAGGGCCTGCAACGGTTACACGTGTCTGCTAGAAGGCGGACCGGAGATACCCGGAGCAGAAGAAGCTGGTGGAAGAGCTTGGAAAACTCCCACCGTAGACTGTGTTTGGTGCATTTTAGGAAGTTTTTCTGTGTAAGGTCCACAATGGAAGCCAAGTGCACAACACAGGGACGTTCAGCAGTCAGGGTTCAGACTGCAGAGGCTTGCAGACCCCGAGGGTCTGCTCGGTTAGTAATGTGGAGGAGGTATGGTCCCCACACTGAGACCTTTTGTGATGAATGGACACGAATGACTGCGGGGGATAAGGCACCATTTCCCGGGATAGGTAGTTTTGACTTAGAGGTATTGCATAATTTAAGGCAAAGGATCTGTCTCATAAAATCCTGGAAACAACGAGTTAAACATGATGATTGTTTGCAGATATGGCTACAGGAAAGTGACATGCAAAGAAATGTAACTTACATACCTAACTTTCATCTTGAGAGGAGAGACATGGCAATGGAGAGGATTATGGTTGCGGAGAAAGGCACAATGGGGTGCGATAAAAGTGCACTTAGTAACTACATTAAGAATGAATGTAACAAACGTAATAAGGTTTATAAAAATGAAAGTGTTAAATGTACAACTATTAACCCATGCAAGTCGCACCCCTTGTTAAACTTTCCTCAGGAACACCAACAAGAAAGTGAGCCCAGCACAATGTCGGAGCCTTTTCCAGCAGCCATCACACAAGACATCCAGGTGGACGCGACCAAATCGGTAAAGACTGTAATCAAACCCCCTAACGGAGGGTCAGGTGAGGTCGTGTCCACAGGTACGTATGGTATTATACATCACGCACAAACAAATGTACCTCATATCGTGGAATCAATTCAGAATGACGTTACTGGACTTAATCCTGTCAGGGTAATTGCAGTACCAAATGGGAAAACTGACTCTTCAGGAGTCACTCCTGTCAGGAACATCGCCATGTACTGCCCCTTTTCCCGAACAGAATTAAGGACAATTCTGTCTGAATTTCCTGATCCCAGGAAAGACTTAGTTGCTTGTCAAAAATACATTAGAGTGCTAGGAAACACTGCAGAGCCAAATAACAAAGATTGGAGGACAGTTTTGAGGGCATGTTTACCCCCCGATGTTGATTCATTGAAATTTATCGCTGATTGTAAGCTAGATGAGGAAGTACCACTAACAGACAAGTATAACCAAGATAATGTAAAAAGAATCAATCTACAGTTGAAAGAATATTTTCCTGCAGTAGTAAAGTGGAATAAAATCTTTACAATAAAACAAAAAGAAGGTGAATCCGCATCAGAGTATTTTCACCGGGCTCTGCAGGATATGGCTAGGTACACTGGTATAGATGACATTGAAACTAACGTACACCACAGAGAGGTAGCTGTGTCTGTATTAATGGACAGCTTAAAAGACACACTAAAAATTAGGGTACAAACCTCTATACCTCATTGGAGAGGTATCTCGGTGGCTGCATTAAGAGAGTCCGCTATCGAGCATGACCAAAATATCCAAAGAACCAGGGAAGCACAGGGAGAGCGGTTGATGGTACTGAGCATCCAAGCACTAGAGGAGGCATCAAGTCGACCGGAACCCCAGGCCCCTAGCACATGGAGAAAGCCAAGGATTTGTTATCATTGTAGAAAAGAAGGGCATTATGCCAGCAACTGTAATAACCCACATAAAGTCAGACCCCCTAGACCAAGAAATGAGCAAAATTATAACACACACAATTATAATCAGGGATCTTATAGGAAGAATTTTGGGCCACACCCATGATAAGTAGTCAGGAAAGGTGATCATTAGGACTGATGGTAAGCCTGAGGTAACGGTTAATAAATTGGGAGGTCATTCACTGAAGACACAGGAATGACAAGGTGAAACGTTGTAAATGTATTTGTGAAAAAATGTTTTTTTTCTCTCTCTCTCCCCATCTCTGACGATTATTAGTAAGGACTCAAACATTGCATATCCGCTTGGTCTTTGCAGAAGTCTACCAAACCCCAGCATGACCTATCCGCATCAATGTATCCTGGCCAGATACAGACAGTGGAGTAATGCAGGTGCTGGTGGGGAGGGACTGCGCAAGGAAACCATTGGACATGTAGATATGACAGCCTGATGATCTGACAATGTTTTTAAAAAAAAATGTTCGAAAAATGTTTTTTTTCTCTTTTCCTATTGCTGGTTATTGTTGATTTATGTAATATATATATGCATATGAATTGTTCTCTCTCTCTCTTGTTTTTTTTTATTTTCCTCTCTTCTCACTCATGTTTTTATGTTTTAAAGATGGTATGTCACACCTCAGTTAGACAAATGGTAATGCAAGATTTTTGCTCCTTACAGAAAGATCGCTGGTTTGGAAGAAATAGTGCATCACCGGAATGTTCGTTTGGAAGACTGAGAGACAGCACCTTTGAGATGACAGCAGAAAAAGAAGAACAACAAGACTAGAGAACTTAATTATCGTAACAAGTTTCTCTCCCCCTCAAACTGTTTTTCTGTACCCCATTACAAATTTCTTCTTTTCTCCTCCTGTAAGATGGACTTGCCACAAGAGACTGTGATATGGATTTCTTTCCTGTTGACCCTGATGTTGACCAGAGCAGTCTGTTTCGGTGAGAGTACCAGTGAGGTCGAGAAAGGATCCAGAAAGGTTTCTGATGACTGAGACGGAGGTGTAAATTTCCAATAGCAACACAACCACCAAGCAAAGGCGAGTACCGGAAGCGATCTAGCAGCCATGTTATTTGTAAACATTGTTAGCTGAAAAGAGAACTGTATCTGTAGACTCTGTGACAGTGTAGTAGAGGATGGGTGCATCAAGGAATGTCAGTCCAGTTTTAACATTAACATGAACCGGCATCCATTGAGTGACTATCACTCCTTAGTGGGTAATGTGTTAAATCAGACAGATTGTTGGGTATGCTCTCAAGTACCTCAAGGCCATAGCAAATCAGGATTAGTACCATTCCCTTTAACGGTAGGGGAGGTACTTGAGTTAAGTGGTGGGAGACCGGTGGACAAGAGGTTTAATATCTCCAGTCCTCCTAGTTTGAAGCTCCACCAATATCATGTGGATAGGTCCCTAATATGTTTTAACATTTCCAATCCCCGAAGGCCGGGAAATTGGGAAGTGTCATGGAATAACCAAACCATGACCTTTTCATATAGAGCAGATAGAATGCCCACAGATACAGAACTTATACGCCACATAGCCAGTAGAGGAAAATCTTTCCGGTATATGTATACCCTAGGAAGTAGGATTACGAGAGTTGGAGAGGTATCACCAGGATACTGTGCACATATCGTACAAACTGATACGTGTACTAAACAGATGGGAGAATTAGGGTTAGGAGATTTCACATGGAAGATGTGTAATATGGTAATGTCCTACTCCGTCCCATATGTTCTCCCCGATGATGCATATTTCATATGCGGGAGGAAGGCGTATAAAGTGGCTTGCCCCAAACTCTGAAGGATTGTGTTATATTGGAAAAGTACTACCTGAGGTAATGAGTCTAAGGAGTGAGGAAATTGTAATTCCAATAGATTTGATTTATGACCCAACGGTAGAAACAATGATGTGATGAAAATGCGATTATACGGTCCGTTTCTTTCACCTGTTTTTCTGGTTTTTCCAAGGTAAAAAGACCCACTTTTGACGAGGAATTTGATGATCCGGTATACAGACAACTGATGGATTAAAGAAGAAGTTTGACAACCTTATACACAGATATTTGATGAACAATGCCATAGACCCCCAGTTTCCCTAGAAATTTTAAAATTACGCTAGCCCAACACTTTTGTAAGCCTATGGACATTGACAAAGCTTTTTGCCCACACGCCTTTTGGCAAAAGCACAAAGAAGACTGCATTCAACAGACACCGAACAAGACTTCAACCGACAAATGTTCATTAACCTGACAGAATACCACTGCATTTACCGTAATTATGTCTTTTCTTCATCTCTACAACCTTCAGGTAATTACACACATAGTCGATAGGGAATACAGGCACAGATATCAGCAATCACATATTCCCCCATTCATGTATCATCAACTAAAATGTGCTCCCCCATTTTGTTGCAACCACAGCCGAAAAGAGCTCGGTAAAGTTTGACAGCCCATCCACAGACCCGTACCACGGGATAAGAAGGAATTCAAATGTATACTTCGCAATACCTCGAAGCTTGATTTAAAACACGTACGGCACGATGATACATGACCCCCCAAACATGGATTCATACACACATGCTTCTGCTATCTCACTAGGTCATACCTTTTTCCCACCTTCTTCTCTCCTCCCTTACCCAATCATAGAAATGTATTTACATATGACATATATTCTCTTTTTGAAATGTTTTAGGAAGTGGCAGTTATTGGTGACTGCCAAAGGGTGGACTGTCAAAGTCAAAAATATTACATAGAGAGAACATACAAACTACACACATTTAAGTCGCTATACTTGCAAATATGCGCAGCGAGCACAGCAATATATGGTAACACACGCATTTGCTCGGACATGGCACGTAGATGGATTCGGCGCTTGTTTCATACAGTACATGGTTATAATAATGTCGGGCACCAGACATCATGGAGATTTAGAATTGGCTGATGAATTGATGTCATGAATGTGTATTATTTGAACAGAACCAGATGTGCCCGTCATGTTTGGTATTGAAGCAAACAGATTGATGTGTGGGTTAGTTTGAGGCTTGTTGTGAAGTTGTGGGACATTGCAGCGGATAGATATGATTATATGTATAAAAGCTAAGATCATTTTGTTAGAACAATGAATGATCAAGCCAACCCTTTACTAAGATTTCAGGGCTGAACCTGATTAGCATATACAAAGCAAGAGCGACCCCTCCCCCAGGAACTAGGAAAACAGGCATGGCTAGAAAAGAAGTCAGTTTCAGTTTGCTTGGGGCCTCTGAGGACAGATATACTGTAGCTACTCACACAGCTACCTGGCACCCAGCAGCATGGCGGCTACATCCCCAGGACTGACCTCCAAACTAAAGGCTAAGCATTGAATTCACATGGCTAGATAAGGAAATATAGACAGATTGCTTTAAGGTCAATGGTGCTGGTTTAAATAGGATATTGTAACTTGTTTGTGTGATAGATCTGGGAATATGTGCTGGTAGCAATGGCAGGCTGATATGTGTGGTTACATTGTGATCTGGTCTTGTGATGAATATGCTCTGGTTATTGAGATACTGAAGTTGTTTGGAATGTGAAATTGAATAAGATGGTTCTAGGAAGTTGGATTGAAATTGAAAGGTGATTTAGATGGTTTGGAATTGTAAAATCAGAACATATGCATTGTTTTGAGGCTTGGACATTTTGGAATAAAATGGAGTCTTGTGTCTTCTGCTATGTGATTGTGGTGTAGCAGAGAGTGCCATGTGTTTGGACCTGCAAATCTAAAATGGCTGCTGCCGGGTATTTTTCCCTCCCCCTTTCAACCATGTGGTGCAGTCTTTGGAATCATGGGAGTTTTCCCAAAATGGAGTCTAGCTTCTGTCCCATGCGGTATTGTAGGGTTGTGTATATAGGGACAGCCAGTATGGGTAAGGTCAAGTATTTTCTCCACAAAGATTCTCAGCATTGACTAACTGCGCAGCGATTGTTCCTCACATGTGTAGTTTTATCTGCAACCATATTGTCTCTTATTTAATGTTATAAGCCATTCTCTCTCTCCTTCCCCTTTTAAAAGTAATTGTGTCTTTATTGTATTTTATGTGTAGTAACTTGGTTAGATATTCTATGTTATTTTGGTAGTGCATAGCTTGTATTGTATTATTCTTTTTGAACGTTCATTCTCTCACTAAAGGCGTTAGAACCTTAGACCGGTATTTGATTGGTTATTATAAATGCATAAAGGTTTCTCAGAGCGTCATAGTCGCACATACAGCTTTTAAGCTAACAAGGTTACACTGCATTACATCTACACATTGTCACTGCACAAATGTTTACAGTATAAGTACATTCCTTAAGGTATAGTTAAGGGAGTACCCTTGCGGTACTTTTTGCGCCAATGGCGTACTGTGTTCTTTAACCTTTAACGTGTTTTTAATAGGACAAATATTATAGACATTGTCACGAGTCAGAATGGTTCTACCAATTCTAGACCTCTTATGTCGCCAAATAAATTGTTGGATTAAGGATTTTATGGTCTGGAACCAGGAGTCCGAGATCCGAATCGGCAAGGTCTGGAGGAGATAGAGCAATTTGGGTAGTGTGTTAATTTTTACAACGTTGATTCTGCCTAGCCATGAAAGATTGTGGTGTTGCCATCTGCAGTAGTCGTTTCTAATGGCCCGGAGAATAGGGAGGAAGTTTAGGGACATCAGTCGCGATAAGTCGCTAGAAAGTTGGACTCCTAGATACGTAATGTGGGAGTCTTTCCATATAAATGGGAAAGTGGATTTCAATACAGTTAAAGTTGTTGGAGGGATTGAGATATGGAGGGCATAGGATTTGGACATGTTGACTTTAAAACCTGAGAGTGAGCTGAAATTGTCCAGCTCACCCATCAGGTGGGGGAGTGAGTGGGTGGGTTGTGTGACAACTGTCAACAGGTCATCCGCAAACAGGGCAAGTTTATATTCCATGTTACCTACTTGAAGCCCCTTAATACAGTCATTCGCTCTAATAGCTCTGGCCAAGGCTTCGATACATAGAACGAAGATCAAGGGGGACAAGGGACAGCCCTGTCTTGTTCTATTGCTTATAGAGAAATTATCAGACAGGATCCCATTAACCCGCACTCTAGCCGATGGCTGCGTATAGAGTGATAATGTTCTATGGAGAGCCTGTGGACCCAGCCCAATGTGCTCCAGCACCGCCCTCATGAAGTCCCAATTGACTCTATCGAAGGCCTTTTCGGCATCTGTAGACAGCAGGACAGAAGATGTCCCGCTGCTAGAGGCCAGATGTATAAGATTGAGGATCTTTGTCGTATTATCCTTTGCTTCTCGGCCCGGAACAAAGCCCACCTGGTCACTGTGAATGAGTGATGGGAGAAACTTGTTCAATCTCAGAGCCATTCATTTCGCAAAGAGTTTGAGATCCACGTTAAGCAAAGAAATGGGCCTGTAGCTGGAACACACTGAGGGGTCTTTCCCCTGTTTAGGAATCACAGTGATCTGAGCCTCTAGAGACTGACGTGAGAAGTGTGTGTTTGCAGAGACGGAGTTAAAGGCCTGTAACAATCTGGGGGCTAGAGTCTCCTTAAATGTCTTACAATAGGTGGCTGTAAAACCGTCTGGGCCTGGGCTTTTACGTAGAGGTGTGGAGGAGATGACCTGTTCTACTTCAGTTAGGGTGAAGGGGGCTTCTAGGGAGTCACGGGCGGAGAGTGGCAACTGGGGAAATGCCACCTTAGCTAAGTATTCCCTGGATCTCAACATATTAGAAAGGGGATCATGGGCCGGAGAAGGGTCGCCTAGGTTATATAAGGTGGTATAGTAGTTTTTAAAACTCTCCGCTATCTCCGGTGACTTAAAGCAAACGGAGCCTGCACCATTTTTCATGGAGGGAATAAAAGAGGCCATTCTCTGGGATCTAAGTGCCTGTGCTAGCAAGCGTCCTGGCTTATTTCCCCATTTATAGTATTTGCTGTTGCATTTACGGAGAGAGGCTTGGTTTTTATTATTGAGGGTTGTCCGGAGGTGCGTTCGGGCTTCGGACAACTCTGCCAAGCCGGAGGGAGACAGGGAAGATTTATGGCGGGCCTCTAGAGAATGGATTTTGTGCAACAAAGAGAAGATTAATGCCAGTCTATTCTTCTTCATGAAGGAGCCCAATTGGATCAATTTACCTCTTATGACACATTTGTGGGCCTCCCAGACAGTGATTTTGGATAGATCACCCGTATCGTTGATAACAAAGTACTCTGATAACGCCTTGTCTAGTTCTGATTTGCAATACTCATCGTGTAAGAGGGATTCATTAAGGCGCCAGGTCCAAGGGACAGGGGATCGGGAGGGGGCAGCGAGAGATAGGAATACCGGGGCATGGTCCGACCAAGTAATGGAGCCAATGGTGGCGTCCACTAATAAGGGGAGGTGTCTATGGCTCAAAAACAAATAGTCTAGTCGTGAATAGACCTGATGTGGGTGTTAGAAGAATGAGAAATCTCTGTCAGCGGGGTGTGTGACTCTCCAGGAGTCGGCTAATTGAAGTTCATGAAAGACCTTCCTAACTTGTCTATGTTTTTGTGCAGAGAATGTAGGGGTTGGCGGGGACGTGTCAATGGTGGGGTCCATGGACCAGTTTAAGTCACCCCCCAAAACAACAATACCTGTCATAAGGGCATCTAGTCGGGGGATTTGGGACCGGAGGAAGGACAGTTGGTCCTGGTTTGGAGCATAGATGGCTATGAGAGTGTACGTCTGGGAAAATATATTGCATTGGACCACCAGCAATCTCCCCGAAACTAATTTATGGACAGAGACATCAGTAACTTGTAAAGCTTTAGAGAAAAGTATAGCAACCCCTTTAGACTTACTTTCGGGGTTATTGGAGTAGAAAGCGAGGGGAAAGCTATGACTTATTAACGTGGGCCAGCGAGCAGAAATCTTGAAGTGCGTCTCCTGAATCAGGGCCACATCTACCCCATCTAATCGCAGTGTCCGGAATAAATGGGACCTCTTTTCAGGGATTGTAAGACCCTTTGCCTTAATTGAGGCAAATTTAAGAGTACCCAGGGCAGACATCACGTCGTGTCACAGCACAGGATAGCAAGAGACTCGGATCGGTCACCAAAATAAAATAAAAAACAATACAGAAGAAAGAGAAAGAAAGAAGAGTAAGACACAGAGAATAGGAACATCATAAACAAATAAACACCCGCAATGGGAAAGCAGGTAAGTACATATATCAGCTTCCCCATAGGGCATAGCAGCCGTGTGCGGGACTGGGGCAAGGGAGTCACCCCCAAAGGCACTATATCTAGTATAAGCATTTTAAAACCATGCAAACATTGGTAAGAATCGGCAGCAACATCTAATTAATTACTATTATAGTCACAGAACTCAACTCCAGGTCTGTTGCCAAAACCGGGGGGGGGGGGGGGACACACACACACGGTGCAGTGGAGCAGTAGTAGTGCGGGGTCATACAAATCGTGTCGCACCCGGCGTGCCACTGCCGGAACATGCAAGCCTCCTGTTTAAAGCAAGGAAGTCTGGACTACAAGGCAGTGACGAACAATTTCTTCAGGTAGTGGAAGAGTCCTGGCATGCGGGCAGGGATTTTGAAGCTTTCTTCTGAGAGTTTGTTACAACTTGCCATGGCGCTCCATTCCCTGCAGGTTGGGGCGGGTGTAGATCCGGGAGAGTGAAGTCCCAATCCGGGATCTTCAGAGGTGGGAGACCGAGGGCGGAGCAGAAAGTGGGGAGATCGGAGGGAGTAAATAGGGTGTTTATCTGCCCCAAAGCAGATACCTGTAGGCTGAAAGGGAAACCCCACCAGTCTTTCAGTTGTCGCTTGCAGAGTTCCTCTGTAAGGAGGCGGAGGATCTTTCTTTGTTGAATCTTATGCCAGGAGAGATCCTGTAAGATGGAGATTGGATCACCATAAAAGTCCAGGTCATCTATGCGGCGCACTTTGCTCATAATTTCCTCTTTCCTCTTTCTGAGCGTAGTAGTTCAATCGACATATAACATCCCAGGGCCGGTCAGAGGGGAGCCCTGTCAAAGACTATGGACTTGGTTTAAGAGCGCAGTGAGCCCTGTCAAAGACTATGGCGGGGGCCGGGTCTTCATCCAAAACTGTGTGGAATATTTTCGTCAGGGCATCAACGAGACCTGTCTGGGGGACATCTTCTGGGATACCCTGCACCCGAACATTGTTCCTCCTACCTCTGTTGTCCAAATCCTCAGATTGAGCTTTAATGACATCCGTTAGAGACGCCAGAAAGGCATCCGCAGAGTCACGATGATCTTCTAATGTGGACACTCTATCTGAAAGCTGCGAGATATCATGTTTGATAGATGCCAGCTCTCTACGCATGGTGTCTTGGAGGTCCTGTTTAGTCGGGAGCGTTTTCATAAATTGCAGGATGTCTTGAAGAGCCGTGTCACTGTGGACAAGTGGGGCAGGTTGCTCCATCGCTAATGGGGAGGGAGGAGAGGCGGATTGAGGCGGATTGACAAGAGGAAGGGCTTGCGGGGGAACGACCTCCAGAGAGCGCAGCGGGAGTGGTGTGTAGGAATGCTCTCATTCCTGGCTGGGACACGGTCTCCCTAGGTTGTGTCGTATTACTTTTCTTTCTCCGAGATCTGACCATGCTTAAAGGAGGACAGGTGGTTAAATGCTAGCATGTGTTGGCACTGCCATACGCTTAGTGCTGCTCAGTACGCTACGAAGTGCCTACAGCAAGGTGACTTCCGGTGGAATGGTACTAGCACGCCATTAATTAATATCAGCCATGAAGATAATGAAACTCACAGTGGGCGTCGGTTTCTGCCTCCCCGGGGAGGAGAGGGCGGGCGCTGGGCATCCGCGTCGCCGGCTTTCAAGATACGACCCGAGACAATTTTCAAAATCTATCAGGCAGGTATAGGACATAAAAATCACAGCTATCAGTCCATGTAGTTATGTAGAGGAGCCACAAGGGGGGGCTCCAACTCAGCACAAAAATGCAGGGTCTCAGGGGAGATGGCTGGAAGGTCCGCCGCGGCTCCCGTCGCATAAGCAGGCGCCTCCACCTCCATCCTCTGCCGCTCGTTACAGGTGCAGAAGCCTCCACACACGATCTTCGCTGCGGGGATGTAACGCTCAGCCGAGCGCCGAGTCCGGAAGGAAGCCTCCACTACAGTCCCCGGCTCCACAGGGAGGGGTAGGCCACAACCCGCAAGGACCCTTAAAAGGGTCCCCGGGCTCCGCAGCCACAACCCCTCGATCAGACAGGTGGAGGGTCGATACTAGGAGACAGTGGGGTCAGTGGGAGCCCTTAATTGGATGTAATTCCTGCTGAATAGAGTAAGGCTGGCAGGAGCTCCTGTAGAACACGTCCTCACAGCTTGCTGGCCAAACCACGCCCCCAGGGCTATATTATATGAGTGGCAGCAGAGGATGATATTCTGTGCTAATCCCAATAGGAGCAGGGCGTCAGATGAAATAAAATAAATGGGGAGCACACCAGCGCTGCGGGCCATTTGCGGGCGTCAGTGAGACCACCACCCCTGATATACTGTGCAGCCCTGTGGTCACCCCCCCTCTCCCCCCGCCGGAGCACCACAGACCACGAGCCCGGGGATCGCACTCACGTCCGGGGCCCAGCAGGAGAGAGACAGCCAAGGCAGACACACAGCAAAAATGGCCGCCGGGCGCACGTCGGCCCCGTTCCGTGCGGAGGGTCTCAGGATCTCCGGGCAGCAGAGGCGAGCAGCGGGCAGCAGGGAGCGTCTCTTAGCCGCGGCTGGCGGCGGTGCATAGGACGGAGCTCCGGAAGAGGTCCGCGGTCCGATCCGGAGGGCCCTGGAGCTACCGTCGGTATAAGGAGGTAATTGAGGCCCCGGCTTGTGTGAGCCCCGCAGGCCGCAACCCGCAGGAGCAGTAAAAACTGCTCCCCGATTCCGCGGCACTAATGGTGGCACAGCAGGGGGAGCCGGAGGGACAGGGGGTGATGCTAAGAGAAGTTAGGGAGCCCGGAGAGGGGATTTATGAGAATAAAAAAGCCCCGGGTCACAGGAGCTCTTGCAGGACACCACTGCCTCCTTCAGCAGCCAGGCCACGCCCCCCCATTTCCAAATCTTGAAAGTTGCCGCGTTCAGCATTTTTGTACCACACGGATTGGATTGAATGTTCCTTTGATGTTGAATCTAGGGCTGATATTTTTGTTTTTGTTTTACTGTTTGGCTTCCCTCACTTATTACTCTGCCTACATACCCGGGATTATGTAAGAAAGGTGGTAGGGATGACCACGTGGTACAATATGGAGCTAGTAACAAAAGGGTCACTTAAATTCCAGCTTATTTTATGGTGACCAAACGTATATTTCTTCTGTCCTCTTTATGTTATTAGCCCCTTGGCTATTATCTGCCTTTTCTCTCTGCAATAATTTATTATGATGTGGTATTCTGTATAGTTTTCTGTTATGCATTCCTATTTGTGCTAACTTTTGCTGGTGTTTTGTTAAATTTGCTAATTAATTGTTATTTTTGTAGGGTTGTCCCTGTATATATGAATGTCATCTTCACTGTATACTGCACAATGTCCTTTATTGTTGTCTTGTGTGACTTTCACAGTAAAAAAAAAACATTTTAAAAAAATTCCAGAACACTGCACCACCATTATCACACACTTTTGTACTAAAATGCGCACCTCCAGAAGATGAGGGAAGGTCCGTGAGGTTTTATTAGGCATGACATAATTATGTGGCTCACATCACAATGCTCCACCCAGTATGACACCATTTGCGACATCCTACGTGTTGCCATGAGATGATGCAAAATGATCTATCAACGCATGGTGTCCGAAGCGTGACTACACATATCATGTGGCCAATGTTGTATTGTGTCTGCCATATCTCATTCTAGCTGGGCATATGGGAGATTGCCAGACTCTCTCCAGAGCCCTGGATATCACACAGTACTCTGGGAGTTGGTAGGTAAGTAGTATACACAGCTACCTGGTTTATATTGTACTATTGTTTTATAGGGTTTGACCTCTCCCACTAAATTGAATATCCAAACCCCACAATTAACCAGATACACTGAATATTCTGAGTCTCCGTAATGTCTAACCAGTGCTCTGGTTCACATCAGACAGGTGTTCCTGGAATGGGGAAACAAGTGCAATATCTCCCTCTGCTGGCTATATATGGGAATGATTATAAAACACTGCAATATCTGCATCCTGACTGCACTATGGCCCTCATTCCGAGTTGATCGCTAGCTGCATTCGTTCGCTGTGCGGCGATTAGGCAAAAAAAGGCACTTCTGCACATGCGTATGCAGCGCAATGCGCACGCACGATGTACTATAAAAACTAACGATGTAGTTTCACACAAGGTCTAGCGAAGTATTTCAGTTGCACTGCTGGCCGCAAAGTGATTGACATGAAGTGGCCATTTCTGGGTGTCAACAGACCGTTTTCAGGGAGTGTTTGGAAAAATGCAGCTGTGCCAGGAAAAACGCAGGCGTGGCTGGGTGAACGCAGCGCGTGTTTGTGACGTCAAAACAGGAACTGAACAGTCTGAAGTGATCGCAAGCGCTGAGTAGGTTTAGAGCTACACAGAAACTGCACAAAAAAACTTTGTAGCCGCTCTGCGATCCTTTTGTTCGCACTTCTGCTAAGCTAAAATACACTCCCAGTGGGCGGCGGCATAGCATTTGCACGGCTGCTAAAAACTGCTAGCGAGCGAACACCTTGGAATGACCACCTATGGCAGATTACGTATGTAAACCCATACAGGTGTTCCTGAAATGGGGAAATAGTGCAATATCTACCTCTGCTGGCTATATGTGGGACACTGCAATACCTGCATCCTGACTGCACTATGGCATATAATTTGCTGCCATTTTGGGACTGATGTAGACACAAGTCCAACGTTTCAGCACAAAATGCGCTTTTCATTACTGCACATGAGCAGTAAAATTGCATAGGGGCTGCTCCATATGTAGAGTCAATCGTATCTTGCGCTTACCAATGCATAAAGACATGGAATTCGGCTAGGACTTGCAGGGTTTCCAGAACCAGTAGTCTTGCCTTGAAGCTAACATTCCTAGATTGGGAGACATGGTTATACTTTCTTCAATACAGGGCATTATTTCTGAAGCTCCCAAGGAATGAATCACAAGGGCCCCATACACTAGACCGATAATGCCCGATTCAGCCCAATTCGGGCATTCGGCCCGATATATTGGGGGAAATCTGGCATTTTCGCTGTGCTTTTCCCCCGATCCGATGTGCGTTCCCGCGTGCATTGGATCGGATCTCCCTAGATCCGACATATCACGAGTGCTGCACTCGTTATATGTCGGATCCCGCATCAAGCTCTCGCTCCTATGACCGCAGCGCTAGTATTTAGTCCCTAGTATCTACTGTATGCCCTTGCTGTCACTCTCTCTGTCACTCTTCTTGTCCCTATGTCCCTGCTGTCACTTTCCCTGTCCCTCTGTCACTCTCCCTGTCCCTATGTCCCTGCTGTCACTTTCCCTGTCCCTCTGTCACTCTTCCTGTCCCTATGTCCCTGCTGTCCCTCTCCCTATGTCCCTGCTGTCACTTTCCCTGTCCCTCTGTCACTCTCCCTGTCCCTGCTGTAATTTTCCCTGTCCCTCTGTCACTTTCCCTGTCCCTATGTCCCTGCTGTCACTTTCCCTGTCCCTCTCCCTATGTCCCTGATGTCACTCTTCCTGAATTTTGTCTCATTCCACGTGGCATAATGTGAATTTCGGCTCATACTGTGTGCTATAATGTGAATTTCGGCTCATATTGGCCCTCATTCCGAGTTGCTCGCTTGCTGCTAATTTTAGCATAATTGCTAATAGGCTAAAATCCGTCAGTTCTGCGCATGCGTATACACAGCAGGGCGCACGTGCTAAGCAATTTTACACAAAACTATGCTATTTTACTCACAGGCGAACTAAGCTTTTCAATCGCTCCGCTGATTGACAGGAAGTGGGTGTTTCTGGGCGGAAACTGTCCGTTTTCAGGGAGTGTGCTAAAAAACGCAGGCGTGCCAGGTAAAAACGCAGGAATGGCTGGAGAAACGGAGGAGTGGCTGGTCGGACGCTGGGCGTGTTTGTGACGTCAAACCAGGAACTAAACGGACTGAGGTGATCGCAATCTAGGAGTAGGTCTGGAGCTACTCAGAAACTGCAAGGAAATTGCTTTCGTTAGCAATTCTGTTAATATTAGCAGAATTGCTAATCTTTCGTTAGCAATTGCTAATCTTTCGTTAGCAAGTCTGCTATGCTAAGATACACTCCCAGAGGGCGGCGGCTAAAAGTAGCTAGCGAGCGAACAACTCGGAATGAGGGCCACTGTGTGCTACAATGTGAATTTCGGCTCATACTGGCCCTCATTCCGAGTTGTTCGCTCGCTAGCTGCTTTTTGCAGCATTACACACGCTAAGCCGCCGCCCTCTGGGAGTGTATCTTAGCTTAGCAGAATTGCAAACGAAGTATTCGCAATATTGCAAAAAGATTTTTCTGTGCAGTTTCTGAGTAGTTCGAGACTTACTCTTCCAGTGCGATCAGTTCAGTGCTTGTCGTTCCTGGTTTGACGTCACAAACACACCCAGCGTTCGCCCAGACACTCCCCCGTTTCTCCAGCCACTCCCACGTTTTTCCCAGAAACGGCAGAGTTTTTTCACACACACCCATAAAAGGCCAGTTTCCGCCCAGAAACACCCACTTCCTGTCAATCACACTCCGATCACCAAAACGAAGAAAAAACCCTTGTAATGCCGTGAGTAAAATACCAAACTTCTTAGCAAATTTACTTGGCGCAGTCGCAGTGCGAGCATGCGCAATTAGCGGAAAATCGCTGCGATGCGAAGAAAATTAATGAGGGCCACTGTGTGCTATATTGTGAATTTCTGCTATACCGTGTGCTATAATGTGAATTTCGGCTCATACCATGTGCTATAATGTGAAAGGGGCACCAGTACTAGTTAGTATAATGGGTCCTACTATTGTGGTGCATAATGTGTATAAGGGGTATATAGTGTGGTAAACTACATTGAAGGACACGCACCCTTTTGAGTGACCACGCCCACTTTTCCGGAGCCCGGCGCACGCATAATTGCAACCTTCACTTTTCCATACCCCTACTTCAAAATTTCCACTTCGACCACTGTATATATATTAAGCTGATTATGGCTGATTCAGAGGCGGAAATACCGTTGGTGCAGCAGGTACATTGCTCCTGGGCCCTGGAGGACTAATGGGCCCACTGCTGCCCAGATCACCAATGAGTTATCCACTGACTTTCTCCCGCAGACCTTTTTGAGCAACGTCGGGTGATTGGCTCAGTGTTGAGAGCAGTGTGTGCCCCACTGTCTCTCCCTGTCACCCACTGCCTCCCCGAGTCATCCTCTGCATCCCCTTAACTTCCATTGTCACCCCCTGTCTCTCTATGTTAATCTCGGCCTCCCCCTCCCTTACGCTGTCATGCTCTGCCTCTCCCATTGCCGTGTGGCATATTGTGAACTTGGGTTGGGATGGAGGAGGGGGGAACCAATCATATTTTTTAAGCTCCCGCCACTTCTGCTCCCGCTCCTCATCTGTCGCGGCCAGAGCCGCCCCTAGGCATAGGCAAACTAGGCAAATGACTAGGGCATTTGGTATGCTTAGTGGCACCAGCAGCTTCTGCTGATTAAAATGATATGCTGCATGCCTATATTCTGTGTGTAGCATTTTGTATGCAGATACAGCCACAGTCGCACACAGTATATAGGCATGCTGCATATCATTTTAATCCTCAGAAGCTGCTTGTGCATCCTAGCCACATAGCAATGCCAATAACATGCATTTTCATTAAAAAAAGGCACCCGACATTAGCAGAGCTGCCAGCTGACTCATGCCAGGCATCTCCTGCTGCATGGCGCATTGAGGCAAGATGTATAAAGAGACATCTGTATCCAAGGAGAGGCAGAGGTCAGTGTTAGCGGCTGTGTGAGTGTTGTGTGCGGGTGGGTTGGTTGTGCAATAATGTTTGGCATATGTGTAAGGGACATTATGTGTATAAGGGCATAAATAAAGGTTGGCATAATGTGTAAGGCGCATTATGTTTATAAGGACATTAATAATGTGTGTCATATGTGTTAGGGGCTTTACTGTGTGGTATTATGTGTATATAGGCATTACTAATGTGTGGCATTATGTGTATAAGGTGCTCTACTGTGTGGTGTTACGTATAGAAAGGGCACTATTTTGTGGTGTAATGTGAATAAAGAGCAAGATGGTGTGGTGTAATATGAATAAGGGGCACTACTGTGAGTAGTAACGTATATAAGGTAAAGTGGTACTACTGTGTGATGTAACGTGAATAAGGGACACTATTGCATGATATAATGTGAATAAAGTTGCAGTACTGTGTGGCATAATTTGAATTGGGGGTACTATTGTGTGGCCATGCCGCTTGCCAGCAAAAACACGTCCCTTTTTGGACTGTGCGCCAAATGTGTGCACTGTTCCTTTTTAAAATATAGTGTATAGGAACACCAAAATAAGGACTGCTATGGGTGCGGGGTGATGGTACTGGGAAAAGGGTGCAGGGTCAAAGGCAGAACTAGCGGTGGTGCTAGAGGCACCAGCCAAAATCTTGCCTAGGTCATCCTATTGGTTAGGGCCGGCTCTGCATGTATTGCTTATCCTAAGAGAGGCGAGACAGCCATGTTGGGCGCACTACATAGGTTACACTGTGCGAATAGCAAAACGTGGCAGTAAGGCATACAAGGGTACAAAGAAAAGCAACTAACAGAACACCTAGTTCTGCAGCTTACATAGTAAGGAAAATGGTCTTGCTCTGTAATTGCTTTCAGAAAATGTTCTCCTTTATAAAATTTTTTATAAACCTCCTCATTGCTGATGTGTGCCTCCATTCTAACAGTAAAGCATCCTATATCCTTATACTAAGAATAAAGACACGGAGACTTGAATTTGGCAGAAAAGTGTTAGCTATTTATTGTAACACTAACCACTAGAAAAACCTGTAAAAGGAAATATTAAATTAGCATATAATATTAACCAAATATGGTGGCAGAAAAAAGAACGGCTAAAAACCCACTGAAGATAACCTCAAAGACATTAAAACTAAAACAATCCTAGTCTACCACAAAAACCATACAAAAACCATACATAGGTATCCAACTCAGACCTCCACGCTGACTACCCACCCTGATGGGTGATGACACTGCCCCCTGTCGGGTGATCTAGCGGCCTTAAAAGTCAATGGAGGTGAGTGCACCCAGTGGCGGATCTTGCCACGGGCAAGCAGGACTTTTGCCCGGGGCGCCGCCTTCCGGAGGGCGCTGGCGCCATCTGGAGGGCGCCGCACCGTGGCAAGATCCGCCACTGCTGCCCGCTGTGTCCCTGTCCGCCTCCGCTGCCGTCCCCGTCCGCCTCCTGAAGGGAACTAGACGCTATGCGTCTAGTTTCCCTTCCTGGAGAGTAACTTTGCTGAGCGGTGCGCGATGACGTCATCGCGCACCGCACAGCAAAGGTCCTCTCTACGAAGGGAACTAGACTCATAGCGTCTAGTTTCCCTTCGTGGAGAGGACCTTTTGCTGTGCGGTGCGCGATGACGTCATCGCGCACCGCTCAGCATTCAAGCGGCGCTTTTAATGTACAGGGGGCGTAATTGACCACGCCCCCTGTATTAGGCCACGCCCCATTTCCTGCCCGGGGCGCAGAGGGCCGTTGAACCGGCCCTGAGTGCACCTAAACCACAGAACACTGTAAAAACTGTGACTAACAAGCAAAACCAGAACCTGCCGTTCTTTTCCACCAATAGCGAAAGACTCTTCTACAGAGGCTTCGCACCGCCACCATACCCTCAACCTAACTCCTGCACCCCCTCAAATAGATCCTCCAGGAAAAACATCATCCCTTCTGTGGACAAATGTACACCATCAGGCCGAAAAAGGTGAGTGTCACGGAACCGAATCCTAGCGTAGCGAACCACTGACCCTCCGTGAGCCAAGACCCACTTTGCTACCACTGCATTCACCATTTGCCTGGCCTCATCATTAGGGAGACCATCCGCCACTCCTCGCCAACGCAACCTTGGTACAATCATTGAGGACACCAAAATACAGCTAGGCCAAGCTGTGGCAATACTTGACAAATCTTCCACCATGGACCATCTCAAATCTAAAGACGTCCTCTTACCCAGATCGTTACCACCCAAATGGACAACCAGGACCCTAGGGACTCCATGCTCCCTGGCTTGACTGACCAACCTACCCTTCAAATCCTGTCACATCATTCCACGCCAACCAAGCCAACGAACACTATGAGCCCGGGGGGAAAAACAGCGCCCCTTCCGAGGCCAAACACCTGGCTGCCCAGTAAACAAGAGTGACCGACTACCCATACTGACAATTCGTCTTCCACCCAACCTAAAGTGAAGTAGAGGAATAAAAAAGTAGGTTAGTAAATGTCCTAACAGGAGCTTAATACATGAATTAACCTGAAGAATCTGCCAAAAGAATAAAGGTTTTTATTTCTTATTGAGTCACTGCCTAGCCGTGCTAAACAAGCTTCAAGCCAATCGAAGCATAACATAGAGACACAAAGGGAAAGATTGATAAATTGGTAAATTGAAATTCAGTCCGTCAGGTCAGGCAAAAAGTGCAAAAGAACTCCAGACCCTCACTGCCAACAGCGGCGAGTAGCTAATCCCTGAGTAGGATGAACAGGGGAGACAAACGGACACAAACTGTACAATGACGGACTCAACAAAACCAACAGTAAACCTCTTAATGCTTGCTAAAACAGTAACTCATAAAACCGGGTGAATATATCGCTTTTAACTGGAAGACTTCCAGCGCCCCACCGCCTGAATCTTCGCAACGAAAAAACCCGCCGACGCAGCTGACATCGCAGCCCCGATTCGAAAGGAATGGTGGGTGAAAGGCCCAAGCCGGCCAGACAGCTACTTAGCATCCAGCGGAATTGATACTTCGTCAATGGTAAACTGTCATAATGCAGCAGCCAGGATCCCCTCGCATCGGGCCGTACTGCCGCATATCTCATTGCCAACTTTACCGGACAAATGCGCTCATCCAAAGACGATACCAAAGTGATCCATCGCCCTCTATCCACTTGGCCCATCTTAGAGCAATGCAGTCTACACAGCAAAGACCTCTCACTCACCACCACATCGTTTCGGTGCATGCGCAAATCTGTCCATTTAGGAGGAGCCACCAGTTCCGAAACCCGAAAGGCCCCATGATAAGCTATGGAGAACGCCAACTCGAACAACAACGACTCAAAAATTGAAGATGCTACCTTGGCCACCGCACTGTTGACCGCTGGCAGCAGGGATGCATCGTACGGGCGCCGCCTATCCGGCGGAGCTGGCGCCATACACGCCCACCCTTTCATCGCCTTTGCAAAGATCATCATCTTTTCATCGCTCTTTGTCACGTCAGGATAACCCTTCATTTCACTAAAAATTAAATCCCTGCCAGGTACCGTGACACCACGGCTCTAGACCTACCCGTGACAAAAAGCTGCCAAATAAAAGAAAGAAAACATCAGCTGATGCCTGCTATTACCTTCTTGCCCCTGCACTTGGACAAACTCTTCCCACTTACTCCAAGCTTGACTGTAAGCCTTGAGTGTGTTCGGAGCTACTGATCGCATCGCTAAGCTCTCCAGTCCGGACCGATCACCTGACAGACATAATCAGGACATTGAAAACCCTGCGCATCGGCCTCAGGTGCTAAAAGCCGAAATCTTTCCCACTGCCCGCGGGACAACGCATCGGCAATTCCGTTCTCAATTCCTGGAACATGCTGCGCTTGAAACCATACATTCCGACGCAAGCAATTCAGCAACAGCTGCGCAAGCACCCTCAATACCACCAGTGACTTGGCCCTCTGATTATTAATCGCGTGCACCACACCCAGATTGTCGCATCTGAACAAAATGCTGCGATCGGCCAGACGCTCACCCCAAACCTCCAAGGCCACCATGATGGGGAAAAGCTCAAGCAGCAAAAGGTCCTTAGTGTAACCTTTGCGAGACCATTCCTCTGGCCAAGGAGCCACACACCAAGATCCCTCTAGGTAGTATCCGAACCCAGAGGAACCTGCCGCGTTGGTAAATAGCTATAATCGAGCATTGTCGACTGTCGGGGCCACCCCATTGAATTCCTCCAGGAACGAGGCCCAAACGTCCAAATCCCTCTTAATCTCGGAGGACAAGCGAATGAAGTGATGCAGTCTGGCACACCCCGCCATCGACCTTTCCAACTTTCGGCAAAAAACCCTGCCCATCGGGATAACCCGACAAGCAGGAGGCCCAATAAAAACTGCGCCTGACGCAACGTAACCTTGCGCGATGCCACAAACTGCCCGATAACCTCGCAAAGCTTGTCCACCTTGGCCTGAGGAAGGCGGCATGAGCCTGCCACCGTGTCGATTTCAATACCTAAAAACGACAAACAGGAGACCAGTTCCTCCGTTTTATTCTCGGCAACAGGGATGCCAAAATGATAAAACAGGGCTCGGATGCTAAACAACAATTCGCTGCAGCGCAGTGAATTTGCCGGTCCCACGCACAGGAAATCATCAAGGCAATGTGCTACCCCATGACCTCCCGTAGAAGACTCAACGCACCAGTGCAAAAACGTGCTAAACTTCTCGAAGAATGAGCAGGAAACGGAACACCCCATCGGCACACATTAGTCAACGAAATATTCCGCTCTGATCCATAAACCCATAAAATGGAATGAGTCCGGATGTAACAGAAGCAACCTAAATGCAGGTTCAACATCAATCTTAGCCATCAGGGCTCCTGGGCCATAAGTCCGAACAATCCCCAGCGCCTCATGAAACGACTGGTACACCACCGAACAAGAGAGATGCTGAATGAGCCGAAAGGCGCCCGAAGTCTTCTTAGGGACCACCCCCACTGGAGAAATAACCAATTCATCCAACGGGGGCAGGTGAAATGGGCCTACCATCCTACCCAGTTGCACTTCTTTCTCCACTTTTTTGCGCAAAACTGACGGGAAAGTGCGAGCGGATAGAAGATTCCTGATGGCCCTAACTCTCAAGTTGCCCGCAACAGGCAGGCGGAAACCAAACTTGAACCCTTGAAACAGAAAACTAGTGACTTGCCTATTTGTATACCAGCCAAGCCACTTGGACATGGCATCCAACTTAATTGGTGTTGGAGCCCTGTTGAGCGCTCCCGCTCCCAGGGGGTTTACCAGAGCCATGCTTACCCCCTCTCGGTCCCTGCCGGTTTCCCTTAAAACAGTTGGAAGCCGGGTGAAACCCGCCGCATTGCAAGCAGGAGTGTCGAAAACGACACTGCCTGCCGAAGGAACAGGTCGAGTTATTACATGCGAAGCATTTACCCTTTACGGGTGCCTGCCCGCCCCCGCGATTAGCAGCTTTTCCTTTCCTGCTCGACCCCGCCTCTGCGCCAGCTCCCCGGGCGAATGACCCAGCGTGCTGCCCATCCACCCCCGGATTCCGGGGCTCCTTCGTAGCTTGAGAACTTCGAGTGACCTGAAGCCATAACTCCACGTCTTTGCACCCAAAATCAATTATATGCAAGCAATCCTGCTTTTCCCGAAACTTCTCGTCATACGCGCGCCATTCTACTCCTGTCGTCGGTCGCTGCATATTGTGTATCAGGTACAAGTACCGGATAATGTTCATGTGCTCGTCCGGCCTATACTCCAAGTAATACGCTGCAAAGATGCAGAAGCCAGCCAGCCAATTGTCAAACGACTGGAACGCCTCAGCTTCTATGCCCTTCTTAGCTTTAGCTGCCTTATACTCTTTCTTAGCCTTCTTCGTAAGCACGAACACATTCACGTAATCGCCTCTACAAATTTTCCTCCGGCAGCTATCCCGCAGCCCCCTTAACACAGCCATATAGTCACAGTGAACCACTGCTGGCAAATTACGGCGCTTCTTGGCCCTGCGATCGCTCTCGCTAAGCTGCTTGCACTTCTTCCGCTTCTCCCGCTGCCCAGCCGCCTTTTTAGCGTACTTGGCAGCCCGCTTCTTTACTCTAGTCGTGCTACTAACCTCGGACGCTTGCGACGATAAGGATGAAGAAGAGGAAGAACTGTCAGAACTAGTGCGCGCGGAGGAGCCCGATGCCGAAACCTCCACCTCACCTGACATCGACGACTGCTCGGACTCAGACGCCACAGCTGTGTGAATCTCAAAATCCTCATCCCCATCATCCTCCATCTCGACAAGCCCTCCTGAAAAAGAAAACAAAGAATGGGACCCGGAAACCCCCGGCAGACCGATCCGAGAAACTCCCGCTTGCTCAATACGCGAGCGCCTCACCCCGTTGGCGGGTTGCCCAACTGCGCCGTGGCCTCTTGCAACTCCTGGCAAGCGTGCTATCCGCCGCACCGCCGATCCCGATGGCGCGCCAGAAGCCCCCCTTACCTCCCCGCGAGCCTGCATGACTCACCGAACCCAGGGAGGCGGCTGCCACCAATGGGGCCAAAGCCGACTCCACTGATGACAGCGCCAACGCCAGGTCCCCAGTGGCCTCCTGTTCACCCCTATCCTCCCGGCTCCTGACACGCGAGACTTCCGGGGCATCCAGTGCCCCACTCTGTCTCCTGTCCTGGCCCACAGAAGGTGCTGAAGAGGGCCCTGCACCTAAATGGACAGAGTGCCTGGATGACCTGCTGGTCCCCCTTCTGACCCCCTGTCCTGCCCTCTGCACCCTGCCTCCCCCACTCCTGCAATGCCCGTCCACCGCTGCCAGCCCTGACCCGCACCCTCACACTAGCCCCCAGCCGGGAGGCTCCAGGTTCCTGAAGCCCAGAGCTCCCCTGATCTACAGTGAAGGTGGCCCCCCAGCCAGGTTACCAGCAGCCAGATCAGTAAGAACAGCATCACTAGCGCCGCATGCCCCCCGCCCCCTCCGCCATCCCCGGCCGGACTCCAGCACCGAGGGAGGCAGCGGGGGAGAGAGACCATCAACTGCCGCCGCTGCTTGCACATGTGCGCGAGCGGGGCCAGCAGCCACAGGAACTAATGCATGCGACCCTTGCCGCGCGCACTCCCCCCGTGCTGAGGAGAATGCACGCTTGCAGGGGAGGGAGCCGCCGGACGAGATCCCAGCCTTTCCGGCACCTGCCACCCACCCCGCCGCCCACGGCTGGCAGATAACTGCGGACTAGCTACGGGCGACGAAGGTGGCACGAATCCCCATTAAGGAAGGCGCGTAGGCCTGTCCTGGTGCGCCCGCGGGCCCGCGACCACAGGGCATCTACGGATGGAGCAACAGGCCGAGCCCCGGCTACAGCTCCCTCCCCAGCTGCGTACTGGTGCCCCCCCTGCCGCCTGCGACCGGATCCCAAAAAACGGCCCCGTCAACTGCGGCAGGGGAGACTGAGCTGGACCTCCCGCCGCCACGTGCGCATGCGTGCCGGCGACCGAGCAGGCCGAACAGGCGGCCGATGCTACAGGCCCTACAATGGCCCCCTCTCCACTACCCTCCAAGCGGTAGCGAGCAGGGGCCCAGGGGGAATGCTGCGCCGCTCGGTCGGGCTGCAACAGCCATGACAAAGAGAAGGACAAGGAGGGGGAGGTGAAACAGAGCACCAATATCCCCTAAAAGCTAAGCTAAGATACAGGTAGCAGAGGCTGCTTTTCCCTAACAGCTACACTGTACCAAAGCACTAACAGCACAATCAGAGCAATAAAACTGCTAATAGGAAAGCATACACTCACCAGCAAGGCAAACTAAAAGAGACCCCTAATGACCTATACATCCCCTATATATACTGGTCCCTCCCCTACCTATAATTGGCTGTAACCTGTCATGTCATTTTGGTCCACACACATCACAGGAGGTTTAACTCTCTCCATTCCCATATCTGTCATTCTGTTCTCCAAGTGAGCTAAGTGGAAAATAGCAAAAAAGGTTCAGGTTAGATTTTGAAATAATTTACAAAAAAATAATAATTATCTGACCAAAAAATAAGAAAAAAATAAAGTTATATTAATTCTCTAATACTCCGAAGATAGTGAGCACATATTGTGATTTGCATAAAATATTTATATGAAGCCCACAAGGATTACTGACACGTCAGGAGGTATGTGATAACTCTGGGCTGTGGTAAAGGTTCCAATGACACAGACTTTGTTTCTGTGCAAAATAGACAAATACAAGTGCTGTGAGACCACCTAAACAAATGTTACTTACATTCTGACAACTACAGTGGAGATAATAACATACAGTTTTAATCTATTTTCACTTAAAAACCAGTATCAATAAAGAAAAAGTGATGTAACAGTGCTGGATGTGATCTGCGGTACAGAATCTGACCTGCTTCCTAGGACTTGACCAACGACTGACCTGCAGAGTCCTGAGAGCCGCGGCACATGACTGGACCAAAAAAGAAATCAGCGCTAAAGTCCCGAAACAGCAGAAGGATTATTGAAAAATGAGCTTCATACAAACATCTATTCCCTCAGTGGTTGTCTCTAGGCACTTGTAGTGGTGTCCTGGGTTGGTGGTTTAGGTCCAATTCAAATTATTTATGGTCAGTATAATAGGCAAAACCAGTGCTAAGCCTTACTGAAGCAGCCCCTATAGCAGGGGTGGGGAACCCTTTTTCTACCAAGGGCCATTTGGATAGTTATAAAATCCTTCGCGGGCCATACAAAAATTATCAACTTAAAAAGTAGTCTGCCCCCAGGAATAATGCCCCCAGTCAGTAGTTAGGGTCCCAGTAGATATGCCCCAGTAGTTATGACCCCAGTAGATATACCCACAGTCAGTTGTTATGTCTCAATAGACATGCCTCCAGTACATATGCCCCCAGTCAGTTGTTATGCCCCATTAGATATGCCCCCAGTCAGTTATTATGCCCCATTAGATATGCCCCCAGTCACTTGTTATGAACCATTAGATAAGCCCCCAGTCACTTGATATGCCCCATTAGATATGCCCCCAGTCACTTGTTATGCCCCTGTAAATGCTGATTTACTTACAGGACTAAAAGCAATGCTTTAAAACACTCTTAATACACTTTAAAATCGAGCCGCTGCGGCCGCTGTATTTAATACTTACCCTACGTACTTTTTACACAGTTAGCGTACAAAGGCCTGTACCTCATACGGACTTTGCGTACTCACGCCGCGATGGATGTACAAAGTACACGCAGTGCATAGAGCACATTGCAGTTACACGTGTGATAGAATATACCTTGAACCTTTAGCAGAAAATGGGACACGACACAAATTGTATTTCAAAACTATGTTGGGGTCCAACCCACCAACGGTTAGCTTTACTAGCAGGGGGTTACAAGCATAATACAATAAAATAAGAGAAAAATGCTACAGTCAATGGTACATACGTTTGTTCACCTGCGCTTCCCGGTCCGGTCCTCAATCATCAAGGTAGATGATCTTCAGAGATTGTGAGAGTGACCTGGCCTGCAGCTGGCTTTTTATACATTTGTCCAAAACCTAACACAATGGGATCTGTAATCTCTTTGTCCATTGGACACTGGGATGGTCGTTTACAGTACAGGAGAGGTCATAGGTCAGTTTGAATAGATGGGCGATGTCTGGTCCAGGTGCACTTGCAGATGTTCTCCTCTGGGTTCCCGCCGCATATCAAGAGCACAGTAAATACAGTTAATATTTATATTCTGCTCCTGCGCATAACTAATCGCAGGAGCGTGCGATCTTCTGCAAACCAACACCGGAATATTGCTCTTAAAATACCCTACAGCTGGATAACAAACACCACCTTATAACCTAGTTCTGTCCCCTCCTATCCTGTAAAGGTGAATCCCTTTGTTGCTGTACCATTTAAACAAGTGTAAATTGTTGGTGCGGTGCATGTGGGCTATGTGTACATTGTGCACTACTTGGATTAAATATGTAATGTGTTTTTATGGCTTTTCCATGCGATTACAAACACTACCGTAATTACTCATACCACGCGCTAATATGCAGGACCGCGGGAGCGATCATACACAAATTGCGAATATGTGCATGCACGGCAGAACAAGTACACGCACGGAGGCCATTTGTGTGTAGTTTGTACGTGATGTGTGTACTGAAATATTTTCGACTTCGACAGTCCACCCTTTGGCAGTCATCAATAACTGCCACACTTTACTACTAAACATAAAATATTATATACACACAATATACACAAGTTTGGATGATTCGGGGAGAGCGGTAGGTGGGAAATGTGTAACCTAGTGAGATAGTAAAAAGCATGTATGTATGAACCAATGTCTGAGGGGCATGTATCATTGTGCAGTATATGTTCTAAATAAGCTTCAAGGTATTGCGAAGTATACATTAAGTCCTTCTCATCCCGTACTAAGGGTCTGTAAATGGGCAAACAAACACTACCAAGCTCTTTTCGGCTTCTTATTCCAACAAATGGGGAGCACATTTAGTTGATGATACATGGAGGGGGACATATGTGAATGCTACTATATGTGTATAACACTTGTCAACTATGTGTGCCATTAACTGGAGGTTGCAGAGATGAAGAGAAGACACATATATAAAAATACATTCACATAAACGTTGGGTAGGGCTGACGTCTTTTCCGGTTGGATGTTTCTGGGTAAGGGGGAAACAGAGAAAAATGGTGAAAGAAACAGGCCATGAAATTAATTTGCAATCCTTATTATAATACCATCTCTATGGATGGATCATTAATCAAATCTGCTGCTGTAACAACACCCTCGCTCCTTAGACTCATCAAATTTGTGCTGCGCTTGCGCTGCGTCAGAATTCGAACACACCTAAATATCAGACCAATAATTATGATGACTCCCAGGATACAAAGGAGAAAAATTTCCCACACTCATAATGACTTTCTGTGCCCACTCTCCTAACCGTGAGAACCATTTGCGTGGGTTCAACCATGAGACCCAGCCAGTCAGTTCATTACCCACAGTCGCTAAGGTAAGATTGTGCTTCCTCCTGAATTCCCACTTCAACTGCAAGATCTCGTCCATCTTCTGATCGATGATCTCCGTGGGGTCGTCAGTGCTGTTTGTAATATACATACAGCACTTCACACCATATTGAGTTGCCAGGGTAATACAGTACCAACCTGTCACGGCTGTGGCCTAATTAAGGACCATCCTGTGCTGGATCATTTCCTTCTTGTAGGCTTGTAACTCCCTTCCAGTATAACTGAAGGTGTCATCATGCATCTCGGTGATATTGTCTATCAAGTTCACTAGCGCATGATATACCTATAATTTATAGTTCCTCTGGCAGTACGAGTGATATCTAATGTGAGAAGGAACTGAATCCCGGTGGACTCATGGATCAAATCAGAGGCTGCGTGCTCTGCCCTATCTATGAGGTGTCTCTTGATGATGTGTTCATAGTGAGTATGAGTATAAGGAGCCTGAGCACTGCAGTGAACGTCTTTCATTTTATCGTGAGTTATGGTCATGACCTCTGGTAGTACTCTCCCAATATAACACAATCCCTCAGAGCTCGGAGTAAACCACTTGTACGCTTTCCTCCCACATAAGAAATAGGCATCATCTGGGAGAACATAGGGGACAAAATGTAACATCACCATATTGCAAACTTTCCATGTAAAGAAACCAATCCCTAGTTCTCTAATTTGCTCAGTACAAGTATCGGGCTGGATGATATGGGCACAATACCCCTGCAATACCTTTCCAACCCATATGGTTTTGCTTCCACGTGTATAGCTATACCGAAAATACCTCCCACTGTTAGCTATCTTGCGTACAAGTTCAGAGTCGATAGTAATCCTATCAGCTCTGTGTGAAAAAGTGATTGTCTAGTTATTCCAAGTCACTTCCCAATTTCCTGGTTTTCGGAAATTGGAAATATTAAAACACAACAGGGACCTATCTACATTGTACTGGTCGAGCTTCAAGCTAGAAGGCCTCGATATATTGAATTTCTGGTCCACTGGTCTCTCATGCATATCAGTGTCTGTACACAGTCTCCCTTCACCAGTATTCTCATTCTCCACCCTTTGTGCATGACCAGGCACACTGCAGTAATACTGGTGTCCTTGTGCTGGTGAGATATACTGGATTTGGGCAGAACTCTGACGGACCGAGTAGGCATGTGGCGTTGAACTGTAATCGGATCCATGTATTGTACCCTCCTGTCGGTGAACGTAATATGAATAGGAAACTTGTGAAGAAAGAAAAATCACATAGAAGTTAGTGACAGATAAGTTTGTAGAGATAAAGAGGATTTTATAAAATTTGACAACTGGATTGGGCACTGTGGGGAATGACTTCTCTACTTGGTATATTCCCCTTAAAAAAAATTCTATGTGTGTTGTATCTCTACTGGGACTATCCCAGCCATCAATCCAGTGTTCTGTCCATCCTAAGTTCATAGGGAACCCGGTATCTTTGAGATAATTTCCTATACCTGTGATGGATATGAATCTAGAACAGTGAAATGCAACATTAGTCTTTGTGGGTGACTGACATACTTTGTACTTCCTGAGCGGGAGCACATTATATGTATTTCATATCTAACAAAGCTCCTGTTAAGTTAATCAGGGGCCATTTCTGCTAGAAAAAGAAGCAAAAGTTTAGAGGCCCCATCTTAACCCCAGCAAGTTTTGTCAAAGGGTAATGTTGCATTTATTCCGTTCTTCCCATTAACCGAATCTGTGTTTTCTATATGGCTCATTATTCCTTACTATATGTCCCTTGGTCCCGTCTATGTGTTTAATAATGTGGCTTGTGTTTTTTGCCTAAGGGGTCTATATTGACTATGTGTCCTACTACTACTACAATCTCTGGCAAAATGCCCTTCCTTTTTACAAATGTGACATATTCTTGGTCTTTTCCAAACAGCAGGGGTCTGGGGTTTGGGCTGATTGGTCTTTCCTGTATGTGCCTGTATACTTACCGTCCTCAACCTCTCCTCCTGTTGTTCTCTGCGCCTAACAATGTTTTTGTGATGCTCAATAGCGCACTCTCTAAGATAAGCTACAGTGCCCCCTCTCCAATTAGGCAAATATGCTTGCACCCTGTCCCTTAATGCCTTATTGAGCCCGTCCATTAGCACAGAGACAGCCACCTCCCTGTAATTCTCATCGTTCCCTATATCCGATACCCCAGTGTATCTAGCCATTATTTGCAAAGCCCAATGGAAATATTCAGATGCCATTTCATTTTATGGAGAAAATTTCTCTCCACTTAACAGTAGTGGGGAAATACAACTCTAGTTGCATGTTAATTCGTCCTCGTTCTCCTGATTGTGTTCGTCAGTCATAGGTCCATCCGACTCTAATTTACAATCAGTAATATATTTTTGGGTGTCAATATTAGGAGGTAGGCTCAAAAGTATCCGCCAATCTTTGTTTGCAGGTTCATATGCATTACACAGATCCTTTACATACTTCTGACATCTGGCTAAATGCTTCGGGGAATTCTGAAATGATTGACCGAAGTTCTGATCTGGACCACGGGCAATACATTACATTATTTCTGGTGAGGGTTACTCCCTGACTATCGGTTCTCTCATTGGGAGTTACTATTTCCAAGACAGGATATAACCCTACCATTTCATTCCTAATCTGTTTACTGTGAGGTGTTGATGTCTCTGTGTAATGGACAGTCTCACACTTACCGATGCCTGTGATCTCACTAGTCCTTTCAGTGGGGGATACTGATACTGCTCTTACTGGTTGGACAGGGCCCACCTGAATTTCCTGTAAGGCAACTGCCTGGATGAGGGCTGAGAGTGGGATGGATGCATCATTTTCCTCTGACCTATGACCTTGGAGAGAGTTCAAAACAGGATGCAACTTGCAAGGGTTAAGTTTAACACATTGATTCTGTATTTTTCTATCATTTACAGATATACCATTGATTGTAGCCATTTTCTCCCCTTCAACCTGCGTCGGTAATGGTGTGTTCGTGTCCACATTCTTGTTAGGTCTGGAATTTGCTGTGCGAGCCAGTTCCCTTTGCACCTCCCCCTCTTGCTGCCACAAGTTTAAACAATCAATATGTCTGATCCTTCGTTTTCTATATTTGATCAGGCACATTCTACTACCTACATTCTTCAGTACCTCTGGTTCAAAGCTGCCCATCATAGGGAATGATGCCCTATCTTTGTCAGTCATACGTACCCATTCGTCACAATAAACTTCAGCGTGTGGACCATATTTCCCACACATAATAAACCTCGCTGACCCCTTGGGCCGCGGCTTTCCAGCCTGAACCCTGGCTACCATACGTCTCTTAGTTGAGCAACTGGCTTCCATAATTGTGGGCCTTTTCCCACAAACACCAAAATACTCAATATAAGCAGACGGTGAAAGTTCTTAGAGCGCTCTTCACCCGCTCTCGCCCACGTTGGCCAGTACTACGATACACTGTTGATAGTGGAAGGCAATGTACCCAACCTAGGGCCCCTAACTGGCTTCTATTCACTGGAAGTTTTTTTAGGAGTGACTTACCTTTTCCAGTGAATATCTAGCGTTGGAGATTTTCCTGAGAGAGACCAGCGAAAACTCCCTATGCACTTATACACAAATCACGCTTGCGTATGCTCTACACGGCACTAATAATACTGCGGTTTTGCGCCCCCCCCAAAAAAGTTTGCACAAGGGTATCAACTTGCGTCACGTATCGCACCCACAAACGCGCGGTCCAATCGCACAGCGTATAGGTACTTGTTACCTATCCACTCTACGACCACGAGTCGAATATACAAACTGCGACCCACAGCCGGAGCGTAACAAAAAAAAACTATATGGGGTCACAATTCACAATTCCCTACCACGCTCCTGTGCAAGTCTCCTCACGACTTACACACTTTACTATCTATACTAACGTGAGTCAGCTGCCTCACACCGCCAAGCCTCCACTCACTTGGTGTACCAACGACGGAATCCCGAATTTTAGGGGTTCAAATACACTCACTCTTCCTTTCAACTCACACAAATACACAGCGTTTTTCTGTACAGAAAATTTCCACTCTTTCTGATCGGCAGCTTTACCCCAGAGGCAGTACAGTTTAAACAAAAGTCTTATACTAATCTGCTTTTGAAATCGGATAGTTATGTGCTATTGTATTTAAGGTATACTACCCCACCTTTTAATTGAATGAACTATCGTGTAATTTGTACTTAGCGTCCGCACTCTTACGCAACTTTGCGTAAACTCGCGACCGTGCGTGCCTTTTACGCTGCGTGCTCGGTCCTGTACTTTGTCCGGGCCACGTGTACAAAACGTGCGTCCGCAATAAAACAAATCACACAACCTCTATAAATGTGAGCAATACAAACTATAATCGCTCAGAAGCACAACCTACACTTGTTCTGTGTAACCCTTTATGACTGGGCCAGAACTGCGTTTTGTGTTTTTATAATTATTCCCTTAACACACTAATTAAAATGTATCTATATAGCAACAAATGTATCCAATTTCACACAGATGGTCTAGCAATCTATACCTTGTGGCAACAATATGTGAGAGGGTATGCAAAGTATCGGTACACTTTGTGTACACTTTTGGCGCCAAAACAAATTACACAGATTTTTAAATAGCTTTATTCCTACGGGTTCTAGCAGCACCTCTGCAGGCCAAGCAGAGCAGACACAATCTAACAGCACGCAAATAGGGTTTTAAAACATCCAGCAACCAGAAAAAGGTTTAACGTCGATATCTTTCCACCCTTTGCTGATAGATTAAAGTTTGCTATGATCTGCTAGCATTTGAGTGTGTGAAAAACCGGATCGAGCCCCCAATTGTAAATGCTGATTTACTTACAGGACTAAAAGCAATGCTTTAAAACACTCTTAATACACTTTAAAATCAAGCAGCTGCGGCCGCTGTATTTAATCCTTACTCTACGTACTGAGAGCACAATGCAGTTACACGTGTGATAGAAATATACCTTGAACCTTTAGCAGGAAATGGGACACGACACCAATTGTATTTAAAAACTATGTTGGGGTCCAACCCACCAACGATTATCTTTGCTAGCAGGGGGTTACAAGCATAATACAATACAATTATAGAAAAAAGCTAGTCAATGGTACATACGTTTGTTCGCCTGCGCTTCCCGGTCCGCTCCTCAATCATCAAGGTAGATGATCTTCAGAGATTGTGAGAGTGACCTGGCCTGCAGCTGGCTTTTTATACATTTGTCCAAAACCTAACACAATGGGAACTGTAATCTCTTTGTCCATTGGACACTGGGATGATCGTTTACAGTACAGGAGAGGTCATAGGTCAGTATGAATAGGTGGGCGATGTCTGGTCCAGGTGCACTTGCAGATGTTCTCCTCTGGGTTCCCGTCGCATATAAAGAGTACAGTAAATACAGTTAATATTTATATTCTGCTCCTGCGCATAACTATTCGCGGGAGCGTGCGATCTTCTGCAAACCAACACTGGAATATTGCTCTTAAAATACCCTACAGCTGGATACCAAACACCACCTTATAACCTAGTTCTGTCCCCTCCTATCCTGTAAAGGTTAATCCCTTTGTTGCTGTACCATTTAAACAAGTGTAAATTGTTGGTGCGGTGCATGTGGGTTATGTGTACATTGTGCATTATTTGGATTAAATATGTAATGTGTTTTTATGGCTTTTTACATACACTACCGTAATTACTAATACCACGCGTTAATACGCAGGACCGCGGAAGCGATCATACGCAAATTGCGAATATGTGCATGCACGGCAGAACACACACTGCACATGCGTTCGCACTTCTGCTAAGCTAAAATACACTCCCCAGTGGGCGGCAGCATAGCATTGGCATGGCTGCTAAAAACTGCTAGCGAGCGATCAACTCGGAATGACCCCCACTGTCAGAGCCGGAAGCTGGAGCTCTGGAGTGAGCTCCGGGTTTCTGCTGCCACTGAGGGCAAGGAGCCGGTGCCTGCTGGTAACACAATCTCAGCGGGCGTCCAACATCTCCCTCGGTAAGCTTAGCCTGGTCGGGCTGGATCAATCGGCTTTGCGGGCCTTATACGACCCACAGGCCGGACGTTCCCCACCCCTGCCCTATAGGAACACAAATTCTTTCTATAAAAGTGTTTTACCAAGGTCATTCTTAGAGAACTGCTATTTCACATAATTATACCACACAATAAAACTAACATGTATCTGTAACCTTAATATAGGGCCTAATTCTGATCTGATCACTGTTGTGCGCTTTCGCACACCGGGCGATCAGATCTGAACAGCGCATGTCTATGCATCGCAATGCACTGGTACGTCGGATGGGTACAACGGGCTATCGCGGACGGCTACAACGGGCTTCGCCGATCAGCGACGGGATGTCACCACACAGTAGCACAATCTTATTTACATTACAACGCACATAGTGCCCCTGACTCATATTATACCACATAGTAATGCCCCTTATTCACATTATGTCACTCAGTGGTACCCCTTATACATGTTATGCCACACAGTAGTACCATTTATACACAGTGCCTACAGTAGTGCCCCTTTTATACAATTCCCATAATAATAGTGCCCCTTGCACATAATGCCCACAGACGTGCTGCTTATACACATACTGCCCACAGAATTGCTGCTTATAGACATAATGCCCACAGAAGTGCCACTTATACACATAATGCACACAGTAGTGCCCTGTATGCACCTAATGCCCACAGTAGTAGTGCCCCACTGCAAATCTCATTCCCTGTGTCCCTCTAGCAGCTTCCCTGTGTCTCTGTGTCCCTCCAGCCTCCTCTTACCTTATCTTTAGCATGCAAAGAGCTTGCTCCTCTTCGAGGGGTGGGCCACAGGTGGAGGAGGACCATGGAGCTGCCAGGAGCTGAGGAAGGGGGAGGTGGCAGTAGCTTATCAGTGACACTATTGCTACCTACATCATCTATTGACATGGGTGGTGGGGCAGGCTTTTCTGTTGGAATAACTTTGCAGGTCTGTGGAGGAGGTGGAACTAGTTCCACCTATCATCAGAGGTGATGGAACTCAGTTCCACCCCGTCCCCCCCGTCGCCCACTTTAACCTCTGGCTCTCTACCTTGGTCTCCAGCAAAACAATTGCACCGCTTACACAGGGCCGGATTAAGCCTTCAGGGGGCCCGGGGCACTGAAAACAGGGTGGCCCCTCACCCTCCTGTCAGGATATAATAACCTTCTCTCACCCCCACCTTAGAAAACATGTTGCTTTCCCTACCTCCCCCCCCCAACCCCCCCCCCCCCCCCCACCACACACACACACACACACACACACAAACACACACCTTCCCAATATCTTTTTATACTCACTGATCTCTGTTGACAGTGTCAGAGTCCAGCTCCTCGGTGCCTTCTTGGAGGATGAGACTTTATTATGTCTCCAGCCCACCCACAGTGTTTTTTTACGCAGCGTGTCTACTTGACACTAGCGCTACAGATGGGGAAAGCAAGCATGCGGGCACAGGGTTAAGGGCAGGGCTGTTTCTAGACATTCCCAGTGCAAACAGTAAAAATGCACCCCCCTTGATGTCTGAAAAAAATGCAGCAAACCGGCAGTCAGTGTCCCAGACACTAAACCATAATCATGCACTGCCTGCCATCTTACTGCCTCCTGTGCTGCACTACAGCCTGCACCCAGCAGTCTCCCCCGTCAGTCCCCTTTAGTCTAAACTACTATTGCTTTGCTCCTCAGGGTCCCTCACCTAGTCTCTCACTTAAAAGCAGACCACCTGCTGCTACTGCTGCGGCGGGAGTTCGGGACTGCAGTCAGGAACGGGAGTCTGGACGGAGACAGACAGCATAGCAGTGAGGAGGCGAACTGTCAGCAATCCCCGCCTCCGCCTCCACTCCAATGATTCCTGTGTGCTGGGACAGGGATGCAGACACCGGGCACAGCGTGCGGGACTGTACTGCTGCAGCTGGAAACAGGCCCGCAGTGCGATTGCCCGCCACGTCACTAGAAAGTTAAGGGTACAGGCAATTCTCTATCTCTCCAGGCTCTGCTGTGGGCAGCAGCTCTTCCAGCAGCTACCGCTGTTGCTGGGCGTGCTGCTGCTGGCGGTGGAGCCTGGAGACAGGCAGAATCGTCAGTCGGCAGCAACTTCGACCGGGGGGCCCTTTGAGATTGGGGGGCCCGGGGTACTAACCCCCTGGGACCCCCCCTTAATCTGGCACTGCGCTTACAGATGGTACAAAACACAGCTGCCAGGCTATTAGCTAACCAGACCCGTTCCAGCCACATAACACCCATACTCCCTCCACTGGCTGTCTGTAAGATGGCAAATCATTTTCAAGTTTGGCTTACTACCTTTCAAAGCCCTACACGACCAGGGCCCAAGGAACCTGAAGCAGCTTCTGATTCCTTACCTCCCCACTTGATTACCAAGATCTGTAGATGAAGGACTATTTGCAATACCTAGATTCTCCCGGAATTCAGGGTTGGACTGGCCCACAGGGGTACAGGGCAAACCCCCAGTAGGCCCTGCTGCCTGGGGCCCCACCGCCTCTTCTTCTGTCCCCACCCCCATACATAGGCCCCTAGAATGGATAACAACATTTTCTGGTGGGCCCATCATGCCCCAGTTTGACAGTTTGACACTGTATATATATATATATATACTAGGAGCTTCATCGCGCCCTACGGGCGCTCTTCACACCGTCGCAAGGGGCTACGCCCCCTTAACCCTTGCATGCTTTCTGGGGTTCAATATTTGTGTTATATGGAGTATCACCTGCATTCCTTTGTTAGTGGTTAAATATTGCACAATGAAAGGGTGTGCGATGGTGAAGGAGGCGCAGCCCCTTGCGACGGCGTGAACAGCATCTGCAGGCCACAATGTACAGAATGTAGCGGGTGCGGGGGGTACTGCGGATGGTGTCTGTAGATGCTGCGGATGGAGAGGGGGGGGCGGAAGTGGGGGTGGGGCCCGGATGGGGAAGGGTTGGGAGGTGCTGCGGGTGGGGGAGGGGCAGAGGAGTGGGGGATGCAGATGGGGGAGGGGTCCGGAGGCACTGCAGGTGGGGGAGGGGCAGGGGTGCCATGGGTGGGGGAGGGGCAGGTGTGGGGATGTTGCAGATGGGTGAAGGGTTCCGGAGGTGCTGTGGGATGGGAAGGGGCGGGAGTGCCGCTGGTGGGGTAGGGGTCCGCAGGCGCCATGGGTAGGGGAGGGGCAGGTACGGGTGTTGCGGTGGATGGGGAAGGAGGTCCGGAGGTGCTGCAGGTGGTGGAGGGGCAGGTGCGGGGGTGCCATTGGTGGGGGAGGGGTGGGTGAGGGGGGGACCGCGGATGGAGGAGGGTGTCTGCAGATGCTGCGGGTGGAGGGGGCAGGTGTGGGGGAGACATATAAGGGGGGTGAATGGTGGAGGGGGCCTGGAGATTGCTAAGGGGGTGGTGAAGGGGCGGAGGAGTGGGAGCCGCGGGTGGTGTAGGGGGTCTGGAGGCACAGCATGTGGGGGAGGGGTGGAGTGCCGCATGTGGTGGAGGGGAAGGTGCGGAGGTGTGGTGCATTGGGGAGGGGTCTGGAGGTGCTGCGGGTACTGTACCTGCCAAAAAGGTAGTTGGAGGGTATGCAGTAACAGGGCCAGGACAGGGGTGACAGGGTCAGAACAGGGTTGACTGGGCCAGGACAGGGGTGACTGGGCCAGGACAGGGGTGACAGGGTCAGAACAGGGGTGACGGGGCCAGGACAGGCGTGACGGGGCCAGGACACGGGCGACGGACCAGGACAGAAATGACAGGGACAGGGTAGGGGTGACAGGGTCAGTGTAGGGGCGGCAGGACCAGGACAGGGATGACAGGGCCAGTATAGGGTTGACAGGGCAAGCACAGGGGTGACAGGGCCAGGATAGGGGTAGCAGGGCCAGCATAAGGGTGACAGGGCCAGGATAAGGTGAAAGGGCCAGGATAAGGGTGGCAGGTCAAGGCCAGGGGTGACAGGGACATGACAGAACACAGGGCACGGGAGAGATTGGTATTAGGGACAGAACAGTGGTGACAGACAGATGTGTCTTACCGGAGTCACTGCTGCTGGCTGCTGCTGTTCCACTACAACCTGTTGGGATCTGCTGCTGGTGGAGACTTGGCATGGCTGACTCTCTTAGGCTGTAGTCCTGCTTCCTCTGCCCATCCGCATCACTCCCCCCCTCCTCAGTCACACACCGCAGACCTCGCGCAGCTGCCGGGCACTGTGGTAAGGTGAGCCTGGGAGTGACTGGTTAGCCCCCAGGAGATGCTGCGGCTGGAGGGAGGAGGGGGTCATAGCATGCACGTGACGCGGACCTCACGGCTGCTGGGCACTGTGGTAAGGGGAGACTGGGAGTGACTGGTTAGCTCCCAGGAGACGCTGCTGCTGGAGGGAAGAGGGGGTCAGAGCCTGCAAGCAGCGCAGACTTCTGCAGCGCTACCCGCCGGCTAAAGTGTGTGAAGGAGCTGGGCGCACCTCACTGCGGGTGGCAGCGCTGCAGCTAGCGGTGGGGTTGCCGGGGCTGGAGATAACAGAGGCAGTACGGAAAGTGCACAGCGGCTGGTGACCCACAAAACTACAGCTAAGAAGCGTGGAGTGTGCCAGAAAGTGACGCTCCTCCCCGCCAGAGAGACACTGCTGAGTATGCTGATGTGGGGGTCAAGTATGGCATACCCCCTCACACACCCCCATACCTCCCAAATGTCCCAATTTTTGCGGGACAGTCCCATTTTTTGGGGTCTGTCCCGCTGTCCCACCCGCGGGGGGGGGGGGGGGGGGGGGCCAGTTGGAAAGCTCCTGTACTCGCTGTTCTGCTTAGCAGAGCAGCGGTGAATAGTGGAGACAGAGGGAGAGGGGGCATCAGGGAGTACGGATTAAGGGGGGGTTCCAGCAGCAGAGCCGGACTAAGGGGGGGGGGGGCAGGCGGTACGTACCGTTGGCCCCACAGTTTTAGGGGCCCCCCCGGCTCGAGTAGCTCTGTCCCAGCTCAGAAGCTCCCCCAGCAACAACGGCAGCATTGTGCTACAGTCAGCACACGCTGCTGCGTGTTGGCAGGTCTGTGGTGTTGCAGGGAGGCAGCAGTCTCCCTGCTTTCTTCTGCCTGTGCGGGTGTGTAGGGGGAGCGACCACCTCCTCTGGATTTAGCCCTAGCTGAGGGGCCAAAATTCCATTAAAAAATAAATAAATAAAAAAAACCCCGGAATTTGCATAAAGGGGCGTGGCCTCGCAGGGCGTGATTAGGCCACGCCCCCAACCCCACAACAGGCACAGCAATGAGATAAGGCTCCCCTGTCTCAAGTACCCTGTGCCCCCCAGACTCATAATCAGCCCCTGGGGGCATGCCAGCAGCTCACAGAGCGCTGGGCATGCCCCCTCACTGACGAAAACGGGGACCCTCCCGTGAAGCCGCGCCCCCTTTTCGCCGTGTGTGTGTGTCTGTGTGTATGTGTCTGTGTGTCTGTGTGTGTGTGTGTGTGTGTGTGTGTGTCCCTCCTTCTGCCTGAAGAAAGCTCATGAAGAAAGCTGGGAGGTATGCACCCCTGCCTGTGCCATGTCCATACTATCTGCTTCTGCAGCTGCTCCTAGTGTCCTATAGATTTGGCCAGATCTGTGACTCATTTGACTAACTCCGCCCACTGTTGTGACTCCGCCCAGCGTTAGCAAATGAATCACAAAATCACAGATCTGGGCTATTATATAGGAGATGACTTATGACCTTGGGGATAGCATAGTATTGGATTAAAACAAAATCTCACACCTACTGGGATAGCACCGTTACTTAACAACCACAAGCGCCTGCAAATGGGCCATTGGATAAATTTGCAGCGCGCTGTCTAGATGGGCCTATAATGTTCCTAATTACAGGTAAATCCTTTATGTGCAGCCGCACCTATGACATCTCCTTGGAGTTGTTTGGTGAGCCTGTAATGTGCAGTCAGGGAGGCAGGGGAGGTAGGCAGGGCCGTTTCTAGACAATTTGGCTCCCAGTGCGAGATTTCAAAATGTGTGGGAACTTTGTGGTCAGCGGTGAGGTCACTTTCGGTCAACCGCTGACCACAAAGTTCCCACCATTGGTTACAATGGAGCGCATAGGCGCTACATTGTAACAGTGCCGTGTGCCGCCTGTCAGTCAGTACAGGAGCACACAGCCGATCAGGAGGGTGCCACAACGTGGCGCTCCCTGATTGACTGAAGAAACCCACTTAGACATAAGTCAGAGCGGGTTTCTGGCATTCGGGGAAAGGGGTCCCATGTGAAAACATGGGGCCCCTTTCAGTTCGTGGTCGGTTATTCGTTTTTTTTTTTTCACAAGTACCTGGATTACAAATGGATTTCCAGCAGAAGAGGACCGATCTACACTGGATTTTGTGAGTATAATTTTTTCAACAGGTACCCCATGGATTCTACTGGAGAAGAGGACCGACCCTCGTGTGAACATAAGGTAAGTATGTATGTATGTTGGTATGTATGTATGTATTAAAGTTATACGTTCACGGTGTGTGTCTTCTGTCTTTATTGGGGTATTTTTTTAGTAGTAGTACTACAGGCACCAGCGGGCCCGTTTTTCCGCCGCATGCTGGTACTTGTGGTTCTCCAAGTACCAGCTTGCGGGGGAGGCTTGCTGGGCCTTGTAGTACTGCTACTAAAAACAATATTCAGAACTTTAAACAAAGGCTATCAGCCTCCCATCCGCAGCCCATTGGATGGGGGGAACAGCCTCGGGCTTCACCCCTGGCCCTTGGGTGGCTGGGGGGGGGGGCCCTTGATTGAAGGGGTCCCCACTCCCCCAGGGTACCCCGGCCAGGGGTGACTAGCTGGATATTTGATGCCACGGCCGCAGGGCACTGTATAAAAGTGACCCCCGGCTGTGGCATTATCTGTCCAGCTAGTGGAGCCCGGTGCTGGTTTCAAAAATACGGGGGACCCCTACGCTTTTTGTCCCCCGTATTTTTGGAACCAGGACCAGGCGCAGAGCCCGGTGCTGGTTGCTTAAATATGGGGGAACCCCTGTCAATTTTTCCCCCATATTTTTGCAACCAGGACCGGCTCAAAGAGCCCGAGGCTGGTTATGCTTAGGAGGGGGGACCCCACGCAATTTTTTTTTTAAAAATTAACACTTTCCCACCCCTTCCCACTGATATACATGCACGGATCTCATGGATCCGTGCATGCCTATCCAATCACGGCTCAAAAAAGCAGGTCTGTTTTTTTTTAGCACTTTTTTACGATTTGTAATTTTTCACGGCAGTGTTTGGCTATTTTGAGATTTGCACTTTTTATTAAATGACCGAGTCCTACTAATTTGCTGGCGTATTTGACCGATGGTGTATTCATTCGTATTTTTTTTCTTGGACTTCCAAAAAAATACGAATGCCCTCATCACTGCCGTGATTTGAGTTTAGTAAATGACCGAGATGACACTTTGAAGAAAAAACGTCATCTCGGTCAAAATCGGGACCTTAGTAAATATACCCCAGAGAGAGAGAATACTTACGTCTTCCCGCTCTTTGGTCCCGCCGACTCACGTCCCTCACGCCGGCCGCCTCCTCCTTTCAGGCTTATCTCCTTATCGCCTCTCCCCGAGCGCTCCTGCTCGGGGGACGGGGCTTCGCGGAATGACGCGTTTGCGTCGTGACTTCGCGACGCAACGCCTCATTCTGCGAAACTCCGCCCCCCGAGCAGGAGCGCTCGGGGAGAGGCGACAAGGAGTAACAAAGTGCCGCGGCGGGCACCCCGTGCGGTTGCACGGCTCGCCCGCCGCTAGAAACGGCACCGGAGGTAGGAGGTAGTGCCTCCCCTGTCATTAATGATTAAAATAATACAAAGATACCTATGACACATATTCTGTGTCATAAGTATATCTTTTATATTAATCAAATCATTTTTTACTCCTGGAATGGGTTTGGGAGGCACTGACAGTGGTGCCTCCCATTGTTAATGGGAACGGGTGCGGGCAGGAGCAGAGGCGGGCCAAGCCTTGGGCAGTAAAAGCCCATTGAAAATATAATGGAAAGCGACACCTACTAAAGTGCCGCTTTCATACAGGGACATGCTTTCTACCCATGTGCTTTCTACCCATGGAGTGATGCGGTGGCGGGTGTCAGTGGTGGCAGGCATGGATCCAAGATCCCTGCCTGCCATTCTGCAGAGTTTGGCAGCGGAGCGATACCCATTTAAAAAATGGCGCCACAGCGTCATTTGTTTAAATTAAAGATGTCCGACATGAGCCAATCACGGCTCGCCGCGTCATCACCCCGCCCCCTCAGGCTGACTTATATAAGTCAGCACGAGGCAGCGGCTGTCAGTCCGACGGAGGAGGAGGAGCAGTGAAGAGCTCCTGAAGATAGAAGACTCCGTGGAAGTCCTGGATGGGCAGGGGCTATGCAAAAGAGCTTAAAGGCTGCTGCCCTCCAGGTGAAGACGCCGGAAGCCCTGGGCAGGCGGCTATGCAAAAAAGCTTAAAGGTCGCCGCCTCCCAGGTGAAGACCCTGAATAATAAAATGTATTTTAAAACTGTGTCTTATATTTCTTTTAATACTAGGTGCTTCATCGCGCCTTACGGGCGCTCTTCACACCGTCGCAAGGGGCTACGCCCCCTTAACCCTTGCATGCCTTTCTGGGGTTTAATATTTGTATTATATGGAGTATTACCTGCATTCCTTTGTTAGTGGTTAAATATTGCACAATGAAAGGGCGTGCGATGGTGAAGGAGGCGCAGCCCCTTGCGACGGACAACACATGCAGGGCACAATGTACAGAATGTAGCAGGTGCGGGGGGGGACTGCGAATGGTGTCTGTAGATGCTGGGGGTGGAGGGGGGGGCAGAAGTGGGGGTGGGGCCTGGATGGGGAAGGTTCGGGAGGTGCTGCGGGTGGGGGAGGGGCAGAGGAGTGGGATGCAGATGGGGGAGGGGTCCAGAGGCACTGCAGGTGGGGGAGGGGCAGGGGTGCCACGGGTGGGAGAGGGGCAGGTGTGGGGATGTTGTGGATGGGTGAAGGGTTCCGGAGGTGCTGTGGGATGGAAAGGGAAAGGAGTGCCGGGGGTGGGGTAGGGGACCGCAGGCACCATGGGTAGGGTAGGGCCAGGTACGGGTGGTGCGGCAGATGGGAAAGGAGGTTCGGAGGTGCTGCAGGTGGTGGAGGGGCAGGTGCGGGGGTGCCATTGGTGGGGGTGGGTGAGGGGGGGACCGCAGATGGAGGAGGGTGTCTGCAGATGCTGCGGGTGGAGGGGGGCAGGTGTGGGGGGAGACATATAAGGGGGGTGAATGGTGGAGGGGGCCTGGAGGTGCTATGGGTGGTGAAGGGGCGGAGGAGTGGGAGCCGCGGGTGGTGTAGGGGGTCTGGAGGCACATCATGTGGGGGAGGGGTGGAGTGCCGCATGTGGTGGAGGGGAAGGTGCGGAGATGTGGTGCATTGGGGAGAGGTCTGGAGGCGCTGCGGGTACTGTACATGCCATAAAAGGTGGTTGGAGGGTATGTAGTAACAGGGCCAGGACAGGGGTGACAGGGTCAGAACAGGGTTGACGGGGCCAGGACAGGGGTGACAGGGTCAGAACAGGGGTGACGGTGCCAGGACAGGGGTGACGGGGCCAGGACAGGGGCGACGGGGCCAGGACAGAAATGACAGGGACAGGATAGGGGTGACAGGGCCAGGGTAGGGGCGGCAGGACCAGGACAGGGGTGACGGGGCCAGTATAGGGTTGACAGGGCAAGTACAGGGGTGACAGGGCCAGGATAGGGGTAACAGGGCCAGCATAAGGGTGACAGGGCCAGGATAAGGGTGAAAGGGCCAGGATAAGGGTGGCAGGGCAAGGCCAGGGGTGACAGGGACATGACAGAACACAGGGCATGGGAGAGATTGATATTAGGGACAAAACAGTGGTGACAGACAGATGTGTCTTACCGGAGTCACTGCTGCTGGCTCCCCCCCTCCTCAGTCACACACCGCAGACCTCGCGCAGCTGCCGGGCACTGTGGTAACGTGAGACTGGAAATGACTGGTTAGCCCCCAAGAGATGCTGCGGCTGGAGGGAGGAGGGGGTCATAGCATGCACGTGGCACGGACCTCGCGGCTGCCGGGCACTGTGGTAAGGGGAGACTGGGAGTGACTGGTTAGCTCCCAGGGGACGCTGCGGCTGGAGGGAGGAGTGGGTCGGAGCCTGCAAGCAGTTCGGATTTCTGCAGCGCTACCCGCCAGCTAAAGTGTGTGAATGAGCTGGGCGCACCTCACTGCGGGCGGCAGCGCTGCAGCTAGCGGTGGGGTTGCCGGGGCTGGAGATAACAGAGGCAGTACGGAACCTGCACAGCGGCAGGTGCCCCACAAAACTGCAGCTAAGAAGCGTGGAGTGTGCCAGAAAGTGACGTTCCTCCGCGCCAGAGAGACCCTGCTGAGTATGCCGATGTGGGGGGTCAAGCACACAGTGAGCCGGTGCCCGTCTGTCACACACCCCCATACCTCCCAAATGTCCCGATTTTTGCGGGACAGTCCCATTTTTTGGGGTCTGTCCCGCTGTCCCACCCGCGGGTCGCAGTGTCCCGCGGTGGGGGGGGGGGGGGGGGGCAGTTGGAAAGCTCCTGTACTCGCTGTTCTGCTTAGCAGAGCAGCGGTGAATAGCGGAGACAGAGGGAGAGGGGGCATCAGGGGGTACGGATTAAGGGGGGGGGTTCCAGCAGCAGAGCCGGATTAAGGGGGGGAGGGGGACAGGGGCTACGTACCGTTGGCCCCACAGTTTTAGGGGGCCCCCCGGCTGGAGTAGCTCTGTCCCAGCTCAGAAGCTTCCCCCCCCATCCTGCCAGCAACAACGGCAGCATTGTGCTACAGTCAGCACACGCTGCTACGTGTTGGCAGGTCTGTGGTGTTACAGGGAGGCAGCAGTCTCCCTGCTTTCTTCTGCCTGTGCAGGTGTGTAGGGGGGAGCGACCACCTCCTCTGGATTTAGCCCTAGCTGAGGGGCCAAAATCCCATTAAAAAGATAAAAATAAAAATCGGAATTTGCATAAAGGGGCGTGGCCACGCGGGGCACGATTAGGCCACGCCCCCAACACCACAGCAGGCACAGCAATGAGATAGGGCTCCCCTGTCTCAAGTGCCCTGGGCCCCCCGGACTCATAATCAGCCCCTGGGGGCATGCCAGCAGCTCACAGAGCGCTGGGCATGCCCCCTCACTGACGAAAACGGGGACCCTCCCGTGAAGCCACACCCCCTTTTCGCCGAGTGTGTGTCTCTTCTTCTGCCTGAAGAAAGCTCCTGCAGAAAGCTGGGAGGTATGCACCCCTGCCTGTGCCATGCCCATACTATCTGCTTTTGCTCCAAGTCTCCTATAGATTTGCCCAGATCTGTGACTCATTTGACTAACTCCGCCCAGTGCTGTGACTCCGCCCAGCGTTAGCAAATGAATCACAAAGTCACAGATCTGGGCTATTATATAGGAGATTTTCTTTACAGGTGGACTACAGGTGCCAGAGGGCCCCTTAATGTCTGGGCATGCTGGCACTTGTGGTCCGCCAAGTGCCGGCATGCTGAGGCGGGCTTGCTGGGACCTGTGCCTAGCTGTGCCAAGCTGCAGCATTTGCGGCTCCCATCCATGTGTATGGGGCACACACACTTCTTAGACGTCCAGACGTACGCGGTGCGGTCGTGCCTAATAAGGCGCAATCGCGATATGATGTAGCCACGACGAGAATGGCTACATTTGTACAGTAGTATTCCCTGTTAGAGTCTGAAATGAATGCTATGGTGGTTATGACTGTCCCTCTCCCACCCCCCTCACTCCCATTCATCTCTTGCTCTCTTTTTTCACTCTCTCACCATTGACGTGTAGGTGCGTTCTTCTGCGGCCGGGTAAAGGTCAAAATAGCAAATATCAGGTGACAGAAGGGATGACTGGGTTAGGCAAGGTTAGTGGGTGGGCAAGTGGTCTGGGCAAACTCTGCATAGTCTCTAAATGCCTAGAGGGACGGGCAGTCCTTCAGCCATGGGTCCCCAGAGGTTTCCTCCACAAGGGGGTTTTTCCTCTCCTGAGTGCTGAAGGATGACTTCATGAGTCATGAGGCTTACGTCATCTTGTTCCTCTTATAGGACAAGTTTGTAAGATTACTGGACCAATCTTAGTCCAACATTCCCTATTTTAGTATGCAGAGTAAATAATAATAATAATAATTACAAATAATAGTAATAATAAGAAGAAAAAGAAGAAAAAGAAGAAGAGGAACAAACAGGCAGCATTTTACTTAAAATAAAAATAGACATTTATTTTTTAAATATATTTTGATTGAAGTTGTCTTTATTTTATTAATAAATCCTCTCAAAAGATGAAGAAATTACACATTTTTGGGATGATAAAAATATTAGGAGAGTTCAGAATCATGTATTCAGAGCTGCCCCAAGGCATAGGCAAATGCCTGGGCATTTGGTATGCCTATGGGCACCAGCAGCTTCTGCTGAATAAAATGATATGCGGCATGCCTATATTCTGTGTGTAGCATTTCATATGCAGATACAGCCACAGTCGCACACAGTATATAGGCATGCTGCATATCATTTTAATCAGCAGAAGCTGCTTGTGCATCCTAGCCACATAGCAATTCCAATAAGATGTATTTTCATTAAAAAAGGCACCGACATTAGCAGAGCTGCCAGCTGACTCACGCCAGGCATCTCCTGCTGCATGGCGCATTGAGGCAAGATGTATAAGGACACATCTGTATCCAAGGAGAGGCAGAGGTCAGTGTTAGCGGCTGTGTGAGTGTTGTGTGCGGGTGGGTTGGTTGTGCAATAATGTTTGGCATATCTGTAAGGGACATTATGTGTATAAGGGAATTAATAAAGTTTGGCATAATGTGTAAGGTGCATTATGTTTATAAGGACATTAATGATGTGTGTCATATGTGTTAGGGGCTTTACTGTGTGGTATTATGTGTATAAAGGCATTACTAATGTGTGGCATTATGTGTATAAGGTGCTCTACTGTGTGGTGTTACGTATAGAAAGGGCACTATTTTGTGGTGTAATGTGAATAAAGAGCAAGATGGTGTGGTGTAATATGAATAAGGGGCACTACTGTGAGGAGTAACGTATATAAGGTAAAGTGGTACTACTGTGTGATGTAACGTGAATAAGGGACACTATCGCAAGATATCATGTGAATAAAGTTGCAGTACTGTGTGGCATAATTTGAATTGGGGGTACTATTGTGTGGCCATGCCGCTTGCCAGCAAAAACACGTCCCTTTTTGGGCTGTGCGCCGAATGTGCTCACTGTTCCTTTTTAAAATATAGTGTATAGGAACACCAAAATAGGGACTGCTATGGGTGCGGGGTGATGGTACTGGGAAAAGGGTGCAGGGACAGAGGCAGAACTAGTGGTGGTGCTAGAGGCACCAGCCAAAATCTTGCCTAGGGCATCATATTGGTTAGGGCCGGCTCTGGCCGCGGCCACCACTCATATGTTCCGCCTCTGGGCTGATTAATATCTTGCACTGTCAACAAAGCTGCTTCCACAGTAACACTGTTCCCAGAATGGAAAGAGGGGTGGGGAGAAACTGGTAATTTAAATTTTTTATTGCATTGCATAATAATCTCCTTCAGCAGGGCAGCGTGATCACGCACCATTTTCCACTGACCTCTTCAGATTATCCCACATGCAATCGTAATGCGCGGAGCAGAGCACTTTCTCCTCCACCAGAGCAAAATCTTCTGCCGTGGAAAGCTGAGTCTTGCAGGAATAACAGACGAAGCATGCCAGGTGATACACGTTGCCTTTCGCCCACCTCACTCAGTCCGTGGAGTGGATGTGCCAGCCATAAAGCGAGCACAGGGTTCCGTATCGCCTAGACGACTCGTTTCTGGAACGTATTTCTGCTTCATTTTATTCCCAAGTGTTCGACGTGTTATTCAGGACTGCGTGTCAGAGGCGGAACTATCAGTGGTGCAGCTGGTGCCCTGTACAGGGGCCCACTGCAATCAAGGGGCCCAAAGCTTACTGCATTAGCGTAGTACTATAAAGAGTGATTCTAACTCATTATATTATTATACGGAGGCCGAAACAAAGCACCCGCCTAGCCTCTCGAGTCCCCGCTCCTGCCCTGCTTTCACCTCCGGCTCCTCTTCTGCTGCGGCCATGCACAGTCCTGGCTGGCTGCAAATTATTGTACTCCTCCTGTCAGAGGAGTCACAGAGCTTCTGCTATCGGCGGTATGTACCACCCCCTCCTTCTCCTGTGTCTCGAACACAATGCGGCTGCAGCTTCATTCCCATCCCGGCGCAGAGGAACTTCCGGCGGGTCACTTAAGACGTGGACTCCCCTCACAGTGACTGATCACAGCACTACGGCCACTGTGGGGACTCCCTGGAGTGGAGGCTTGTGGTTCCAGCACTAATAAAACCCAGCTGCCAATAACATGATCAGGTTAGTAAAAAATATAATGGCGGAGTTCTGAACTTCCACTAGAAGCGCAATGTAATGTAAGCACAAAAACTGAGCGACGGAAGCTTAATGGAATGGGTTTCCATGGCCGGGCAGCTGCATGCAAGCCTCACATCACCAAGTCCAATGCCAGCGTTGGATGGAGTGGTGTAAAGTACACTGACACTAGACTGTGGAGCAGTGGAAACGTGTTCTGTGGAGTGACGAGTCACACTTCTCTGTTTGGCAGTCAGATGGGTGAGTCTGGGTGGCTCTGGTATGAATGGCAGGGCCAAATTTAGGGGTCAGGCCGCCCCTAGGCACATTTTTGCCCCCCCCCATCCTCCTCCCTTCATCACGTCGTTGCCACATTCATTTCGAGTGCCAGTCCGGATGCCTCGAGACCACCAAAGCAGCCCCAAGCTCACCCTACTGCCAACTCCTGGACCACATGTAGCTGCCCATTGTCTTACCCCCAGTATTTGCTAACTAAAATATATAAATATATATATAAACAGAGGTCCAACGATGTGGAGGTGCACTCTTCCAGTTCAATGATTTGTCACACGTTCATCTTTCACAATAGCTTTATTGCAGTCAAATCTAGGCTTATTTAATCGACGTTTCGATCCTCAATTTAGGATCTTTATCAAGATAAGCTTCCAGTTTATGAGAGCATCATATATTGATTACTGGAAAAACATAAAATAAAATATACACACATATTAAACAAACACAATACAACAAGAGAACAAACAAATAGAACATTAGTGGACCACCACGCCCTTTTTGGTCGATTATAGAAAAGATTCATTAATCACCAGCGTGAATCGTGTGTATTGACCAGTGTCTATATAGGTTATAGTCGTGTGTGGGCAAATCTAGACCGCAGATATATATCACACCATATGTGGATACCAGGTGCCACCAACCTATAAGATAGGAAAACACTAGCTTCAAAATGTCGCTAGCCCTGGACACTTACTCACACTAATCAATATGTCAGGTTCAGACAATGCCAGGTCTGTAGGGTTAATAAGGTCATATTCAAGCAGAATTTCTGTAAATAAATAAACCAATACATATAACTGAAAAAACACTCAAACTAATTAACATGTGTATAATACACATTTTCACCTGTTCAGTGAACGCACACCCAGGTACTTACTATTAGATTCATTAGAGTTCACTTCTTATGGGACGACTGAGACAACCAAAGTAATCACTGTAAGCAAATACACAATAGGCCAACCTCTTAGTCCTAAAAACCTCCAGTGCAATTGCTGTCATACCACACATACATAAAAAAACTGCAATACTCACGAAGGGTGTTCGCGTCCTCACCACCTCTACAGCCACACAGCTGAGGGGCTGATGGGCTGTCCTTAAATACCATTCAGACCGGAAGTGTATGGTGCACCCTATCTAATCCATCCCTGGACGCTCTCATGGTGCACAAAAGTCATACCCGCGGAGGCCGCCGTCCTCACTGGCGTCCATCCAATACCCCCACCACCTGGGGGCCGTCCCGCTACCGAGCACGCCACCGCACAGGGGAAAAGCAACAATCGCGACTTCAGTGGAACGCAAATGCGTTCCACGACCCGGAAGTCGGAAACCGGAAGCGTCGTACGCTCCGGTCTCTACGATGGCCTAATAGGTTCAGACAGCTGATTCACAATACTGACAGGCGAAACTTCAGTTTGCAGAAGGGAAATATACACACTGGAGGGGGGAATACACACAATCCACTAGGGAATCTAAACATGGATCTAAGACATGCTCACAACTTAAATCATCAAAGAGACGCAGTGGTCACTGTGTACAGACATATTACGAAAATCATATACATCCAATAAAAGCTCGATGTGCTACAGCGTGAGACCGTAAACAGAAACCTCCAAAACTAATTATCATGCATCAGAGTAATCTTTCTCAGTAATTAATACCATCAATGTTTATTAAACACGTAATTAGTTAATACATGTGAAGAAACTCCATTTTATTTATATCTGAAAAAATGTTTTAAAAAAATGTTTTCAACAGAGGTTTACAGGTTATGTCTCAAACCATAGCACTCACATTAAACATTTTTTCATGGTCAGGTTAACTCATAAATGCCACAGAATCCCTCAGGTTTATACCCATGTTGACATCTATAGGAGTATCTGCTAATTAATTCACAAGAAAACATTCATAGCAGCATGTTCATTTAGGCCTTTGGGTGAGACCGTGTTGAGGTGAGCAATCCAGAAGCTCTCCCTTTGGCGTAAAACTTGGGTGCGGTCCCCACCGTGACTCAACGGTGGAACCCAATCGATGAGTCTGCATTTCAAGTTTGCTACCTGATGTCCTCGTTGCAGGTAATGTCTAGCAACAGGCTTATCACTGGTACCTGTTTGTAATGCAGTCCTAATAGATAACCGATGGTTTGCCATCCGTTCCCTAAAACAACGGGTGGTAAGCCCCACGTAACATAAACCGCAGGGGCATGTTAAGGTATACACCACAAAGTCGAGTCTACAATGTAGATGGTACCTGATTTTGATATTCCTACCGGAATGTGGATGGGGAAAGGTAGAACCAGTCTGCAGGGATCTGCACGTTGTGCATTTCCCACATGAAAAGCAGCCAGGCTTTTTACTCATAATCTGAAGAAAATTCAATTTAGTCTCAGGTACTGATGTAGGCCTCATCAGCATCTGTCGTAGGTTAGGCCCTCGTTTGTAAGCCATCATCGGTGGGTTTGTGTGTGTAAATGGTAACCCTTGATCAGATTTTAGGATTGGCCAATGCTTCCGCAGTGTTTTACATGTAAAATGTGCATAATTGTCAAACTTCGTAGTGTAGATCATACGATTATCATTAGCAACAACCTTAGGTGATTTTTTGCTGAATAAGTTCCTGGCTCGACGCAAACTATTACTGATCACTTTGGTAGAGTAACCTCTTTCTCTAAACCTTTGTTTCATTTCCACCAATTGTTTCTCCCTAATTTCTTCGTCGTTATTGATTCGCATTACTCGTAGAAATTGTGAGATGGGTAGATTGTTTTTTAACGAGGGGGGATGGAAACTACTGGTCAATAAGGTGGTGTTTCTATCTGTGGACTTCCTGTATAGGGAAGTCACAAAAGCTCCATTTTGTATGGACACATTCACATCTAAAAAATGCACTGAATGTTGTGAGCTCTCGTGTGTAAATTTAACCGGGCTATTAAGCATGTTGATATTGTTAACCATTTCAATAAAGGATTCCTGTGTGTCCTCCCACAGTAGGAAGACATCGTCAATGAATCGTTTATAGAAGGAGATTTTCGATCCATAGATGGGCAAAATATGCGTTTCCTCGAAGTTCGACATATACAAATTAGCATATGCAGGCGCCAGATTGGAGCCCATGGCTGTCCCTGAACATTGGAGGAAATATGAATCCTTGTATTTGAAGTGGTTTAGACTCAAAACTAGATTGGTTAGTTCTAGAATAAATTCAGTAGGTACATTACCAACTGTATTACCAGTGAGTACATCCCTTATTGTTTCCAGTCCTTCATTGTGTGGTATAATGGTGTACAATGATTGTACATCCATAGTACATAAGAGGCAATTGCCCCTCGGTACCTCAATCAGTCCTAATTGATGAAGAAAATCGCTAGTGTCGCGTATGTAGCTATATATATATAGTGTATACAGTGAGGCGGCACTCACTCAGGACTTCAATAGAACAATAAAACTCTACAGACAAGCTGTTGTTGTTAACGTTTCAGTTGTATTAACTTTCTTCAGAACAAGTGATACAATAGACAAAGACATACCTTTATACCCTCACCTCAAAACATGTGCACTTCGTTTCTGGCCACGGGGTCGGGTCGGGGATGGATGACGTCACTGCATCGTAACTGACGCATGTGACCGCTCACCCCGCAGGGCTCCCGGTTGCCATAGAAACACTTAAACAAAAACAGCAGGATAGTGCTTATCCTGTAATGAAGATCACCGCCCTTAGCATGCCATTAACTTATTGTGGTGCTACTGACATCATAGCATAATCAGTTCAGTACATCGGGGGACTTGTATTATATATGCAACAACATAACATTACTGTTACTAATGCAAAGTAGATACAGAAAACAATTGGTTAGATGCACACTATTAAAGGTACGACGTGATTCTGCAATTATACAAAGCAATTAAGGCTAAATAATTCATTTAACCCTCTGGGTGCTATAGTGTTTAATCTATTGATCCATCTGGCCTCTCTCTGAAGCAGTGCTTTGTTGCGGTCTCCACCTCTGATATTATGAGGTTGCTGATCAATAATTTTGTACTTTAATGTATTGAGTTGATGCTTATGTGCTTGAAAATGTTTAGCTACAGGTTGAGACTGCGTCTCGCCTTGCAGCGCTGCACGTATGGACGACCTGTGCATAGCCATTCGTTCCCGGAACTGACGGTTCGTCTTCCCCACGTAAAATAAACCACAGGGGCATCTAATGAAATAAATGACATGGGTACTGGTACAAGTCAATACTTTGTCAATTTTAATCTGTTTTCCTGAATGTGGATGCGCAAAACTTGGGCCTGTTTCTAGATAGCTACACGTTGTGCATCCCGTACACTTGTAGCAACCTGGTTTGAATGGGGGCCGCTTTTATATTGGATATATCATTGCGGACCAGCAGGTCCTTGATACTTTTATTCCGAGTAATAACACGACCTGAGCGAGTGTTGTGTCAACATCTGTAAGTCCTTATCCGATGTGATTATTGGCCAGGTCTCTCTAGTGATGCGGGATACATCTTTAGATAAGTGGCTATATCGCTGTACAAATTTTCTCTCAAAAAACCAGGTTGCTACAAGTGTACGGGATGCACAACGTGTAGCTATCTAGAAACAGGCCCAAGTTTTGCGCATCCACATTCAGGAAAACAGATTAAAATTGACAAAGTATTGACTTGTACCAGTACCCATGTCATTTATTTCATTAGATGCCCCTGTGGTTTATTTTACGTGGGGAAGACGAACCGTCAGTTCCGGGAACGAATGGCTATGCACAGGTCGTCCATACGTGCAGCGCTGCAAGGCGAGACGCAGTCTCAACCTGTAGCTAAACATTTTCAAGCACATAAGCATCAACTCAATACATTAAAGTACAAAATTATTGATCAGCAACCTCATAATATCAGAGGTGGAGACCGCAACAAAGCACTGCTTCAGAGAGAGGCCAGATGGATCAATAGATTAAACACTATAGCACCCAGAGGGTTAAATGAATTATTTAGCCTAAATTGCTTTGTATAATTGCAGAATCACGTCGTACTTTTAATAGTGTGCATTTAACCAATTGTTTTCTGTATCTACTTTGTGTGAGGCGGCGGGCGGCAGCGCGCCGGAGTACGGAGGAACGAGGATCCGAGAGGATCCAAGTTCCTCCAATCAGCGGCTCCGGATTTGAAAAGGGCGCCGGACGCGAGCCAATCGCTGCTCGCGGCCCGGCGCCCAATGAGGAGTCGCCGCGGCGGACCAATGGGAGTCCGCCGCGTCATGGCCCCGCCTCCTCCCAGCGTCTTATATCAGGCACTGGGCGGCGGCGGAGCTCAGTTGTGAGCCGGAGACGGAGCGGAGAAGAGCTCCAGAAGACGACGCCAGGAGACCAGCGGCAGCGGAGGAAGCGGCGCCGGAAGAGGCCGAAGCCAGGAAGGAAGAGAGCTCCAGAAGACGGGACGGAGGCGGAAGTGGCGGCCCAGCAGCGGAGCATCGGCGGAGAGTGCTGTGGAGAGAGGGAAGCAAAAGAGCTAACGAAGCTCCCCTCCACAGCCTCTCCCACCGGTCCGGGTAAGAGGCCTTGGGCCTGCACCACGCTTCTATAGGCCCTCCTCCCTAGACCACCAGGTGTTCGGGCACTAGGCCCGTGGGCACATTCAGGCCCTCCCGGCCTGTGGGTATTTAGTCGGGCCCTCCCGGCCCGTGGCGCAAGTGAGTCGGTGCGTCTGGGTCCGAGGCCACGCGCAGTCGGGGTTCCACTCGGCCCGTGGCCCGAAGGCCCAGACCCGACCACTGTCACCCGGGGGTTCGGGCGTTAGGCCCGAATCACCCTCTGCCACACGGTAGGCGGGCACTAGGCCCGGGGGGTACGTTCAGGCATTAGGCCTGTGGGAACGTTAGAGGGCATTAGGCCCTAGTGTGTTTTTGCCATCAGAGGTACATCAAGGTGACCCTGGGTATTAGGCCCAGGTCACCCAACTGGTAAGTTAGGCGGGCACTAGGCTCGTGGGTGAAGTCAGGCCTTCGGCCTGTGTGCAGCTAGGGGGCACTAGGCCCAGGGAATAAGTCCCCGAGGTGAATAAAGGTGGCACTGGGCACCAGGCCCAGACCACCCTGAGGTATTTAGGTAGTTAGGCCTGAGGCCCGTATAAGGGAAGGCACAGGAGGTGGGTAGGCCGTGCGGTGCCCACCCCCTTCCTCCGGCAGGTAGGGATTTCAAGGGACAGCACCGTGTTATGTTGTATTCCGATGTGTGTTGTTACCGTGCAGGGCAAATTGTTGTTATAAGGTTTGTGCATAGTTGTGTTGCACCACTTACACTTAGGCCAGTTTGAGGGCTTGTTATGAAGTTAGTGTAGCGGACGCACACTAGATTAGAGTTAGGCCCTGCACGGCTGTTTTTCTTCTTGCCTCCTTACAGGGACCTGTACTGGAGAAGATCGGAGTACAAGACGTAAGACGGTGAGTAACAACGGTCTGAGCGTTTGTCTGTGTGTGTTTCTTTCTATCTCCCTTCCTTCAGGGCAACGGTGAGCCTTGCACGGCTGTGCAAGGCGGAATTTCCACCTGGTGCGAAAGTGCCGTTAGGTGAAATTCGGGCTCTGAGGTGGACGCCTGTGATGACCCCCACCTAGCCCGAAGGAGCTATTTTCTTCAGCCACATAGGGTGTTGCGGTCCACGGTTTGGGGGACGGTATTCAACGGTCTTTTTCCTCTTAGGTTTTTGTGCCCGGGTCGTCCAGAAGAGTTTCCAGGACTGTCGAGGGTTCCGGCACCTGAGAGTGAGAGCGTGCGGCGTCCGGTAAGTGGTACGCCTACACCTGCATGGCAGCAGGCACTATACGCCCCGGCGTTGCCCTCTCACATTTGGCGTAGTCGGCAGGATGTCGAACGCAGAGAACGTCGCTCCTCCGGGAGCGGGAAACGACGCCCCTCCGGGAGTAGAGAGGAAATTCAATTTTGGACCGGCCTTGACACATACCCCTCGGTATGATGGTCAGAACATGCCGTTGGCAGGCTGGAAGAAAAGACTGGAGGGGATCATCCAGCTGTATCGGGTGCCTCCAGAAATGCAGCTACACTTGGCCTTGAATACGCTGGATGGAGATGCCTGGCGATCGGTGATCCTTGTTCCGGAAGGGGAGCGTAAGACGTTGGACGAGGTACTCTCGATCCTCGAAGGTACCTATGGGAACACTGCGTCGGCGGGAACCTTGCGTCAGCAACTGTTCAATCGATTTCAGATCGAGGACGAATCCATACCCCAATTTGCTAACGCGCTGCAGGACATGCTGAGCGAAATTACACGGCGTGATCCGGAAGGTCTGGGGTCCTTGGTCAACCCCAGCCTGATGCTGAGGGACCAGTTTGCGTTGGGCCTCCGGAGTATTCCCATCCGACAGATTCTGTTGGATAAAATCGCCAGCGATAAGACAATGACCTTCCGTCAGGTCCAAGTGGAGGCGGTCGCTAGGGACCGTAATGCTAATTTCGTACCTTACGCCATGGCCCCACAATGGTTGGCACCGGTGTCCGCGGTGACCAGCCGAGAACCCAGTCCCATGGAAGCCTGTGTCCAAGATCTGAAGGCGGCATTCGCCAAAGTCACTTTGGAAATGAAGGCAGAAATCTCCCAGTTGCGGGATGAGGTGCACAGGCAGAGAGGTTCGGAGGGGTCCGAGGATCGGGCGCCGCACCGGCTGCCCAGTGAATCACGGTCCAATGTAGGAGGCGCCCGCCCCAGGGAAGGTAGGGGTCCCCGTTGTTACCACTGCAATTGGTTTGGACACATTGCCCGGGAATGTAGCGAGCCTAGGCAAGATCCTTCGTTAAACTAGAGTCCCTCGCGGTAGCGGGACCACCCGCGGGTGAGGTGGTCGGGGGAGAAACCACTATAGTGGATTCCGCCGACGTAGTGGGGGAGTGTCCCGTTGTGATTGGGTGTCTTGGGGGAAAGGAGCAGAAATGCCTGCTGGATACTGGCTCGCAGGTCACCACCATGTCTGAGGTTTGTTTCCTGGAACATTATTCTCATTTGAAGGATTCCGTGTTGGAAAGCTGGGTCACCCTCACGGCGGCCAACAACCTCCCTATTCCGGTTGTCGGAGTTGTGTGGATGGAGATCTCGATCTGCGGACAGGCGTTGGGAAAGAAAGGAATACTGGTCGTGGGGAGCTTGGGCTTGAGTCACGGGCCCGTGATTGTGGGCATGAACGTCCTCCAGGATCTCAATCAGCTTTTGTTTCGGGAGAAGGGTCCGCAATACTGGAAGGAGATGGGTGTTCAGCGGCCGGTACAACAGGCATTTCAGCAGGTAGGGAGAATATGTGAAGCAGAACATCGAGAGGAGTCCCTGGGAGCAATTCGGACCGGTGGTCGGCAACAGATCGAGTTACCTCCCCGCCAGGAGATGGTCCTCCCCCTCGAGGTGCGGACTCACCAACATCTGTAGGGGTTAGAAGTCATGGTGGAACCCAATGGATACTTCGGAATGGACTCGAGGGTCATCCTGGCTCGAACCCTGGCGATAGTGAGGGACGGCCTGGTGTTGGTTCGGCTGTGCAATCTTCTGGACGAAAGAAAAAAAAATCCCGGCGGGAGCAACTATTGCCAACATAACGGCTGTCACCAGGGACGGAGTGTCCGGAGGGCGGCAGGTCTTGCTGCATACGGACGAACCAGGGTCCTGGTCCATGGCGGTGAGCCTGGATAAGGAGGAAGAACCCAGTACGGATTGGTGCGGTCGGGTTATTAGGGAGCAGATGGATGTCTGTCTGGACGAATGTAGCCCCAGTATGGTGCTGAAGTTGGAGCATATGCTGTGGGAACGACGGAAGGCGTTCTCCCGATATGAAGAGGATTTCGGATATACGTAAGATGTGAAACATGAGATACGCACTGGAGAGAGCCCTCCAATCCGTGAGAGATATCGTCCCATCCCACCCAAACTCTACCAGGAAGTCAAGAAAATGTTGCGGCAGATGTTGGATAATCAGGTCATTCGAGAGAGCAAAAGTCCATGGGCTGCGCCCATCGTGTTGGTGCGGAAGAAGGATGGTTCCATTCGGTTCTGCGTGGATTATCGGCGGTTGAATAGCAGTACCGTGAGAGATGCTTACCCGTTGCCTAGAATAGAGGAGTCTTTGGCGGCCCTCGGGAATGCTCGGTATTTCTCCACGCTGGACTTGGCCAGTGGGTATTGGCAGGTGGCGGTTAGCCCGTCGGATCAAGAGAAGACCGCCTTCACAACTCCTATGGGACTGTTTGAATTCCTGCGCATGCCCTTCGGGCTCACCAATGCCCCGGCTACATTCCAACGGATGATGGAGAGATGTTTGGGAGATTTGAACTTCGAAGCCCTGCTGATATACCTGGACGATATCATAGTATTCGCCCCCACTCTGGAGGAACATTTGGCGCGCCTGGATGTGGTGTTGCAGCGCCTGGAGAAATATGGGCTCAAGCTCAAGCCCCGCAAGTGTCATCTTTTGCAACCAAGCTTGGAATACCTGGGACATGTAGTGTCCCGAGAAGGAGTCTGCCCGACGCCGAGCAAGATTTCAGCAGTCCAGGACTGGGAGACACCCACCACTATCCTCTTCCGAGTCACTTCGTGAGCCACTTTTAACCGCTGCTGATGTTCGGCGACCCAATCGGTTGGCAGCAATCCTCCTTCGTCCCGAAACTCGGTCAAGTGTGTCCATGTCCCCGACTCCGAGGTACCGCGAGGACGAGGATACGGAGGTCCCAGACTTGACCAGGATTGAGTGCCCAGGTACACTGGAAGGGTCACGAGTGCTTGAATGCGCTGCCCTGCTCCAGAATACTGAACTAGAGTGGGCTTCTCTACAGCAGAGTGACCCAGGGCTGAGCGTCATTCGGCGATGGAAGCAGAAGGAACATTGGCCTAGCCAGTGGGAGAGGAGTCGGCTGACACCCTACTGCCGGAAAGGTCCTGCGGAGTTGGGACCGATTACTCATCCGCGGCGGAACACTGCGTCGACAGGTGTACCTCCGACACGAACTCAGGAGGGTGGAACAGATTGTGGTGCTGGAAGTATCCCTCCAGGCACTGGTGACGGAGGCGCACGATGGCGGAGCCCATTTAGGGGTAGCAAAGACCTTTCAGTGGATACAGCGCCAGTTTTTCGCCCCTCAGCTATGGACATTGGTGGAGAAAGTGTGCAGGGAATGTCGGAGGTGCGGGGTGGTCAAACCGAACGAACAGCATGCGCCAGTACATACCGTTCAGACGAGTCGTCCCCTGGAGTTGTTGATGATTGATTACGTTCTGATTGGGGAGTCCGTTAGTGGCCATCAATATGCCCTGGTCATGACTGATCATTTCACTAAGTTCACGGTAGTGGTCCCCACCAGGGATCAGACGGCGGAGTCCGCAACCAAATCCATTGTTGAGCATTTTGTCCGGCAGTTTGGGTGCCCTGAGAGGATTCATTCCGATCAAGGGGCTTGCTTCCAGGGGAAGTTGATGGAACAGCTTTGTCGACTTTACGGGATGCAGAAGTCCCGTACCACGCCGTATCATCCTCAGGGAAATGGTGCCTGCGAACGTTTCAATCAGACTTTGCTCCAAATGTTGCGGGTCTTGGAGGACACCAAAAGACGGAGGTGGCCCGAGCATGTAGCCGAGCTGGTATGGGCCTATAACAACCGGGTCCACAGCACCACTGGATACTCCCCCTTCATTTTGATGTTTGGTCGTCCAGGGTGGGAAGCACAGGATTTGCACTTGACCGAGTTTCGGGACGAAGGAAGATTGCTGCCAACCGATTGGGTCGCCGAACATCAGCAGCGGTTAAAAGTGGCTCACGAAGTGACTCGGAAGAGGATAGCCGACCACACTCATACACCCCATAGGACTCGAGGAGCAGAGCCTTTTGACGTGGGACAGCGGGTGCTGGTCCGCATGACGCGGCCGGGCGGCAAGCTAGCGGAGAAGTGGGAGGTGCGACCTTATATTGTCCGGAGGCGCCTCACCGAGGAGGGCCCGGTGTATCAGGTGAAAGCAACAGATGGGTCTGGTCGGTTGAGAACCCTTCACCGGGATATGCTGCGTCCTTGTAGGTTCCCAGAAGACGTGGGGGTTGAAGGTGCCCCCGGTGTGAACACGGCTCCGTTGCCTGGGGATGACACCGTATTGGCATCTTTGCCCAGAGTGACTGACCTGGATGAAGATTGGTGGATCCCAGTAGTTCCGTTTCATGACAATAGCCTCCTGGATGCTGGGGCCCCCCGGCCTGGGTTATCTCATTTGCCTCGGCGATCTCAGCGCTCCAACCGCGGTGTGCCTGGTCCCCGGTATGCGGACCCGGAGTATATCTGGTCTCAGTCTACCTTTGTCGGGACTACAAAAGACAAACGGGGGGGAAATGTGAGGCGGCGGGCGGCAGCACGCCGGAGTACGGAGGAACGAGGATCCGAGAGGATCCAAGTTCCTCCAATCAGCGGCTCCGGATTTGAAAAGGGCGCCGGACGCGAGCCAATCGCTGCTCGCGGCCCGGCGCCCAATGAGGAGTCGCCGCGGCGGACCAATGGGAGTCCTATATCAGCCTTATATCAGGCGCTGGGCGGCGGCGGAGCTCAGTTGTGAGCCGGAGACGGAGCGGAGAAGAGCTCCAGAAGACGACGCCAGGAGACCAGCGGCAGCGGAGGAAGCGGCGCCGGAAGAGGCCGAAGCCAGGAAGGAAGAGAGCTCCAGAAGACAGGACGGAGGCGGAAGTGGCGGCCCAGCAGCGGAGCATCGGCGGAGAGTGCTGTGGAGAGAGGGAAGCAAAAGAGCTAACGAAGCTCCCCTCCACAGCCTCTCCCACCGGTCCGGGTAAGAGGCCTTGGGCCTGCACCACGCTTCTATAGGCCCTCCTCCCTAGACCACCAGGTGTTCGGGCACTAGGCCCGTGGGCACATTCAGGCCCTCCCGGCCTGTGGGTATTTAGTCGGGCCCTCCCGGCCCGTGGCGCAAGTGAGTCGGTGCGTCTGGGTCCGAGGCCACGCGCAGTCGGGGTTCCACTCGGCCCGTGGCCCGAAGGCCCAGACCCGACCACTGTCACCCGGGGGTTCGGGCGTTAGGCCCGAATCACCCTCTGCCACACGGTAGACGGGCACTAGGCCCAGGGGGTACGTTCAGGCATTAGGCCTGTGGGAACGTTAGAGGGCATTAGGCCCTAGTGTGTTTTTGCCATCAGAGGTACATCAAGGTGACCCTGGGTATTAGGCCCAGGTCACCCAACTGGTAAGTTAGGCAGGCACTAGGCTCGTGGGTGAAGTCAGGCCTTTCGGCCTGGGTGCAGCTAGGGGGCACTAGGCCCAGGGAATAAGTCCCCGAGGTGAATAAAGGTGGCACTGGGCACCAGGCCCAGACCACCCTGAGGTATTTAGGTAGTTAGGCCTGAGGCCCGTATAAGGGAAGGCACAGGAGGTGGGTAGGCCGTGCGATGCCCACCCCCTTCCTCCGGCGGGTAGGGATTTCAAGGGACAGCACCGTGTTATGTTGTATTCCGATGTGTGTTGTTACCGTGCAGGGCAAATTGTTGTTATAAGGTTTGTGCATAGTTGTGTTGCACCACTTACACTTAGGCCAGTTTGAGGGCTTGTTATGAAGTTAGTGTAGCGGACGCACACTAGATTAGAGTTAGGCCCTGCACGGCTGTTTTTCTTCTTGCCTCCTTACAGGGACCTGTACTGGAGAAGATCGGAGTACAAGACGTAAGACGGTGAGTAACAACGGTCTGAGCGTTTGTCTGTGTGTGTTTCTTTCTATCTCCCTTCCTTCAGGGCAACGGTGAGCCTTGCACGGCTGTGCAAGGCGGCATTTCCACCTGGTGCAAAAGTGCCGATAGGTGAAATTCGGGCTCTGAGGCGGACGCCTGTGATGACCCCCACCTAGCCCGAAGGAGCTATTTTCTTCAGCCACATAGGGTGTTGCGGTCCACGGTTTGGGGGACGGTATTCAACGGTCTTCTTCCTCTTAGGTTTTTGTGCCCGGGTCGTCCAAAAGAGTTTCCAGGTATGTCGAGGGTTCCGGCACCTGAGAGTGAGAGCGTGCGGCGTCCGGTAAGTGGTACGCCTACACCTGCACGGCAGCAGGCACTATACGCCCCGGCGTTGCCCTCTCACATTTGCATTAGTAACAGTAATGTTATGTTGTTGCATATATAATACAAGTCCCCCGATGTACTGAACTGATTATGCTATGATGTCAGTAGCACCACAATAAGTTAATGGCATGCTAAGGGCGGTGATCTTCATTACAGGATAAGCACTATCCTGCTGTTTTTGTTTAAGTGTTTCTATGGCAACCGGGAGCCCTGCGGGGTGAGCGGCCACATGCGTCAGTTACGATGTAGTGACGTCATCCATCCCCGACCCGACCCCGTGGCCAGAAACGAAGTGCACATGTTTTGAGGTGAGGGTATAAAGGTATGTCTTTGTCTATTGTATCACTTGTTCTGAAGAAAGTTAATACAACTGAAACGTTAACAACAACAGCTTGTCTGTAGAGTTTTATTGTTCTATTGAAGTCCTGAGTGAGTGCCGCCTCACTGTATACACTACATAGACCTTCGAGTCATTGGAGGGCACCCGGGCATACCAGCAACAGGTATTGAGTGCCGAGCTACAATCTACTATATATATATATATATATATATATATATATATATATATATGTCCATGTCGGCCAATAGTGGTCGACCTAATGACTGTCGACCTTAACATGGTTGACCATCCAAACGGATACCAGTCTGGGTTTGGCAGATGCCGGGAGAACATTACCTGCCTGACTGCATTATGCCAACTGTGAAGTTTGGGGGAGGAGGAAATATAGTATGGGGCTGTTTTTCAGGGTTTGGGCTAAAACAGTGAAGGGCAATCTTACTGCTTCAGCATACCAAGACATTTTGGACAATGGTATGCTTCCAACTTTGGGCCTAATTCAGATCTGCAGGTGGGGCAGATGTAACATGTGCAGAGAGTGTTGGATTTGGGTGGGGTGTGTGCAAACTGAAATCTAAATTGCAGTGTAAAAAGAAAGCAGCCAGTATTTACCCTGCACAGAAACAAAATAACCCACTCAAATCTAACTCTCTCTGCACATGTTATATCTGCCCCCACCCCCTGCAGTACACATGGTTTTGCCGATTTGCTAGCTAATTTTCTGCTGTGATCAGATCTGAATTAGGCCCTTTGAGGCAACAGTTTAGGAAAAGCATACCTCCCAACTGTCCTAATTTTCACGGGACAGTCCTGTTTTTTTAGGACCGTCCCGCTGTTCCATCCGCAGGCCACAGTGTCCCGTGGTGGGGGAAGGGGGGCAGTTGGGAGGCTCCTGCACTCGCTGCTCTGCCTAGCAGAGCAGTGGTGTGCACAGCGTCTATTCACTAGAGACGGAGGGAGAGGGGGCACGTCAGCAGCTCATAGAGCGCTGGCCATGCCCCCATAGTGATAGGAAATGGGGGGCGTGGCTCGCGATTGTGGCACTCCTGTGAAGCCATGCCCCCTTTACTATAGATCACACCCCTTTATCGGGCAGGCACGCCCCTACTGCTCTCCTCCCAATGTTGGGAGGTATGGGAAAGGCCCTCTTCTATTTCAACATTACTGTGCCCTAGTGCACAAAACAAAACAAGGACTATAAAGACATGGTTGATTAGTTCGGTGTGGAAGAACTTGGCTACAGCAGGGGTGGGGAACCTGCAGCCCTCCCGCTGTTGTTGAACTACACATCCCAGCATGCCCTGCAACAGTTTTAGCATGGCCAAATAGAAAAAACTGTAGCAGGCATCTGGAGGGCCAAAGGTTCCCCAGCTCTGCTCTATAGAATGAATTGACACAAATATCCACAGAAACACTGCAAAATCTTGTGGAAAGCCTTCCAAGAAGAATGGAAGCTGTTATAGCTGCAAAAGGGGGACCAACTCCATAGTAAAGTCTATGTATTTTAATACAATGTCATTACAGTCTCTGTTGGTGTAATGGTCAGTGTCCGAACACTTTTGACCATATACAGGACTGCCAAGAGAAATCCTGGGCCCTGGTACAACAACTTTCTGGGCCCCCTGCCCCTCCTGGAGGGGGTGTGAGCACATCATGCGGGGGGGGGGGGGCATGGCCACACCTCTTTGAGGCGTGTCTAGCCAAGGGCGTAGCTACCATAGGTGCAGGCAGTGCAGCTGCTATGGGGCCCAGAGCTGAGAGGGGCCCACCTTCCCTGTCAAAGTTACATGTGTTATATACATTTTTCGTCTTTGGGTGGTACGTAGGGGTCCTTTCAAACTTTTACCTTGGGGCCTGCAATATATCTAGTGTCAAAGTCAAACTGCATATTTCAGTGTTTAGAATACACTTTGACATTTACTAATGGACGCGTCTACAACGCATGCTTGAAATACGCATGCTATAGGTATGGCGCGAATGACAGTAACGGCGAGTTACTGTGCACACTACGGTAGAACATGCATTTGTTAATAAATATCACACTGTAACATATGGCAAATATTTCTTACTTACAGATAATATACACTCAAATGTGTTCAAATTATGACCTGGCAAAAGAGAACAACCAGGCATTGTGTCATAAAATGTGGTATTCCTTAATTTATGGAAGATAGGCCTTTGATTGATTGGATGTGTAAATACCGTTGTTCGCCTCAATTGTTTGCATGAACAATTGGGACTTGGTGGTGATTCAGTTGATCCTGTGCTGTCATTGTCTCTGAACTGCACAGTGACTACACAGTTTGCGTACACAGGCCTATATGCTGTTAGCACAATGCAGCAGCCCGAGTGGCTGTAAATACACTTTAACCCTTAGCAGGGAAAGGAAACACGACACCAGATTGTATTTAAAATGCCGGGTTCCGACACACCAACATATAATTACTGAAAGGGGGTTACAATAACAATACAATACAATAGAATAATGGCTACAGTCAATGGTACATACTTGTTTAGTTTCGCCTGCACTTCCCAGTCTGGTCCTCAGTCATCAGGGTAGATGACCTTAAGAGTCTGTGATAGTGACCTGGCATGCAGCTGGCTCTTTATACAGTGGATCAAAACATAATACAATAGACACTGTGTGCTCTTCTTCCGTTGGTTCGGGAGTGGGACATATCCTGTGCACCGGGGATCATTGGTCAGCTCAAGATGTGGGCGATGGCTAAGACTTGAGATGTGATTTCTGTTGTTTGCATCTGAGTTCCCGCCCCATGACCAGTTAAACCCATCACATTAATCATACATAAATCTGGTATTATTAATAACTTAATGTTGTAATATATAATATTCTTATTCCCACCAGATTAATATTTACGTGATTCTAAACAATATGATCCCACACATGATATGATTATCTATTTCCATACTCAAGATACACGTATATCCACATACACAATATATATATATACACACACATGTATATATATATATATACATACACACACACACACACACACACACACACACACACACACACACACACACATATACTGCTATTACAATTTGTTAGTAATCATATATATATATATATATATATATATAATATATATATATATATCTCCAAGAGTTTAGACTATGAATGTTATTACCTCAGATTTCTAAATGTCTGGTTTGTAATTTTGTTAGCTATTGCTAATTGAGTTTCTCCTCAGCCAAGCTAGGTTCCTGGATATGGGCCCTCATTCCGAGTTGATCGGTCGCAAGGCGAATTTAGCAGAGTTACACACGCTAAGCCGCCGCCTACTGGGAGTGAATCTTAGCTTCTTAAAATTGCGACCGATGTATTCGCAATATTGCGATTACTAACTACTTAGCAGTTTCAGAGTAGCTCCAGACTTACTCTGCCTGTGCGATCAGTTCAGTGCTTGTCGTTCCTGGTTGACGTCACAAACACTCCCAGCGTTCGCCCAGGCACTCCCACCGTTTCTCCGGCCACTCCTGCGTTTTTTCCGGAAACGGTAGCGTTTTCAGCCACACGCCCCTGAAACGCCGTGTTTCCGCCCAGTAACACCCATTTCCTGTCAATCACATTACGATCGCCGGAGCGAAGAAAAAGCCGTGAGTAAAAATACTTTCTTCATAGTAAAGTTACTTGGCGCAGTCGCAGTGCGAACATTGCGCATGCGTACTAAGCGGATTTTCACTGCGATGCGATGAAAAAAAACGAGCGAACAACTCGGAATGAGGGCCATTGTCTTTCTTGTTTGCCCCGTCCTTAGATAAAACAATGACAATCCAGTATTTTAATGTCTTCGACAGAAACTGGTCTACCCCAGAACAATAGGAGTAAACAAAGGTGTTTGCCTTCTTCATAGAATTTCAAAGCTTTGTGTAAATAAGGCCATTGTATTTGAGTCTCTGGGAGTATAATTTATGGGTGACCTATCTTCATGCTATTTAGAAGAGAAAGCAGACAGTGGGTGATTAATGCAATATATGGATAAGATATATGATATGTCTTTGTTGCTTTTCCATGCGAGTACAAATTCCACTGTAATTACTCATACCACGCTCTGATGCGCAGGACCGCGGGAGTGACCATACGCAAATTGCGAATATGTGCACGCACGGCCGAATAAGTATGCACACTGAGGCAATCTATGTGGTGTTTGTACGTAATGTGTGTACTGTAATATTTTCAGACTTTGACAGTCCACCCTTTGGCAGTCATTAATAACTGCCACTAACTAATCAATAAACAGGAAAAAAAAATATTACCTATACAATATATACAAAAGCTTGGATGATCAGGGAGAGTTGAAGGTGGGAAAATGTATAGCCTAGTGGGATAGTAAAAAAAGCATGTATGTATGAATCAGTGTCTGAGGGGCATGTATCATCGTGCCGTATATGTTTTAAATAAGCTTCGAGGTATTGCGAAATATACATTAAATCCTTCTCATCCCATACTAAGGCTCTGTAAATGGGCCAACAAACACTACCGAGCTCTTTTTGGCTTCTTGTTCCAACAAATGGGGTGCACATTTAGTTGATGATACATGGAGGGGGAACATATGTGAGTGCTAGTATATGTGGATATCACCTGTCGACTATGTGTGCCATTAACTGGAGGTTGAAGAGATGAAGATAAGACACATATATAAAAATACATTCACATAAACATTTTGGGTAGGGCTGAAGTCTTTTCCAGTTGGATGTATCTGGGCAGAGGGGGAGACAAAGAAAAATGGGTGAAAGAAAAAGGCCATGAAATTCATTTGCAATCCTTATAATGCTGTCTCTATGGATGGATCATAAATAAATCTGCTGCTGTAACAGCGCCCTCGCTGCTTAGACTCATCAAATTTGTGCCGTGCTTGCGCTGCGTTAGAATTTGAACACATCTAAATATCAAACCAATAATTATGATGACTCCCAGAATACAAAGGAGAAACTTCCCCACACTCATAATGACATTTTGAGCCCACTCTCCTAAACCTGAGAACCATTTGCGTGGGTTCAACCATGAGACCCAGCCGGTCAGTTCATTACTCACAGTCGCTAAGGTAAGGTTGTGCTTCCTCCTGAACTCCCACTTCAACTGAAAGATCTCATCCATCTTCTGATCGATGATCTCCGTGGGGTCGTCAGTGCTGTTCGTGATATATGTACAGCACTTCACGCCATATTGAGTTGCCAGAGTAACACAGTACCCACCTGTCATGGCTGTGACATAAGTAAGGACCATCCTGTGCTGGATCAGTTCCTTCTTGTAGGCTTGTAACTCCCTTCCCGTATACCTGAAGGTGTCATCATACATCTCAGTGATATTATCTATCAAGTTCGCTAGCGCATGGATATACCTATAATTTATTGTTCCTCTGGCAGTACGGGTGATGTCTAATGTGAGAAAGAACTGAATCCCGGTGGATTCGTGGATCAAATCAGAGGCTGCGTGCTCTGCCCTATCTATGAGGTGTCTCTTGATGATGTGTTCATAGTGAGTATGAGTATAAGGAGCCTGAACACTGCGGTGAACGTCTTTCATTTTATCATGGGTTATGGTCATGACCTCTGGTAGTACTCTCCCAATATAACACAATCCCTCTGAGCTCGGGGCAAGCCACTTGTACGCCTTCCTCCCACATATGAAATAGGCATCATCTGGGAGAACATAGAGGACAAAATGTAACATCACCATATTGCAAACTTTCCAAGCAAAGAAACCAATCCCTAGTTCTCCCATCTGCTCAGTACTAGTATCGGGCTGGATGATATGGGCACAATACCCTGGTGATACTTTTCCAACCCACATGGTCTTGCTTCCACGGGTATACCTATACCGAAAATTCCTCCCACTGTTGGCTATTTGGTGTACAAGTTCAGAGTCTATGGGTATCCTATCAGCTCTGTGTGAAAAGGTCATTGTCTGGTTATTCCACGTCACTTCCCAATTTCCCGTTTTTCGGTAATTGGAAATATTAAAACACAATAAAGACCTGTCTACATGATACTGGTGGAGCTTCAAACTAGGGGGCCTAGAGATATTGAATTTCTTGTCCACCGGTCTCCCACCCCGCAATTCGAGTACCTCATCTATTGCTAAAGGGTATGGTACTAATCCTGGCTTACTCAGACCATGAGGTACTTGTGAGCACACCCAGCATTCTGTCTGGTTTAAGACCTTACCCACTAGTGAGTGGTAATCACTCAACGGATGGCGGTCCATGTCGATATTAAGGTTGGACTGACATCTCTGGATGCACCCATCCTCTACTATATTCTCACAATTCCTACAAATACAATATTCATCAGACAATAACCCTTCACAGTGCCTCCTAGCTCCATGACTACCAGAGCGCTTACTGATACCAGCCTTTACTTGAGTGATGTGCTGCTCCTGAGATCCTACAAATTCATACTCGCCATCAGAACCCATTCCAGATCCCTGCTCGACTTCTCTGGGACCCTCACCAAAACAAATTGTCCTGATCAAAAACAGAATTACTAGTAGAACCCGAAACGCAGTCTCTTGTGATAGATCCATTTCGTTAGGGTAAAGAAGGAAAATTAGAAGGAGAAAAGAAAGGATAATGCAGGGGGAGGTGAAAAAAGAAAATGGTGCGACAACCGTCCTAGATCTTGTTGCTCTCCGTGCTCAGGTGCCTTTCAACAGTCCTGCCTCTCAACTTTCCCGGAGCAAACACTCTAGTGTCTCTTTGCCTTGCTCTTTGAACACACAGTTCACTTTGAACTCACAGTTACCAAACTACTTTGTCACGAGTTCTCTCCGGGTCAGCGACCTTCTTGCAGTGGGACGAGTGGACACAAGTCTCTCTTTCGGTGACCTTCAATGCTGTCGTGCTGGTTAACAAGACTTGATATGGTCCTTCCCACCTGTCTATGAGGCAACCTGAGCGTAAGAAATTTCGAATCATCACATAATCCCCAGGCTCAATGTCATGACAATTACTGTTCGGTTGGTCAGGAATCACCAGCTTTACATTTCTTTGTTGATTTCTCAGCTGCTGGCTCATCCCAACCAAATATTTCACAGTCACTTCATTATTACATTTCAAATCATCCTGGGGGTTTATCATTACATGAGGTTGTCGACCAAAAAGAATTTCAAAGGGTGATAAGTTAAGTGGAGACCTGGGAGTGGTTCTGATGCTGTACAACACTAGTGGCAAAGCTTCTCGCCACAACAATCCAGTTTCAGCCATTAATTTGCTCAGCTTGTTCTTAATAGTGCTGTTCACTCTCTCTACCTTTGCACTCGCCTGTGGATGGTACGGAGTATGCAGCTTGCTATTAATTCCCATCAGTTTGCACATGACCTGAAAGACTTCACCTGTAAAATGGGTACCCCTGTCACTTTCAATCATTCTAGGGATACCATATCTACAAACAAATTCCTGCACAATTTTGAATGCAGTGAACGTAGCAGTATTTGTGGCAGCAGGGAACGCTTCTACCCAGTTAGAAAATACATCAATACAAACTAACACGTATTTCAAATTCCTACAGGGTGGTAACTGTATGAAGTCGATTTGTATTACCTGAAAAAGGTCCGTCTGTCGGAGGGATATGGGATGGCTCTGTTGGTATTGTCTTACCAATATTCTTCCTCAAGCAAGTAAAACATGTCTCTCTTACCTGCATGATAAGAGAATCCTGGTGCACACCAGTAGGCTCTTTCCAGCTTGCACATACCCTCTTTGCCTAGATGAGTCAGACCGTGTGCCACCTCAGCTAGACTTGGAAGATATGCTCTGGGGGCTACTGGCGTACCGTGTCCACCTGTCCAAAGTCCTGAGGACTCCTGGCCATACCCCTTTGCCCTCCAGACTGCCTTTTCCTGTAGGAAACACAAATTTTGCATTTTAATTTACTATCGTGTGTTATCAGTTGTGTGAAGTAAACCGTCTCTGGATGAGAGAAGACAGGGGAGAAACAGTAAAATACAAAAAGAAAATGTCAGGTTTTGGCGTTCATCAACAGGCTGTCACACCATCATGCATATCGGTGTCTGTACACAGTCTCCCTTCACCAGTATTCTCATTCTCCACCCTTTGTGCATGACCAGGCACACTGCATAAATACTGGTGTCCTTGTGCTGGTGAGATATATTGGATTTGGGCTGAACTCTGAAGGACAGAGTAGGCATGTGACGTTTGAACTGTAATCGGGTCCATGTATTGTACCCTCCTGTCGGTGAACGTAAGAGATGAGGAGGAAACTTTGAAGAAAAATCACATAGAGGTTAGTAACAGATAAGTTTGTAGAGGCAAAGAGTATTTTATAAAATGTGACAACTGGATTGGGCACTATGGGGAAGTGATTCTCTACTGGCTATACCCCCCAAAAAATTCTAGGTGTCATATCTCTACTGGGACTATCCCAGCCATCAATCCAGTGTCCTGTCCATCCTAAGTTCATAGGGAACCCGGTATCTTGAGATAATTTTCTCTACCTGTGATGGACATGCATCTAGAACAGTGAAATGCAACATTAGTCTTTGTGGGTATCCAACATACTTTGTACTTCCTGGGCGGGAGCACGCTATATGTATACCATATCTAACAAAACTCTTGTTAAGTTAATCAGGGGCCATTTCTGCTAGAAAAAGAAGCAAAAGTTTTGAGGCCTCATCTTAACCCCAGCAAGTTTTGTCAAAAGGGTAAAGTTGCATTTATTCCATTCTTCCCATTAACCGAATCTGTGTTTTCTATATGGCTCGTGATTCCTTACTATATGTCCCTTAAACCCGTCTATGTGTTTAATAATGTGGCTTGTTTTCTCTATCTAGGGGTCTATATTGACTATGTGTTCTACTATACCTACAATCTCTGGCAAAATGCCCTTTATTTCTACAAATGTAACATATTCTTGTTCGTGATGTACCACCAGGGGTCTGGGGTTTTGGCTGATGGGGCTTTGCTGCAAGAGCCTGTAGACTTATTGTCATCAGCTTCTCCTCCTGTTGTTTTCTGCGCCTAGCAATATTCTTGTGGTGTTCAATTGCGCACTCTCTAAGACAAGCTACTGTGGCCCCTCTCCAATTAGGCAAAGATGTTTGTACCCTGTCCCTTACTGTCTAATTGAGTCCGTCCATTAGCACAGAGACAGCCACCTCCCTGTAATTCGCATCGTTCCCTGTATCTGATATCCCAACGTATCTATCCATTATTTGCAGAGCCCGATGAAAATATTCAGATGCCATTTCATTTTCCCTCTGATTTATGGAGAAAATTCTTTTCCACTTAACAGTAGTGGGGAAATACAACTCTAGTTGCATGTTAATTCGTTCCACATTCTCCTGATTGTATTCATCAGTCATAGGACTATCCGACTCTAATCTACAATCAGTGATACATTTTTGGGTGTCAATATTGGGGGTTAGGCAATCTTTGTTAGCTGGTTCATGAGCATTACCCAGATCTCTGATAAACTTTTGACGTCTGGCTAAATGCTTCCGGGGATCCGGGAATTCTGAAATGATTGACCGCAGCTCAGCTCTGGACCATGGGCAATAGATTGCTTTATTTCTGGTGAGGATTACTCCCTGACTATCGGTTCCCCCATTGGGAGTTACTATTTCCAAGACAGGATGTAATCCTACCATTCCATTCCTAATCTGTTTGCTGTAAGGTGTTGTTGTCTCTGTGCAATGACCCGTCTCACACTTACCGGTAGCTGTGACCTCACCAGTTCTTTCAGTGGGGAATACTTTTACTGCTCTAACTGGATGGATAGGCCCCACCTGAGTTTCCTGCAAGGCGACTGCCTGAATGATAGCTGCGATTTGGCTGGGTCCTTCATCTTCCTGTGACCTATAACCTTGAAAAGACTTCAAAACAGGATACATCTTGCAAAAATTAGGGTTAATACTAGTGATGAGCGGGTTTGGTTTCTCGGAATCCGAACCGCCCCGAACTTCACCCATTTTACACGGTTCCGAGGCAGACTCGGATCCTCCCACCTTGCCCGGTTAACCCGAGCGCGCCCGAACGTTATCATCCCGCTGTCGGATTCTCACGAGATTCGTATTCTATATAAGGAGCCGTGCGTCACCGCCATTTTCACTCATGCATTGGAGATGATAGGGAGAGGACGTGCAGCGTTCTCTCAATTTCTGTGTTCAGTGTGCTGCAAATATCTGTGCTCAGTGTGCTTGCAAATATCTGTGCTCAGTGTGCTGAAAATACCTACGTTCTCTGCCTGAAAAATGCTCCATATCTATGCTGCATTGTAGTATAGTGCAGTGCAGAATTTTGCTGACCAGTGACCACCAGTATTATATAGCAGTACGGTACAGTAGTCCACTGCTCTACCTACCTCTGTGTCTTCAAGTATACTATCCATCCATACCTGTGGTGCATTTTAGTTGTGCGCAGTATATATAGTAGGAGGACAGTGCAGAATTTTGCTGACCACCAGTATATAATATATAGCAGTACGGTACAGTAGTCCACTGCTCTACCTACCTCTGTGTCGTCAAGTATACTATCCATCCATACCTGTTGTGCATTTTAGTTGTGCGCAGTATTATATAGTAGTAGGACAGTGCAGAATTTTGCTGACCACCAGTATATAATATATAGCAATACGGTACAGTAGTCCACTGCTCTACCTACCTCTGTGTCGTCAAGTATACTATCCATCCATACCTGTGGTGCATTTTAGTTGTGCACAGTTATATATAGTAGGAGGCCAGTGCAGAATTTTGCTGACCACCAGTATATATATAGCAGTACGGTACAGTAGTCCACTGCTCTACCTACCTCTGTGTCGTCAAGTATACTATCCATCCATACCTGTGGTGCATTTTAGTTGTGCGCAGTATTATATAGTAGGAGGACAGTGCTGAATTTTGCTGACCACCAGTATATATATAGCAGTACGGTACAGTAGTCCATTGCTCTACCTCTGTGTCATCAAGTATACTACAAAAGTTCAGTAAAATGACCCAAAAATTAAAATTAAAAGCATCTGATGAGAAGCGTAACTTGCCAATATGCCATTTACGACACGGAGTGGCAAGGAACAGCTGAGGTCCTGGCCTATGTGCATGGCTAGTGGTTCAGATTCACATGAGGATGGAAGCACTCATCCTCTCGCTAGAAAACTGCAGTGCCACTCCTAGGTGGGCCAGGTGTTTGTGTCGGCCACTTGGGTCGCTTAGCTTAGCCATCCGGCGACCTTGGTGCACCTCTTTTTTTCTTTGCATTATATGCTGTTTGAGGACTATTTTTTAAATCGGCCATCTGCCTAGCAGGAATGAGGACACAAACACACCATTATCGACACAGGTCGAGAGGGAAAAGATGGCTACAGTCAATGGTATATCTATGAATGATAGTATAATGCAAGAGAAATGTATTAACTAGTGATGTGCACCGGAAATTTTTCGGGTTTTGTGTTTTGGTTTTGGATTCGGTTCCGCAGCCGTGTTGCTGCGGAACTCCTAGATGGGCCAGGTGTTTGTGTCGGCCACTAGGGTCGCTTAGCTTAGCCATCCAGCCACCTTGGTGCACCTCTTTTTTTCTTTGCATCATGTGCTGTTTGGGGACTATTTTTTAAATCGGTCATCCTGTCTGACACTGCAGTGCCACTCCTAGATGGGCCAGGTGTTTGTGTCGGCCACTTGGGTCGCTTAGCTTAGCCATCCAGCGACCTTGGTGCACCTCTTTTTATCTTTGCATCATGTGCTGTTTGGGGACTATTTTTTAAATTGGCCATCCTGTCTGTCACTGCAGTGCCACTCCTAGATGGGCCAGGTGTTTGTGTCGGCCACTTGGGTCGCTTAGCTTAGTCATCCAGCGACCTCGGTGCAAATTTTAGGACTAAAGATAATATTGTGAGGTGTGTGAGGTGTTCAGAATAGACTGGAAATTAGTGGAAATTATGGGTATTGAGGTTAATAATACTATGGGATCAAAATGACCCCCAAATTCTATGATTGAAGCTGTTTTTGAGGGTTTTTTGTAAAAAAAAAAAACGAATCCAAAACACACCCGAATCCGACAAAAAAATTTCAGGGAGGTTTTGCCAAAACGCGTCCGAATCCAAAACACGGCTGCGTAACCGAATCCAAAACCAAAACACAAAACCCGAAAAATTTCCGGTGCACATCACTAGTTAATACATTTCTCTTGCATTATACTATCATTTATAGATATACCATTGACTGTAGCCATCTTTTCCCTCTCGACCTGTGTGTTTGTGTCCTCATTCCTGCTAGGTTTGGAACCTGCTTTGTGAGTTTGTTCCCTTTGCATCTCCCCCTCTTGTTGCCATAATTTTAAACAATCGTTATTTCTAATCCTTTGTTTTCTGGATTTAAGCAGACATATTTTGCTGCCTACATTCTGCAGTACCTCTGGTTCAAAGCTGCCCATCCTAGGGAATGATACCCTATCGTTGTCAGTCATACGTACCCACTCATTGCATAAAACTTCCGTGTGTGAACCATATTTTTCACACATGATAAACCTTGCTGAACCTTTTGGTCTTTCTTCTTCAGCCTGAACCCTGCACAAACGTCTCTCACTTGAGCAACTGGCTCCCATATTTGTGGGTCTTTTAAATAACTAAAAAAAATTCCCACAAACACCAAGTAGACGGTGGAAGTATCTCTGAGCGCCTTCCACTCGCTCTTGCCAATGCTGGCCAGTACTACGATACACTGTTGATAGCGGATCGCAATGTACCCAACTTAGGGCTCCTATCAGACCTTACAGCACCGTAATTTCTTTCGGTGGAGGTTCTCTTGGAATATTTTCCTGAGAGAGGCAGCGAAAAATTCCTTTTCGGCATCTTCCTACTGGAATTTTTGTAGGGTGAAAAACAGAGAAATTAGATAACTATCCTTCACCCTTTCCAGTGGAAGCCCACCAGGGAGATTTCCCGACGTTATCAAAGAAAAACCCCTTTGTCTATACAATCACGTCTGCGTATGCTTTTCCACAGCGCATATGACACAATGGTATCACGTTGTGCTGTGTAGAACAAACGGACATGCGATGCAATCGCACAGCCTGTAGATACGAGTTATCTATATGCCCTAGGATTGCTGTAGACCACCTGACCTAGACCACTTCAGATCACCTAGTTGTATGGGACACCTAGACCACTTCAGATCACCTAGACCACCTAGTTCTAATCACGCAAGGTAGCGAACCCTACGCCACTGGGCCTCTACTAACCCAGTGTTACCACTCCAGAATATCACCTAGACCACCTAGTTCCCAGGTTCAGCTCCACTCACTCCGCTTTCACTCACTCAAATACACCTTGTTTTTCTGTACAGAAAGTTTTTCACTCGTTCTGATCGGCAGCTTTACCCCCAGAGGCAATACAGTTTAAACAAAAGTTTTATACTAATCTGCTTTTGAAACCGTATAGTTATGTGCTACTGTAGCATGGCTACTGTCCCACATTTTAACTGAACAAACTATCGTGTAATTTGTACTTATCGTCCGCACTCTTAAGCACTTTGCGTAAACACGTGACCGTGCGTCCTGTCCATCCTAAGTTCATAGGGAACCCGGTATCTTGAGATAATTTTCTCTACCTGTGATGGACATGCATCTAGAACAGTGAAATGCAACATTAGTCTTTGTGGGTATCCAACATACTTTGTACTTCCTGGGCGGGAGCACGCTATATGTATACCATATCTAACAAAACTCTTGTTAAGTTAATCAGGGGCCATTTCTGCTAGAAAAAGAAGCAAAAGTTTTGAGGCCTCATCTTAACCCCAGCAAGTTTTGTCAAAAGGGTAAAGTTGCATTTATTCCATTCTTCCCATTAACCGAATCTGTGTTTTCTATATGGCTCGTGATTCCTTACTATATGTCCCTTAAACCCGTCTATGTGTTTAATAATGTGGCTTGTTTTCTCTATCTAGGGGTCTATATTGACTATGTGTTCTACTATACCTACAATCTCTGGCAAAATGCCCTTTATTTCTACAAATGTAACATATTCTTGTTCGTGATGTACCACCAGGGGTCTGGGGTTTTGGCTGATGGGGCTTTGCTGCAAGAGCCTGTAGACTTATTGTCATCAGCTTCTCCTCCTGTTGTTTTCTGCGCCTAGCAATATTCTTGTGGTGTTCAATTGCGCACTCTCTAAGACAAGCTACTGTGGCCCCTCTCCAATTAGGCAAAGATGTTTGTACCCTGTCCCTTACTGTCTAATTGAGTCCGTCCATTAGCACAGAGACAGCCACCTCCCTGTAATTCGCATCGTTCCCTGTATCTGATATCCCAACGTATCTATCCATTATTTGCAGAGCCCGATGAAAATATTCAGATGCCATTTCATTTTCCCTCTGATTTATGGAGAAAATTCTTTTCCACTTAACAGTAGTGGGGAAATACAACTCTAGTTGCATGTTAATTCGTTCCACATTCTCCTGATTGTATTCATCAGTCATAGGACTATCCGACTCTAATCTACAATCAGTGATACATTTTTGGGTGTCAATATTGGGGGTTAGGCAATCTTTGTTAGCTGGTTCATGAGCATTACCCAGATCTCTGATAAACTTTTGACGTCTGGCTAAATGCTTCCGGGGATCCGGGAATTCTGAAATGATTGACCGCAGCTCAGCTCTGGACCATGGGCAATAGATTGCTTTATTTCTGGTGAGGATTACTCCCTGACTATCGGTTCCCCCATTGGGAGTTACTATTTCCAAGACAGGATGTAATCCTACCATTCCATTCCTAATCTGTTTGCTGTAAGGTGTTGTTGTCTCTGTGCAATGACCCGTCTCACACTTACCGGTAGCTGTGACCTCACCAGTTCTTTCAGTGGGGAATACTTTTACTGCTCTAACTGGATGGATAGGCCCCACCTGAGTTTCCTGCAAGGCGACTGCCTGAATGATAGCTGCGATTTGGCTGGGTCCTTCATCTTCCTGTGACCTATAACCTTGAAAAGACTTCAAAACAGGATACATCTTGCAAAAATTAGGGTTAATACTAGTGATGAGCGGGTTTGGTTTCTCGGAATCCGAACCGCCCCGAACTTCACCCATTTTACACGGTTCCGAGGCAGACTCGGATCCTCCCACCTTGCCCGGTTAACCCGAGCGCGCCCGAACGTTATCATCCCGCTGTCGGATTCTCACGAGATTCGTATTCTATATAAGGAGCCGTGCGTCACCGCCATTTTCACTCATGCATTGGAGATGATAGGGAGAGGACGTGCAGCGTTCTCTCAATTTCTGTGTTCAGTGTGCTGCAAATATCTGTGCTCAGTGTGCTTGCAAATATCTGTGCTCAGTGTGCTGAAAATACCTACGTTCTCTGCCTGAAAAATGCTCCATATCTATGCTGCATTGTAGTATAGTGCAGTGCAGAATTTTGCTGACCAGTGACCACCAGTATTATATAGCAGTACGGTACAGTAGTCCACTGCTCTACCTACCTCTGTGTCTTCAAGTATACTATCCATCCATACCTGTGGTGCATTTTAGTTGTGCGCAGTATATATAGTAGGAGGACAGTGCAGAATTTTGCTGACCACCAGTATATAATATATAGCAGTACGGTACAGTAGTCCACTGCTCTACCTACCTCTGTGTCGTCAAGTATACTATCCATCCATACCTGTTGTGCATTTTAGTTGTGCGCAGTATTATATAGTAGTAGGACAGTGCAGAATTTTGCTGACCACCAGTATATAATATATAGCAATACGGTACAGTAGTCCACTGCTCTACCTACCTCTGTGTCGTCAAGTATACTATCCATCCATACCTGTGGTGCATTTTAGTTGTGCACAGTTATATATAGTAGGAGGCCAGTGCAGAATTTTGCTGACCACCAGTATATATATAGCAGTACGGTACAGTAGTCCACTGCTCTACCTACCTCTGTGTCGTCAAGTATACTATCCATCCATACCTGTGGTGCATTTTAGTTGTGCGCAGTATTATATAGTAGGAGGACAGTGCTGAATTTTGCTGACCACCAGTATATATATAGCAGTACGGTACAGTAGTCCATTGCTCTACCTCTGTGTCATCAAGTATACTACAAAAGTTCAGTAAAATGACCCAAAAATTAAAATTAAAAGCATCTGATGAGAAGCGTAACTTGCCAATATGCCATTTACGACACGGAGTGGCAAGGAACAGCTGAGGTCCTGGCCTATGTGCATGGCTAGTGGTTCAGATTCACATGAGGATGGAAGCACTCATCCTCTCGCTAGAAAACTGCAGTGCCACTCCTAGGTGGGCCAGGTGTTTGTGTCGGCCACTTGGGTCGCTTAGCTTAGCCATCCGGCGACCTTGGTGCACCTCTTTTTTTCTTTGCATTATATGCTGTTTGAGGACTATTTTTTAAATCGGCCATCTGCCTAGCAGGAATGAGGACACAAACACACCATTATCGACACAGGTCGAGAGGGAAAAGATGGCTACAGTCAATGGTATATCTATGAATGATAGTATAATGCAAGAGAAATGTATTAACTAGTGATGTGCACCGGAAATTTTTCGGGTTTTGTGTTTTGGTTTTGGATTCGGTTCCGCAGCCGTGTTGCTGCGGAACTCCTAGATGGGCCAGGTGTTTGTGTCGGCCACTAGGGTCGCTTAGCTTAGCCATCCAGCCACCTTGGTGCACCTCTTTTTTTCTTTGCATCATGTGCTGTTTGGGGACTATTTTTTAAATCGGTCATCCTGTCTGACACTGCAGTGCCACTCCTAGATGGGCCAGGTGTTTGTGTCGGCCACTTGGGTCGCTTAGCTTAGCCATCCAGCGACCTTGGTGCACCTCTTTTTATCTTTGCATCATGTGCTGTTTGGGGACTATTTTTTAAATTGGCCATCCTGTCTGTCACTGCAGTGCCACTCCTAGATGGGCCAGGTGTTTGTGTCGGCCACTTGGGTCGCTTAGCTTAGTCATCCAGCGACCTCGGTGCAAATTTTAGGACTAAAGATAATATTGTGAGGTGTGTGAGGTGTTCAGAATAGACTGGAAATTAGTGGAAATTATGGGTATTGAGGTTAATAATACTATGGGATCAAAATGACCCCCAAATTCTATGATTGAAGCTGTTTTTGAGGGTTTTTTGTAAAAAAAAAAAACGAATCCAAAACACACCCGAATCCGACAAAAAAATTTCAGGGAGGTTTTGCCAAAACGCGTCCGAATCCAAAACACGGCTGCGTAACCGAATCCAAAACCAAAACACAAAACCCGAAAAATTTCCGGTGCACATCACTAGTTAATACATTTCTCTTGCATTATACTATCATTTATAGATATACCATTGACTGTAGCCATCTTTTCCCTCTCGACCTGTGTGTTTGTGTCCTCATTCCTGCTAGGTTTGGAACCTGCTTTGTGAGTTTGTTCCCTTTGCATCTCCCCCTCTTGTTGCCATAATTTTAAACAATCGTTATTTCTAATCCTTTGTTTTCTGGATTTAAGCAGACATATTTTGCTGCCTACATTCTGCAGTACCTCTGGTTCAAAGCTGCCCATCCTAGGGAATGATACCCTATCGTTGTCAGTCATACGTACCCACTCATTGCATAAAACTTCCGTGTGTGAACCATATTTTTCACACATGATAAACCTTGCTGAACCTTTTGGTCTTTCTTCTTCAGCCTGAACCCTGCACAAACGTCTCTCACTTGAGCAACTGGCTCCCATATTTGTGGGTCTTTTAAATAACTAAAAAAAATTCCCACAAACACCAAGTAGACGGTGGAAGTATCTCTGAGCGCCTTCCACTCGCTCTTGCCAATGCTGGCCAGTACTACGATACACTGTTGATAGCGGATCGCAATGTACCCAACTTAGGGCTCCTATCAGACCTTACAGCACCGTAATTTCTTTCGGTGGAGGTTCTCTTGGAATATTTTCCTGAGAGAGGCAGCGAAAAATTCCTTTTCGGCATCTTCCTACTGGAATTTTTGTAGGGTGAAAAACAGAGAAATTAGATAACTATCCTTCACCCTTTCCAGTGGAAGCCCACCAGGGAGATTTCCCGACGTTATCAAAGAAAAACCCCTTTGTCTATACAATCACGTCTGCGTATGCTTTTCCACAGCGCATATGACACAATGGTATCACGTTGTGCTGTGTAGAACAAACGGACATGCGATGCAATCGCACAGCCTGTAGATACGAGTTATCTATATGCCCTAGGATTGCTGTAGACCACCTGACCTAGACCACTTCAGATCACCTAGTTGTATGGGACACCTAGACCACTTCAGATCACCTAGACCACCTAGTTCTAATCACGCAAGGTAGCGAACCCTACGCCACTGGGCCTCTACTAACCCAGTGTTACCACTCCAGAATATCACCTAGACCACCTAGTTCCCAGGTTCAGCTCCACTCACTCCGCTTTCACTCACTCAAATACACCTTGTTTTTCTGTACAGAAAGTTTTTCACTCGTTCTGATCGGCAGCTTTACCCCCAGAGGCAATACAGTTTAAACAAAAGTTTTATACTAATCTGCTTTTGAAACCGTATAGTTATGTGCTACTGTAGCATGGCTACTGTCCCACATTTTAACTGAACAAACTATCGTGTAATTTGTACTTATCGTCCGCACTCTTAAGCACTTTGCGTAAACACGTGACCGTGCGTGTTGTGCTTTATATTTACTTCCTTAAACACTGTTATTTCAGTTTTTACTATATAGCAACAAATGTATCTGATTTCACACAGATCTAAATGAATCTAGCAATCTGAATCTTGCTGCAACAATGTGAGAGGGTATGCAAAGTATCGGTGCCCTTTGTGTACGCTTTTGGCGCCAAAAAAAAATTCACAGATTTTTTAAATTGCTTTTTTCCTGTTTTACGGGTTCTATCAGCACCTCTGCAGACCAGACAGAGCAGACGCAATCTAACAGCACACAAATAGGGTTTTCAGCACATCCATCGACCAGGAAAAGGTTACGTAGGATAACTTTCCGCCCTTTGCTGATAGATTAAGTCTGCTATGACCTGTTAGGCTGTGAGCATGTGAAAAATACTTTCTATAAATGTATTAAAAAAAACAAAAAAAAAATGTTTTAATACTTATGATTTATGATTGTTTGGCCAGCTGTGTGCCTGGTCATCATCCTGCTGCCTGCATGGTGGGCCTATTTTTATGAGGCCTGGAGCTGTACCTCCATCCACCCCATTGTTAATCTGGCCCTGTGTGTGGTGGAGACCCAGTGGACGGATGTAAGTACATACACAAATGCAGTAAAAACCCTGAAAACAGGGTTTTTACCGCATTTTCACTTTAGTACATCCCGCCCTATATACCTTCTGGGGACATAGGAGGAGTCACACTATATACCTTCTGGGGACATAGGAGTCACACTATATACCTTCTGGGGATATAGGAGAAGTAACACTATAAACCTTCTGAGGGTATAGGAGGAGTCACACTATATACCTTCTGAAGGTATAGGAGGAGTCACACTACATACCTCTGAGTGTATAGGAGGAGTCACACTATATACCTTCTGAAGTTATAGGAGGAGTCACACAATATACCTTCTGGGGGTATAGGAGGAGTCACACTATATACGTTCTGGGGATATAGGAGGAGTCACACTATATACCTTCTGAGTGTATAGGAGGAGTCACACTATATACCTTCTGGGGATATAGGAGGAGTCCCACTATATACCTTCTGGGGATATAGGAGGAGTCACACTATATACCTTCTGAGTGTATAGAAGGAGTCACACTATATACGTTCTGAGGGTATAGGAGGAGTCACACTATATACCTCTGAGGGTATGGGAGGAGTCACACTATATACCTTCTGAGGGTATAGGAGGAGTCACACTATATACCTCTGAGGGTATAGGAGGAGTCACACTATATACCTTCTGGGGGTATAGGAAGAGTCACACTATATACCTCTGAGGATATAGGATTTTAGTTTCTTCCCTGTACTGCATTGTGGAGGCATATGTGTATCTGGCTCTATTAGGGGCATATGTGCATCTGGCACTGCACTATTGGGGGTGTATGTGTATATGGCACTGCACTATTGGTGACATATGTGTATCTGGCCCCCCATATGTGTATCACGCTCCCATTTTTTATTGGCCACACCCATTTTTTGGCACGCACACACAATACCATTAACACATTTTTTTCTACTTGCACCACTGTAAATATGTATATATAATATGTGGAAGGCCTCCTGAGCCTGAGATAACTGCTGGGGAGGGAGCGGGGAACATGCGGAGACCTGAAGCACAGGCAGCAAAATGCGTTTAGTGGTCCTCGGATTTCATTTTTTAATGTGGCCCACACTGTCTTAAAGGTTGAAGACCCCTGCCTTAAGCCATAGTGTCTGGCAATACCTGGTGTGCCGAGCTGCCTGTGCATTGCCTGGGATGGAGGGCGGAGGCTCGCTCAGCAGGCAGGAGCTGGCACTGGTGTCCGGCACCACAATGCAGTACAGGGAAGAAACTAAAATTAAACTACAATTCCCAGCCAGGCCAGGCACTGTTGATGTCTCCACAGTGTGATAAGGATTACTATGTAGGCATGATGTGTAAAGGGAACTGCTACTGTGTGCGCATGTGTATAAGGGGTACTACTATGTAGCATAATTTGATTGGGGGTACTATTGTATAGTCATGCTCCTTTCCCACAAGATCATGACCCTTTTTTGCACATGCACATGCACCTTTCCTATTTAAAATATGGGGGAGCGCCAGTCCCATACTTTGCCAGGGGCGCCTGGACTCCTAGATACACCCCTGATCACACTATATACCTTCTGGGGGTATAGGGGGAGTCACACTATATACCTTCTGAGGGTATAGGAGGAGTCACACTATATACCTTCTGGGGATATAGGAGGAGTCACACTATATACCTTCTGAGGGTATAGGAGGAGTCACACTATATACCTTCTGAGGGTATAGGAGGAGTCACACTATATACCTTCTGGGGATATAGGAGGAGTCACACTATATACCTTCTGGGGATATAGGAGGAGTCACACTATATACCTTCTGAGGGTATAAGAGGAGTCACACTATATACCTTCTGGGGGTATAGGAGGAGTCACACTATATACCTTCTGAGGGTATAGGAGGGGTCACACTATATACCTCTGAGGGTATAGGAGGGGTCACACTATATACCTCTGAGGGTATAGGAGGGGTCACACTATATACCTCTGAGGGTATAGGAGGGGTCACACTATATACCTCTGAGGGTATAGGAGGGGTCACACTATATACCTCTGAGGGTATAGGAGGGGTCACACTATATACCTCTGAGGGTATAGGAGGGGTCACACTATATACCTCTGAGGGTATAGGAGGGGTCACACTATATACCTCTGAGGATATAGGAGGGGTCACACTATATACCTCTGAGGGCATAGGAGGAGTCACACTATGTACCTCTGAGGGTGTTTCTTTTTTCTGTCTAATTTGGGGAAAGGGCATCTGTGTGTCCTTACTCTTAAAATGCTACAAGAGAACTGACGATTACAGCTAATACTGGGTGTTATGCATATGCTTTCCTATGTCACTGTATTTATTAAATAACACTTTGGGGGATGTTTGTGATTGAATATAGACTATACGATCAAGATCAGCTGATTTTATTGCTGTGATTCATTCAAAACCCCTTCTGTGGACAGTATGGTGAGATTCTGTGACCCTTTCTCTTGTCAGTGGGTCCCCAGTAAGTTCATATGGGGCAGAGTTCCTATTCCTTGTGCTAAGGATCATGGGAGAGAGAGGATCAGACTGTTCTCCTCAGCGAGTTTTAACCTGTATTAAACCTAATTAGGAATTTTGGAGTATCTGGATTTGTCATGTTTTCATGTTCCACAGTGTTGTCTAAACAAGTGACATAATGTTTATCAGCAATACAGACACGTGGCCAGTGATCCGGATATCTGGTTATAGGGTCGTTAATACACCTGCAGAGAAACGTGACATTAGACACGTGTCACCTCTTTCCGTTGGTCTCTGGACCAGAGCCTGTGGCTGAAAGGTACTGAGAGACTCTGCAATTTGGTTCTGTGCAGTCTTCTTATAATATTACTAGGTGCTTCATCGCGCCCTACGGGCGCTCTTCACACCGTCGCAAGGGGCTACGCCCCCTCAACCCTTGCATGCCTTTCTGGGGTTTAATATTTGTATTATATGGAGTATTACCTGCATTCCTTTGTTAGTGGTTAAATATTGCACAATGAAAGGGCGTGCGATGGTGAAGGAGGCGCAGCCCCTTGCGACGGCGTGAACAGCACCTGCAGGGCACGATGTACAGAATGTAGCGGGTGCGGGGGGGACTGCGGATGGTGTCTGTAGATGCTGCGGGTGGAGGGAGGCAGAAGTGGGGGTGGGGCCCGGATGGGGAAGGTTCGGGAGGTGCTGCGCGTGGGGGAGGGGCAGAGGAGTGGGGGATGCAGATGGGGGAGGGGTCCGGAGGCACTGAAGGTGGGGGAGGGGCAGGGGTGCCACGGGTGGGAGAGGGGCAGGTGTGGGGATGTTGTGGATGGATGAAGGGTTCCGGAGGTGCTGTGGGATGGGAAGGGACGGGAGTGCCGGGGGTGGGGTAGGGGACCGCAGGCACCATGGGTAGGGTAGGGGCAGGTACGGGTGTTGCGGCGGATGGGAAAGGAGGTCCGGAGGTGCTGTAGGTGGTGGAGGGGCAGGTGCGGGGGTGCCATTGGTGGGGGAGGGGTGGGTGAGAGGGGGACCGCTGATGGAGGAGGGTGTCTGCAGATGCTGCGGGTGGAGGGGGGCAGGTGTGGGGGGAGACATATAAGGGGGGTGAATGGTGGAAGGGGCCTGGAGGTGCTGTGGGTGGTGAAGGGGTGGAAGAGTGGGAGCCACGGGTGGTGTAGGGGGTCTGGAGGCACAGCATGTGGGGGAGGGGTGGAGTGCCGCATGTGGTGGAGGGGAAGGTGCGGAGGTGTGGTGCATTGGGGAGAGGTCTGGAGGCGCTGCGGGTACTGTACATGCCATAAAAGGTAGTTGGAGGGTATGCAGTAACAGAGCCAGGACAGGGGTGACAGGGTCAGTACAGGGTTGACGGGGCCAGGACAGGGGTGACAGGGTCAGAACAGGGGTGACGGTGCCAGGACAGGGGTGACGGGGCCAGGACAGGGGTGACGGGGCCAGGACAGGGGTGACGGGGCCAGGACAGAAATGATAGGGACAGGATAAGGGTGACAGGGCCAGGATAAGGGTGAAAGGGCCAGGATAAGGGTGGCAGGGCAAGGCCAGGGGTGACAGGGACATGACAAAACACAGGGCACGGGAGAGATTGGTATTAGGGACAAAACAGTGGTGACAGACAGATGTGTCTTACCGGAGTCACTGCTGCTGTTCCGCTCCAACCTGTTGGGATCTGCTGCTGCTGGAGACTTGGCATGGCTGACTCTCTCAGGCTGGAGTCCTGCTTCCTCTGCCCGTCCGCATCCCTCCCCCCCTCCTCAGTCACACACCGCAGACCTCGCGCAGCTGCCGGGCACTGTGGTAAGGTGAGACTGGAAATAACTGGTTAGCCCCCAGGAGATGCTGCGGCTGGAGGGAGGAGGGGGTCATAGCATGCACGTGGCGCGGACCTCACGGCTTCTGGGCACTGTGGTAAGGGGAGACTGGGAGTGACTGGTTAGCTCCCAGGAGACGCTGTGGCTGGAGGGAGGAGTGGGTCAGAGCCTGCAAGCAGCTTGGATTTCTGCAGCGCTACCCGCCAGCTAAAGTGTGTGAATGAGCTGGGCGCACTCCACTGTGGGTGGCAGCGCTGCAGCTAGCGGTGGGGTTGCCGGGGCTGGAGATAACAGAGGCAGTATGGAACCTGCACAGCGGCAGGTGCCCCACTAAACTGCAGCTAAGAAGCGTGGAGTGTGCCAGAAAGTGACGCTCCTCCACACCAGAGAGACCCTGCTGAGTATGCCGATGTGGGGGGTCAAGCACACAGTGAGCCGGTGCCCGTCTGTCTGTATGACATACCCCTCACACACCCCCATACCTCCCAAATGTCCCGATTTTCGCGGGACAGTCCCATTTTTTGGGGTCTGTCCCGCTGTCCCACCCGCGGGTCGCAGTGTCCGGCGGTGGGGGGGGGGGGGGCAGTTGGAAAGCTCCTGTACTCGCTGTTCTGCTTAGCAGAGCAGCGGTGAATAGTGGAGACAGAGGGAGAGGGGGCATCAGGGGGTACGGATTAATGGAGGGGTTCCAGCAGCAGAGCCGGATTAAGGTGGGGGGGGCAGGGGATACATACCGTTGGCCCCACAGTTTTAGGAGACCCCCCGGCTGGAGTAGCTCTGTCCCAGCTCAGAAGCTACCCCCCCCCCGTCCTGCCAGCAACAGCGGCAGCATTGTGCTACAGTCAGCACACGCTGCTGCATATTGGCAGGTCTGTGGTGTTGCAGGGAGGCAGCAGTCTCCCTGCTTTCTTCTCCCTGTGCGGGTGTGTAGGGGGGAGCGACCACCTCCTCTGGATTTAGCCCTAGCTGAGGGGCCAAAATCCCATCCAAAAAATAAAAATAAAAATCGAAATTTGCATAAGGGGGCGTGACAACGCGGGCGCAATTAGGCCACGCCCCCAACCCACAGCAGGCACAGCAATGAGATAGGGCTCCCCTGTCACAAGTGCCCTGGGCCCCCCGGACTCATAATCAGCCCCTGGGAGCATGCCAGCAGCTCACAGAGCGCTGGGCATGCTCCCTCACTGACGAAAACGGGGCCCTCCCGTGAAGCCACGCCCCCTTTTCGCTGAGTGTGTTTCCCTCCTTCTGCCTGGAGAAAGCTCCTGCAGAAAGCTGGGAGGTCTGCACCCCTGCCTGTGACATGCCCAATGCCCATGCTATCTGCTTCTGCTCCTAGTCTCCTGTAGATTTGGCCAGATCTCTGTGACTCATTTGACTAACTCCGCCCAGTGTTGTAACTCCGCCCAGCGTTAGCAAATGAATCACAAGGTCACAGAATAGGGCTATTATATAGGAGATTTGCTTGGTAGAGCTCAGATTCTGCTTCACCAAAGGAGATTAAAAAGCAAGGATAGGGGGGACGGGACGGGGGTGGGGGGGTTGTGTGCTAACAAACAGAGTGCCCCTTTCATTGAAGTGCATACCCGGCCCTCTAGTGCACTCCCTGACCTCTACTTGCTGTAGAAATTGCAGCATTTAACCATGTACATGTATAGTAAAGGAGTCCTGAAAGCCTCGGCATTATGAACCTTATACATTGATGAACGCAGATCGCTGCATGCGCAGAGAGATTTGCGTTCATCTCCTCACATGCTGGGGGCCGCCCAGCACAGGGCAAGGCCACCCAGCGTGTGTGAGGTCGCCTCCCGATGCGTCCGCAATTAGATTGTGGACGCATCAAAACTAAGTTTGACCCCTGGTGTGCTGTCAGGCGGTCGGACTTTATTTTTATTTTTTTATCGGATCGACTGCGTGTGACATCATACAGCCGCCTCGAAAACTGTCCCGGCCCGACCCCGTTTGACTCACCCCGCCCCACCAACACCAATTTGCCATCCCGCGAACGCCCGATATCTAGGATGTGGCCGCAATGTGTAAGTCCACGCAGCTGCAATGCGGCCACAATTTGCCTCCACTGGCAAAATGCCCTGTGGGCCACATTAGTGGCAGGGTCTGAATGACCCCCCATATCCAGAAATATTGGAACCCATCACTCTCATGCTTTTTGGTGTCCCCACATCCCTCCACAATATGTACAGGCCAGTCGGCTTGACAGTATTTTCTTGTCTATATGATAATACTACTATTACTAGTGATAATACGTTTATTTATATAGTGCTCTTTCTCACATAGGACTCAAGGCGCTTATGGTGGTTTCTCTGAAGAATTTGAGCCTCCCTGGGTAGATAATCCCTGGGTCATTCAGGTGTGGTTGGAGGTGCTATCCCTGTTGTTTCCTTGGAAGCAGCAGTGATAGCACTGTAAGCTATTACACGCAGACGCCTCCTCCTGCACTAGTGATCCGAGCTGCGTTCTATGACGCAGCATCGGATCAAAGCACCCACCATCAGGCAGCTTACGGCACCTATTCTGTAAGGCAATTTTCATCTCCACTAATGACCAATATACGATTGTATTATACATAATGAGAGCTCAGTAAATATATACTTGTCAGCACATATCATGGCAGGATGCAGTCATAAGGTCTCCATTCATAATGTTGACAACATACATGACCGCCGGGACCAAGAAGCTGCCACGAATGTTGGGAACAGTTAAGACACCATGGCGGTTTGTTGCCATTCTATCATGTCAACATTTCAGTTGTGTCGACATATGAATGTCACCCTGTTTTGTTCATATGTTTGTAAATCCAGTCATAAGGACACAGAGACATGTGAGTTCACTGCTGTGCTTTTTTATTCCCTCACCAACTCCAGGCACACTGCACACTGGACCACCCACTTCCCAGCATCCCCCTGGTCCCAGGGACCATCACTGAAGATTCAAGCTTACACATATTACTAAGGGAGTGTCTACAAATATTAAGCATTCTAATACACTAACATCACATCCTCTTTTCTTTAAAGATAAGCCCTGTAAGCTTCAATGCAACAATTAACAACGTCATATTAAGAACATCATCTAACACGTTTCAATGAGTCTCTCAGGTCTGCGTATTTCCCTTTTGGGTCTTTCATACACAGTCTGTGTTTCATCGACCATGTTGGATCTTTCTAGAATCGTGGTTTGTTCACCATTATCAGGATCGTCATACATGTCAGATGAAGGGTATTCTTCAGTCACGTTGTCTTCATTATGGTTAGGTTGAGATCTTAAATCCATCTGATTTCTTCTTACTTCCGTTCCACGCTCTGTACGTATAGTATAAGATCTTGGTGCTACTTGTGCTTGCACAATACCTTTCTGCACCCAAATACCTTTCTCGTGATCTCTGAGACGGACTTGGTCACCCGATTTTAGATCAGATAAGCTTTTTGTTCGCCTGTCATGGAACAGTTTCTGTTTCGCCTGCTGACGTTCCTTACTCAGTCTGACCAACGCTGAGTTATGTGTATTAAGCAGTTCATCATGTATCGGGAGATTTGCTCTAATCCTCCTTCCCATCAGCATTTGTGCAGGAGAAAGTCCATTCTGTAAAGGTGTACTGCGGTAGATTAAAAGACTTTTGTAGAAATTTTCTTTACCTTCTTGAGCTTTTTTCATGAGACTCTTTACAGTTTTTACTGAACTTTCCACCAACCCATTTGAGCGTGCATAGTGGGGACTTGACGTAGTATGGACAAATTCCCACTCATCAGCAAATTGTCTAAATTCAGCACTGGAAAACTGAGGACCATTGTCAGTGAACACTTTCATAGGAACACCATGCCTTGCAAAGATTGACTTCATGCAATTGATTACGGCTTTACTAGTAGTTGTGTGTAGTGTCTTCACCTCAGGGTAGTTAGAGTAATAATCAGTCACAACAATGTATGTTTTCCCATTACAATCAAACAAATCTGCACCAACTTTCTGGTACGGTCTCTCTGGCACTGTGTGAGGACTCAGTGGCTCGACTTGTTGTTTTGGTCTATACGTAAGACATAATTCACATGTAGCTGTAGTCTGTGCTATGTCTTGGTTCATTCTTGGCCAATACATAACTTCACGCGCTCTCCGCTTACATTTTTCTTCTCCTAAGTGGCCTTCATGTATCTTGCACAGCATAGTTTTTCTTAGTTGTGCAGGTATGACAAACCTATTGCCTTTGTAAATAATACCATCGAAAACTGTAAGGTCACTGCAGTACATCCAATAATCATGGATAGACAGCGGGCACACATATTTTTCTGCTGGCCAACCTTTCAGAATGATATCTTTCAACACTTTCATTGTGTCATCTGTCTCAGTTTCTTTCCTAATCTGTTCTTGTCTTGCAAGAGACAGTGGTAGAGAAGCTACGATCAAATTAACATAGGCTTCTATCTCATCATCCATCAGACTTTTGGAACCTTCACTTTTGTCCACAGCATGAGAAAGTGTATCAGCAATGTACATGTATTTGCCGGGACAGTACAGCAAGTGTACATCATATTTCTGTAGTCTGATAAGTATTCGTTGAATTCTCATGGGACAGTCATGTAATGATTTAGTCATGATAGCTACCAATGGCTTGTGGTCAGGTTCCACTGTAAATGTTTGACCATACACAAACTGATGAAATCGCTCACATGCATATGTGATCGCTAGAAGTTCTTTTTCTATCTGAGCATACCTTGTTTCAGCACTTGTCAGTGCTCTTGATGCATAGATTACTGGTTGCCATGTATCCTCATGTTCTTGTAACAGCACTGAGCCTAGGCCAAATTGCGAAGCATCTGCTGAAATTCTTATTCTTTTCGCAGGATCAAAGAATTTTAGCACTGGATGCTCTGTAATGATCTGTTTCAAGTTTTGCCAACTTTCTTCTTGTTCATGTGACCACATCCCCTCTTTATCTTTGTCCAACAACCATCTAAGAGAGGCTGTTCGTTCAGAGAGTTGAGAAATAAACTTTCCTAAGTAAGTAATCATTCCTAGGAATCTTCTGACGTCGTCTTTGTTGTTAGGACGTTCCATGTTCATTATGGCTGATATTTTCCTTGGGTCTGGTTTTACACCTTGATCCGAGACCATGTCGCCCATAAAGGTAAGTGTATTCACGCCAAATTCACATTTGTCCTTGTTTAGCTTTAGATTCACTTTCTTGACAAGTTCCATTACTTGTCTCAATCTAGAATCATGTTCTTCCTTTGTAGATACCCAGACAATAATGTCATCCATCATTGTTTCAACACCTGGAATATGTTCAAAAATCATGTGTATCTTTTTGTGATATACTTCTGGAGCAGACAATATTCCATATGGTAATCGAAGAAATCTGTATCTACCTTCTGGTGTATTAAATTTACAAAGCTTTGAGCTGGCCTCATCTAGCTTCATTTGCTAGAATCCTGATGATGCGTCCAATTTACTGAATCATTTTGCTCCCGCAAATTGCGACATGATTTCATCTCTGGTTGGTAGTTTGAAATGTTCTCGTTTAATAGCTTTGTTTAAATCTCTGGGGTCTAGACATATTCTGAGTTGTCCATTTTTCTTTTCAACAATTACTAAGGAGCTTACCCATTCAGTAGGCTCATCAACTTTCTGTATCACACCCAAGAACATATAGGGTTTTTAAGTACGGGTGCTTCATACTCTTTCATCTTGTGTATGTGTGTGAACTGACACAAACTGAATATCATCATTTCTTCACACAAGTGGCACCATTTCATGTCCAATTGATGGCATGCCCATGTCTGCTGTATCTCTAAGAAACAGCTTCACAGACATTTCTCCTTGTTAACTGGGCCTCATACTGGTGTATAAGTGACCCAACCAAAAATAATCCATCAGTGACCTATGATTCAAAATTATTGCCCTGAGAATTTACATATGGGCTATATAAATGATAAAGATGATGGTCACATTATCAAATTTTTGACACATTCTGATTTAGCCACACACCAATGGTAAGGGAATCATCACGCAGACGGACTCGAACATAATTAATTGTTCTGACTGAGGTCATTTAGATAAGACCATATCTTTCAACATATTTTCGCAAAAGATTACATACTTATTAGTGAATTCACATGGACTATGTTTAACAATTTTTAAGGCATATCTAATAAAATTTGTAATTTTAAGATTATTTCATTATTATACATTAATTTATCTTGTTACCTCAGATAAGAGTGCTTCCTACCAGGGTTATCTTGTCTTCTTTGTAGTCTTCTTTATGATTCACACCCAAGGCTTCCATACGATTTAACTCTTGTTTCAGTTTTTCTCTCAGCGCAAACGGCACTTTTCTACAGGGGTGTATCACTGAAGAAACTTGCGTGTCTATATTTATTTTATGCTCTCCAGGCAAACAACCTAGACCTTCAAACAAGTCTCTGTATTCTGTAAACATCGATTTGCAGTCATCTTCTACTTGTGATGTCACCATAAAAACTTTCTTTAGCAAGCTTAGTTTCTCACAGGAACTTAATCCTAGAATCGGTTGCACATTTTTATCCACAATCAGTAGAGATGTTTTAAACTGTTGTCCCTTATATTTCAGTGTCACTAAGCATGTACCTTTCACAGGAATTTCCTCCCCAGTGTACCCTGTAACTTTCACTTTGGCTGGATGAATTTTAGGTTTTACTCTAAAAGTCTTATAGTCTTGAAACGATATTAAATTCACCTGCGTGCCAGTATCAAGCTTAAAGGGAATGACAATCTCGTTCACAGTTAAAGGGACAATCCATTCTTTCTTATCTGCACTGCAAAGTTCAATGCAATCCACAAAGAATTCCTCTGTTTAACAGCATGCACATTGGTTGCTTCACTTTTCATTTTACAGCATTTGGCAAAGTGATTAAGTCTACCACATTTCATGCAGGTTTTACCATAAGCAGGGCACATTTTAGTATTGTGAGCATTTCCACATCTACTACACATTTCCTTATTAGACTGTGGCTTAGACTGCTTCCTTCTTGAGAATGGAGGTTTGCTTGGCTCTGTTTTCTGCACCACATGTATGTGCTGTACATCAGCTTCCTTGTGTAACTTTTTAGCTTGAAATCTAGTTATTTCTGCAGATCTGCACATAGTCACTGCCTTTTCTAGTGTTAGGTCTTGCTCTCTCAGCAGTCTCTCTCTGAGTCCATTATCATGTATTCCACAGACAATACGATCTCTAATCAGTGAATCCTTTAAATCACCAAACTCACAGGTTTTACTTAGTGATTGCAGCTCTGTAACATACTGATCAAATCCATCTCCAGACTTCTGATCACATGTGAAAAACTTATATCTTTCATATGTCACATTTTTCCTTGGCACAAAGTAATCTTCAAACTTTTGCATTATAGAAGATAGCACCATATTCTGCCCCTCAGCAAACTAAAAACTATTATAAATGTCCAGCACATCCTCTCCTATCACATGGAGGAAAACGGATGCCTTAGTTTTGTCAGCCTCTGTATCAGCTCCACATGCAGCAAGATATATATTAAACCTTTGCTGAAATCTTTTCCAGTTTTCAGACAAGTTACCAGACATCAGCATGCTGGTTGGATCAGCCAGTTTATCCATGGTTACTCACTGTTTGAAGAGAGGAGCACACGGCAGGGTTTGCAGACACTGAGTATCACAGCCTTACAGACTGCTGCAGGATTCTTTCACACTCTGAGAGCACTAGCAGTCCAAGTTACACTTCTTCTGACACCATGTTTTGTTCATATGTTTGTAAATCCAGTCATAAGGACACAGAGACATGTGAGTTCACTGCTGTGCTTTTTTATTCCCTCACCAACTCCAGGCACACTGCACACTGGACCACCCACTTCCCAACATCCCCCTGGTCCCAGGGACCATCACTGAAGATTCAGGCTTACACATATTACTAAGGGAGTTTCTACAAATATTAAGTATTCTAATACACTAACATCACACACCCTAGTATACCATACCCTATATCAGTGTCGGACTGGGGCATGAGGGGTCCACCAGGAAAATGCAATCACAGAGGCCCACTAAGGGGCATTGCCATATTCTGGAAGAGGTGTGGCTGCGTGACCAGAGAGGAGTGGCCAGCCATTATAGGCACCACCTAGCATAGTATATAAAGAAAAAGAGCTCTTCCTGTCTGCCCACTTCAAGCGGTTGTGTATGTGCCTGGCTTACACCGGGAGAGAACAGTAGTATATGCGCCAGATACAAATAATGACCCCAGTAGAGTGCCAGAGACACATAAGCCCCCAGCAGCGCCAGATACAAATACGCCCCCAGCAGTGCCAAATACACATACGCCCCCAGCAGTGCAAGATACACATATGCCCCCAGCAGTGCCAGATACACATATGTCCCCAGCTGTGCCAGATACACCTATGCCCCCAGCAGTGCCAGATACACATACGCCCCCAGCAGTGCCAGATATACATATGACCCCAGCAGTGCCAGATACACATACGCCCCCAGCAGTGCAAGATACACATATGCCTCCAGCAGTGCCAGATACACATACCCCCCCAGTAGTGCAGTGCCAGATACACATATGCCCCCAGTAGTGCAGTGACAGATACACATACCCCCCAGTAGTGCAGTGACAAATACACATATGCCCCCTCTGTGCCATTTACACATTCTGCCCCACAGTACTGCTCCTATTATATATATATATATATATATATATACACAATACAAATGTCCCGACACTCCAGCAATGCCAGATACACATACGCGTCCTGTAGTGCCAGATACACATATGTCCCCAGCTGTGCCAGATACACATATGCCCCCAGCAGTACAAGATATACATATGCCCCCAGCAGTGCCAGATACACCTATGCCCCCAGCAGTGCCATATACACCTACGCCCCCAGCAATGCCAGATACACATACGCCTCCAGCAGTGCCAGATACACATACGTCCCCAGCAGTGCCAAATACACATACGCCCCCAGCAGTGCAAGATACACATATGCCCCCAGCAGTGCCAGATACACATATGTCCCCAGCTGTGCCAGATACACCTATGCCCCCAGCAGTGCCAGATACACATACGCCCCAGCAGTGCCAGATATACATATGACCCCAGCAGTGCCAGATACACATACGCCCCCAGCAGTGCAAGATACACATATGCCTCCAGCAGTGCCAGATACACATACCCCCCCAGTAGTGCAGTGCCAGATACACATATGTCCCCAGTAGTGCAGTGACAGATACACATACCCCCCAGTAGTGCAGTGACAGATACACATATGTACCCTCTGTGCCAGTTACACATTCTGCCCCACAGTACTGCTCATATTATTTATATATATATATATATATATATATATATATATATATACATACATACATACATACATACATACATACAATACAAATGTCCCGGCACTCCACATAAATACCTTAACTTGGTTTGGTGCCCTCATAAAAATTCAAATAGAACTGGATGCTGATGCGGCACTCATAACCGATTGGTAAAGAATGGAGTCACACAAAGGATGCTTTCAACGTTTCAATCTGTAATAAGATTGTCTTCAGGAAAAATATCATATTTTTCCTGAAGACAATCTTATTACAGATTGAAACGTTGAAAGCATCCATTGTGTGACTCCATTCTTTGCCAATCGGTTATGAGTGCCGCATCAGCATCCAGTTCTATATATATATATATATATATATATATATATATATATATATATATATATACTCCAAAGAAAGCACGGCACTCATGGGGACTCCTTTCCAACGGGTGTTTTAATTAAGGTGTATCTTCATCAGGATACACCAACCCTCTTTGTATCCTGATGAAGAGGCAGTAGCCTCGAAACATGTCGTTTGTACACCTTAATTAAAACACCCGTTGGAAAGGAGTCCCTATGAGTGCCGTGCTTTCTTTGGAGGAGTGTATGCTATTGCACTGGGCACCGGGACCAGCTGTTCTCAAGCATGGAGTGCCGGTTGATTTTGCAGTGATATATATATATATATATATATATATATATTGTCAAAGTCAGAAAAATATTCCCATACACACTGCCATATTTGCACCGCACACTGGTCCGCGCTGCGCATGCGTACGCTCTCCCGTGAAGGCGCATACCCGCAATAGCGTGCACCCGCGGGCGCACGGTATGCGTATTTACGGTAGAGTTTATGTAGTCGTAGCGTGCGACTCATTCGTTACATATTTTCACAATTAATGTAGTTTGTAGATCATGGTCCCTTTGATAGATTCTGAAAGTTTGGTTAATATAGAATGTCCCTGAGCTGAGGAATCCCTCTTTGTATCGTAGGAAGGGTCTAACAGGAGTCATGCAGTAGTGTTTGGTACCCATCGGAAGAGTATTTAAATAGCAATATTCCGGTGTTGGTTTGGAGCGTATTAATCGCTCGTGCGAATAGTTATGGACATAAGAAGTTTATGTCCATTTCTACTATTTACTCATACTCAGGTATGCGGCGGGAAACCTAGTTCCCCACCCACCTGAGCTGTTTGAAATCGTCACAGCCCACCTGTATGAATCAACCTATGACCTTTTGTTATGATGCAGGGCCGAATTCCGACGTCCAATGGACAATGGGATTGTAGGGACTGTAAGATTGCATTGTGTGTGGGGCATAAATAGGCAGGCCGACCACATCCAGCTCTCACTCTTCAACGGTTCTCATTGCTGAAAATCGGGTGCTGGATGTCCAGGCGCATGCGATCGTTTACCCTTGTGCGTAAGTTTCTCTCCGTAATCATTGTCTTTCTGTGAGCCATTTCTCTCATATATATATCTCTCTCTCTCTTCTCCTTCTCTCGTATCTCCCATTGACTAGTATTGTATTGTATTAGATCAGCATAGTATTGTATTGTATTTCTTGTATAGTTGTTTGGTTAGGAAGTCTCTGTTATATTGTAGTGTATCATTTGTACGGTGATTCTTTTTGCAAGTATAATAGTTATAATACAGATAATAGGCTTTGGACCCTAAACCAGTATCTGTGTATTTTCTCATAGTTTTAAGTGTTCACTTGAGCGTCGGTGACGCTCAAGCAGCTTTGTAGTTAGTCAGGTTACACAAGGTTGCACTTACACCCTGTATTCACATTAAGGTATTCTGTGTATTTCATTAATAATAGGTTTAGACATAAAGGTATAGCGTTGTGAGCGTCTGCGCCGCTGGTGATCTCCTCGTGGTCTCGAGCGTCCGCTACGCCATAGCGAATCATTACGTTAGTCATAGCCAACAGAGTGCTTGTCTGTGATCTCTGGGCCGTGAGCGAACGTGACGCTTGAGCGTCTCGCCTACGGCTGAGCGATCGTTACGCGACTTGCGTACCCTTACGGTACTTCTTAAGTAAACAGCGTACAGTGTTCTTAGACCTCATAAAGGGTTGTATATACGATAAATATTTAGCTTTATCAATTGGCGGCTCGTCCTGTCCTTCACATATCTGCACTAGGTAGATCAGCAGACATTATCCCTCAGCAAAGGGCGGGAGGTTGTCTCGTAGTGCTGACGGGATAAGCGTCTGCTTCACTTAGATAACGAGTGCGAGGTTGTCTCGTAGTGCTGACGGGATAAGCGTCTGCTTCGCTTAGATAACGAGTGCTGAAGGAATCCGGGAACCGGAGGTAAGAACAAAACGCTTGTGTTTTTTTTTTTTTTAAACTGTTTATTTTTCTTCTGTCTTGCGTATATACGCACGCATACATATATATATCCACTTCTTTTCCATCTGTGTATTTCATTTGTCGTATATCACCATCCTGTCTGCCAGTTTTTATAGTTGATAGAAAAGTGCTAAAAGAGACTTGCTGTTATTTCATAGTTTAAGAATAGAGGTAATAGTTAAAAGTGTAGACAAACACACAGGTTTGCCTGGGAGATAAGGCAAAGCCAGTGGGGTACGTGGTAGATGATCAGGGATCGTTTACATTGATAAAAGTATATTGTGTTACGGTGGATCTTTGTTTTGCGTACACGTGTCTCTAACAAAGACTAGCGTACGCAATCCAAAGGCCGACGCACGCAGCGTTCATTACGCAACGTAGCGTCCGGTTACGCCCACGTAGCTCAAGTCACGATAAGTTGATTTTTAACGCAACGTGATAAGTAACGCACAGCGGTAAATAGCGCAACAGGCGGTAAATAACGCAAGTCTATTTTTGGAAATCCAAAAATTTAAATTAACAGATCCTGCTCCTAATTGGTAACACAGCTTGGCTGAAGAAAATTTTCTGCGCAGAAATAGAAATAGAAACAAAAGTGTACATGTGATGAGTGAGTGTTTTTACAATTTTTAAAGGTTGAACCACAAGAAAAGTCGAGTACTCGTGAGGTACATGCGTGTAAGTGACGTGCACGGTGGCTAGGGAGGCATCTCTGGTTAAATACAATTTTGAGCATTAGAGTATAGCAGACCAGGAGGTCATACTGTAACAAGACCAGGAGGTCATACTGTAACAAGACCAGGAGGTCATACTGTAACAAGACCAGGAGGTCATAACAGACCAGGAGGTCCAGGTACAGCCGACAAGGAAGTCCGCTATACAGTTCACAGGCACAACACCGAAAAGGGTTGGTGCAACACCCATATAGGCCATATAAGCTCTGGCTGAAGGAATTCGCAGTCGCAAGTTTCGATTCCATTGGTCTTTCCGTACATAAGCTTAGTTGTTTGTGTACTGAACGACTGGACCGCACGTAAGTGTGTGCAGTAGTTAGTAATCTGACCTAATACCATTAGAGTAAAGGGGTCACAAACGCTATCTGTACACTCTAACGTGATTTGTGTAATTTTTTTATTTTAAGGGAAGTTCGCTGCTCACTCAGGAACTATCCAGCAACCAATAGTTACTGGAAAGAGTAAGTGTTCTTCGGATAACCCTCACAGGTTCCAGTAAATAGAGGTTCAGGTCGCAGGGGCCCTAGGTCGAGTACGCCAGCACCATATCGGTGTGATCAGGTCGTATAGGTCGGCGTGGGCGAGTGAGTGGGGTACTCGGTAAACCGCCACCGTCAGCCTATTGTTGGCATTTGGTTTTTCGTAAAGGGTTGGCTAAATAAAGCAACACTTTCGAACTATGGGGGCCACTTGTTCAGGTAGGGGGCGATCAACCTCGGTTCGGGTTGATTCAGTGG